>NC_134250.1:4394736-4708289 GCF_965152275.1 Natator depressus | reverse complement strand
AAAGCATTGGCACCATAATTGAGTGTCACTAAAAAGCAAAATGCTGTACCAGTACATCAGATCCATTTCTGAAAATAAGTAACCATCCCAATGAGTATATTTTATTAATGCATTATTGAGATGCTTCCAAGAGCCATTGTCTGGATGGATTTATTTTCCTTTTTTTGTTCTTCTCTCAGTGCACATTATTAAATCATTGCTCATTCCTTGCAAGGCCTCGTGGGAAGTCTGCTCCACCTTGTTACGTGCACTAGCCACATCCTAGGGCACAGAGTTACCCAATACCTAAATGTTAGCCTGGAACAGGCACTAGGAAGCTTACTGGGAATGTGTTCCACTCCCAGTGGAGATCACCAGAGCATCCCAGCTGCTTTCTGCCTATGAAATGAGTCAAGACCCTGGCTTGTTTAAGGGTCTCTCGTCAGCATATAAGTCCTATGGAGCCTTGCCAGAAAACAGGCTTGTTAGGATCTCATTTTCATACCCCTTGGCTGAACCACTTGATGAAAAGGCTGCCAGATCATTCAGTTTGCTCCAGAGTTTGAATAAACCCAGTGGTTGCCAATGTAGAGGCCAAAATTAAGTGTCCGAGTCCAAATCCAGATGGTGGAAAATCTGTACTTAGTAGCCCCCACACCACTACAGTGAAACAACCAGAGTCTGTCTCTTTCCCTGCACTGGCTTCTGGCCAATCCTGCTGAGCAGCGGGACGTTTACAGGTTGTAAGTTGCAGAACAGAGAAAAGCCACATCATGAACCACTTCCCCAGCTGGCTTGAATACCGGCACTTTCCGTAGCGGTGCCCAGGACAGAAAGGCAATGGAGACGACACCAATCTCCTAACTACGGGTCTGATCCAAAGCCCATTGCAGTGGGTGGACGGGACAGTAAAAAGGGCTTCTCCCCAGCTTGCAAAGGATCCACTACCACACCCACAGGCTCTCTTAGGCAGTTTTACTGTCCCACCTAAACAAAACAAAGCCATATCCTCAGTTTCCTGTGGGCTACAAACCCAAGGATGGTTCCCTTAGGCTTTACCTTTCAGGCTCCCACCGCCTCCCCTCCCAGGACCCTCACTGTCCTGCTGCTCCTGTGCCTATAGCTTCCTAACTCTGACTCACTGGATCTCTCTCATTAATAGGTCTCCCCCCACACACCCCAGGCGCCCCCTTTTAAAGCCTAATTTGGGTCAGCTGATGCGGCACAGGTACACTGGACTTGCTCCCTCTTAAAGGGCCAGCATCATCCTGGATAGGGACTCTTTCCATTGGCTTTGCTAAGTTATGGCAGTCCTTTTCAGACCAAGCCGGGGGCAACTGAAGGGCAGTCTGGCCTGCCACTGCCCATGCTGTACCTGCTCTGTGGAGAAAAGGAGAATGCTGGATCAGGGCCTAAGTCCATACCTAACTGCAAGCAAATGATTGACCCCCAATGGCTTCAGTGGGATTTGTGCATATGCTGTAACAGGATGCATTTTTTTAAAAGCAAACATACTTGCTTAGAATCACGACCAGAGAGGGGACTTCACACTCTAGGACGCTCAACCCTGCATCTTTCCCCAGCTCTGAAGTCCTTTTAAATCATCTTAAAGTGAGACTTGTCAATTCTCTCTTATAATTGCTCTTTCAGGGCACTATTGTAAACTCAGATGATTGTTTCACAACTCTTGCAATAGTTGGTGCTTTTCTCAAAGTCCCAGCTCCTGGAGTCAGGTGATCATGTTAGAACCTCAGATTTTTTTTTTTTCCATGCAACTTTCTAGCCCTTCTGGTTGCATAGAAAAGCTTGAAAATGTAGGAGGGAAAATCCCACCCAAAACCCAACATTTTTAAAAAAAATCTCATGATATTGGCGGGAAAGGAGGAGCTGACTTGTAATTATTGAGCACTTGGAATTGACAATACCAGGGTAACCAAAAGAAAATACATATGCTGCCATTGTATAACCATTGGGAACAGTAGATGGAATGGTTAGGAAGAATATCCAGCGGAATAAAACAAAAATGCGATGAAGACAGGCAATAAAACTATAAAGCATTAAGGGAATGGATACATAATCCATGTCACTTAAAACAATTTCTAGCTACGGTAGGAAAATACAGAGCAGGAATAAATTGGGTGCAGGCCCTCAGCTGCCCACAATATGCAGCAATGGCAGCACAGGCCAAACAAAGCCTGATTTAAACAATGCCATCTAGACTAACGGACTAGTTACTTCCGTTGTTCTTTATTTTGGATATCCTTTCACACTCCTGGCAAGGCTGCATATGGCCAAAGCAAAGGCTGATGTGAAGTGCTGCTGCAGCAAATAAAAGCAGATGACAGGAAAAGCAGAGGCATTATCAAGCTGAAGGATGGCATAAATTAAGCCATGCTTTTTATTTCTATTTTTTAATTTACAAAGTAACAGGAACAAATAATGAAAGACGCAACACCAGAGAAAACATGTTCAGAGCTGGGTGAAACCTTGTTATGGGCTGAGGTAAAACCTTCTTCAAACTGATGTGTGAACTCACCCTTCGCTTAAGATAGTTTGTAAGAAACACTTAGGGTGCAACACCTAAAACAAGGCCTAATAGATTCTGCCCAGAAACCAGCACCGCATGGGTATGGTGACCAAGTGGGTGTGAAGAAAGGCAGAACACACAGAAACTGAGAACAGACAAACCCCGAGAGAGAGGCAAAAGCAAGAAAGCCAAGCCTGTGAGTATAGCGAGACCCTAGAAAAAGCTAGACATAGCTTTTGGGTCTGTCGGCTAAAGAGGCTTTTTTGGGGGAGGTACAGGGGAAGAGGGATGTCAGCGAACGAACAGAATGTAAATTCAAACAAATACAAGGCAATACTTCCTTGCCCAGCGTGTAGTCAGCCAGCGGGGATCACAGACACAAATACTGCTGCTGGGTGTAAGATGGACTAACCAAATCTCATGCATTGGGGCATAAACTCATGACCTCCCAAGGGTTAGGAAGAAAGCCACACACCTCATCACCCACATCTCCCGCATAGAACAGCCTGCTTGACTGGGCATCAGATGTACCCCTCTGCTGGCAGCACAAAGTGAGGTGTCGCAGCCCCGCAATTCCAGCTGGCAGGGGGATCCAGAGGGATGATGTTTATTAATACATTCCCAGGCTGGGCTCATGCAACCACAGCAGCAGAGAACTGGTGTGACAATTGTGCCCCATTGTTTCCACAAATGAAAGAAACGCCGGCGCTTTCCAAGTGAGGGAGGAAGACGGCTTCATCACTTATTCTAGGGGAAATTTATTACCTCTGCGCACAGCCCATTTGGGAGCAAAAGAGGCTCTTTCAGAGGAATACTGGATGGCAAATTGTCCCACCTATCCCCACCCTTCATGGTCCTTTCTACAGCCTGCTTTAAACTTGAGCTGAAAGATGTTCCCGCCAGGGACCTGCATGAAACGAGTCTGTTGGGTCTCAGGCTACGTCCATGGGGATAGGTGGCCACGTCATAGATGCTGCACATCCCAACCTGCACAAGCTGACAGTCTCCTTGGAGAGGGGCTAAGTACTCAATGAGGGCCTGAGACAGAACTTGCTGAGGTCAATGGAAAGATTCCCTTTGATTTAACTGGCCATTGGATCAGGCCCTGGAGAACAAGCCACCTTCCTTCCTACTGGTGGGGCAGCAAAAGTGTGGGGCACCTTGCAGCACCACTCCCTACCATTTTAATCATCTTCAGGAGCTAGAGAGAAGGGGCCTCATCTCCAGGCTGCCGATCCAACATCTCTCACCAGTGCTGAGTTCATGTAGCCCGAATGAGTGCTCCCTGAACAGTTTCATTCCATCACCAGCTTTCATCTTGGAGCCCAGAATGCCTTCTGGGCGAAAGAAGAAAGCAGAATCCCCGTGCTGAAAGTACGATCGATTTTAAGACAGGCTCTGTTCCCTCTCTCCGTCTGCCTCCTCCTCCTCCCCCCACAGTGATAATGATGGATTGAGCTTAATACAACTTAGACCATTTTTTCCTCCCCCTGTTGGGGAGGAGAATGACACATCACTCTGTAGAAGAGGCCTGCTGATTTCAGGTAGGGCTTTTCCATTAATTCCCTGGCAGAGGGACAGGCTGAGCAAGCAACAATTTCCACTGTAATTGGGTGTAAAGTGGGAGAGTTCAATCCTCACTCTGGCCATTTCTCAGCGTAATCAGCTCTGATTAAATCAATACGTAAAAGTTGTCTGCAGAGTATTTTGGATGCATTGTTACATTCATCATCTTTGTTTTGCAAGCTCCACGCTAGAGGTAAGCAGGGCACTTAGCACACAAGGAAGTAAAGGGTCTCTCTCATGCTTTAAGAACCAGTCTTGCTACTCAGATGGACTTGCTCCTTTACAAAAGGCATTCCAGATTCCGGAGCAGTTTTTCATTCCCTTCAAAGAAACTACAGAAAAAAATCACCCTTCAATTATCTTATCCAAGGGTTAAAAGAAGGCCTCCTGACCAGAAACACCCAATGTTCATCAAGTAATCTGGCTTTAAGCTTGGCGTAGATGAATAGGTTAAAAACAACCAAAATTCTCTCTTTATCGTCTCCTAACCAAACTGGAATGTCCCTCCCAGCAGAGAATAGACAGGACTCTACTGTAATTAATATACAAAGGGATATTTTATCAAGACCTCTGAACAGACAGACAGACCCTGTGGTTCCCTCTGGTTCCTAGCAACCTGACAAACCAAATACAATCTTTCGTTGTCTGGTGTCACTAACAAGGTGCCCCTAAATCTCAGCACACGCTAACGGCTTGTCTACACTTGAAACACTCCAGGGGCACGGCCGCAGCGGCGCCGCTGTAGCGCTGCAGTGTAAACACTACCTATTACTGACAGGAGGGGTTCTCTCCCGGCACAGATAACCCACCTCCCTGAGAGATGGTAGCTAGGTCACTGGAAGACTTCTTCCTTCACCAAGCGCTGTCTATGCTGGGGGTTAGGAGGACTTAAATATCTCACTTGTTAAGATGACCTAATTTTCTACGTAGACCAGGCCTAAGCAATCGTGGGATGAGACTGCTGACTATACTGCACAGAACCTCACCCATGATTCGGACAGAACCCAGAGGCAGCAAAATCCAACAGGCAGGGGGCTAGGAGAGGAGTCCAGAGACCTGGGCTCTGGTTCTTGCCTTTTCCACGGACTTGCTGTGTGACTTTGGCTAAGTCACTTCCCATCCCCTCCCACCTTCAAGGGTCTTCTTTTGATCCTTCGGCTCCACCTGGAACACAGGGAGGGAACTGATTTATATGAACATCTGAACACTGATTTATATGAACCCTGCAAAACCAATCGTATTTCATGTCACTCAAGCAGAGCTCCCTTTCAGCATAAAATAAAATCAGTGAATCAACTAGTATGGCTGTCAGGTCAGGAGGCAGCTTAGCTCTTCGAAAGGAAGCCCAAGTGAAAACAATCACTGCCTTGCAGGAGATGTTTCCATGGGGGGCAGGAGAGGAATGAAACCCCACAAGACTGCAAAAAGGAATGATCTTTTCCAGCTTCAGCTGAGGTCGATTGTAATGCCTTGTTCACCTTAAATGTTTCCCAACTGTGTACAATAGTTTCAAAATTAGACAGGTTCTCTCAAGAGAGATTTAAGGAGGCACTGACAGCCATTTGTCTTCCTGGCAGAGTTCAGACCGTCTCTCTTTCATTTTATTAGTATCATTATCAACGGCACCAGGCATGTCTGGGAGCCACAGGCCAGGGGGAGGACTGGCTGTAAGTCTCCAGGCTCGCTTGGCACAAGATAAGCTGTTTATTAAGGCCGATTACCAGCGTGTTTTGAAAGATGGAGTAACTCAGTCGCAGGCAGGAATTGCATTAGGACAGAATGGCCAAACAAGCATGGAGAAAAACGCATGCTAAACAGTTCGTGTGTGTGGAATATTTTTGATCTCTGGCTGCTAGTTTGCATCATGCACCTACCAGGCCAGTGATACTGAAGTTCTGCTTCCCCCAACCCCTGGGGGGTTATTTATCATTTTCAATATATAGGAAAATGCATCTACCATGTCCTCAAGGTGTGGATACAAGAAAAGTAACTCTCTGATCATTCATCAGCTAATGATACAGAAAATCTCCTGGACAAGGCAAGGAACTACACACTTCCTCAGGAAAACCCTGGGTTAACAGGCCTGACAGCACCCGCTGAAAGTCAGGATTCAGTCAGAGCAAGGGAGGGGAGCAAGGACATGCTCAGCTCCCAATGTCCAGAGAGGAGTGAGTCGAGGGACTGTCAGCTGGAGGGGTGGCCTCCAAGGAGCTAAAACGCACAGTGTTTTATATGGTAGATCAAACATAACATCCTAAATTGTACCCAGCAATTGACTGGGGACCCAAGCATGAAACAGCCAAGTAAGTTGGCAACACTAACTGAAGCTTCCCATCAGACTCCCAGGAGAAGCGCATTGCAATAACCCACTACAGGAGGTCACGAAGGTTCCCCATACAGAGCATTAACCGTTAGCAAGAGAACAGAACAGACAACTCAAGAAAACTGCATCACTCACAACAGGGAGACAAACCAGCTGTGGAGATTTTATTTGCTTTACAATAACAACAGTGGCCTGCGGTTTGGGGCTTTCCTGGCTGTTAATGATCACCTGGGATTAAACTTAAACTCCTCTGCCTGCTTGTTAATTTTCTTGTTTTAATATGGAACGCTTCACGAATTTGCGTGTCGTCCTTGTGCAGGGGCCATGCTAATCTTCTCTGTATCGTTCCGATTTTTGATATCCCCCTGCCTGAGCCTGCTCTCCCCTATTTGCACGAGCAGCACCATTCAGTGGGAACACTGGGCGGAAGACGGGAGTGGGAGGGATGGCCCACTCTCAGCCACACTCACTGAAGATGTCAGTATTTATTTCACTTCTCAGAGGCAAACTGAAGGGGTTATTAAAACATGCATGGGCTTCTATCCATCAGTGGAGGAAAGGGCTGGCATTTCACTAGCAACCTGCAGAGGGCCCCATGGGGGGAGGGGGTTGCTGGTGCTGTGCCAGTTTTTCCTAGCGTCACCTGAAATGTAGTTAGGCTGGGACTGAGGCACTGTTCCTGAATGGCCCTTGAACCTCCAGGCAGAGGGTTCAAGAGAAGCGGCTCCTAGTGCTTCACCAGGCCCACCAACACATGGATGCCTGCTGGCTGGGGGAGGGAGGTAGAAGGTTATTTCTTGAACTTGTGGATCATTCTGGGGGTTCCTCCTCCCTCTCCTGTCAATAACGTGACATGTTCTAGCCACACAGATTGACCAGCAGCTCCGCTAGGGCCAATATTCCAGCACCAATTAGCTGACTGGGAGGGAAATGCAACTGATGCCTTTGTATGTAACTTACTGTACAGCATCTCCACACTAGTGCCTGGTGATGAGAGCCGCAATCCAAGAGACTCCTTGCATTGACTTTGGTGGGAGTTGGAATAGGTCCTAGGGTGCGAACCCTTCTCCCACACACCATCCCGTAGCACTGTGGCTCTTCCAACATACTTCACAAACCCAGGCTCTCCCTGGGCAGTCAGGGCAGTGATCCTGGACCTGAGTAAAGCTTACAGGAGGAAATTCAAAAGCAGGCAATGCTCATCCAGGCTTGGGTTTCATTATAAACCTGAAACTTGGGCCTATCTTCCGACGGACAGTGATCAAAGGCTGGCTGTTTCACGTAGTGGAATGGGCACTGCCAGAAACCTGGGGAGAGCCAGCTGATCTCAGTCAGTATATAGTGAATAAATGAGGAGTACTTGTGGCACCTTAGAGACTAACACATTTATTTGGGCATAAGCTTTCGTGGGTTAAAACCCAGTTCATCGGATGCATGCAGTGGAAAACACAGCAGGAAGATATATATACACACAGAGAACATGAAGAAATGGGTGTTGCCATACCAACTGTAATGAGAACAATCAATTAAGGTGGGCTATTATCAGCAGGAGAAAAAAACTTTTGTAGTGATAATCAGGATGTCCCATTTCCAACAGTTGACAAGAAGGTGTGAGTAACAGTACAGGAAAAAATATGCCATCATGTGCCAGCAATGCCCCTCTGCCATGTACATGGCCAAACCGGACAGTCTCTACGCAAAAGAATAAATGGACACAAATCAGACATGAAGAATTATAACATGCAAAAACCAGTCAGAGAACACTTCAATCTCCCTGGTCACTCGATTTCAGACCTAAAAGTCGCAATTCTCCACAAAAAAACGTCAAAAACAGACTCCAACGAGAAACTGCAAAATTGGAATTAATTTGTGAACTGGACGCCATTAAATTAGGCTTGAATAAAGACTGGGAGTGGATGGGTCATTACACAAAGTAAAAACTATTTCCCCATGCTAATTATGGTATGGCAACACCCATTTTTTCATGTTCTCTGTATTTTCCACTGCATGCGTCCGATGAAGTGGGTTTTAGCCTACGAAAGCTTATGCCCAAATAAATGTGTTAGTCTCTAAAGTGTCATCCTAGTTTTTTTTGCTGATACAGACTAACACGGCTGCCACCCTGAAACCTGTCACCATGCAAGGCAGTGAATACATGCTGTGCCTTCTCTCCCAAGCACTTACTAAAGACTATACCATCCACAGTTATAGTTAAGCTCCTGCTAGGGCACCTCCGACGCTTAGTTAGTGATCGCTCGGCTAGCTGGCTGGCTTGCCTTGGGAGGTCTGATCTGCTAGAGCAAGTTGTCTCAGACTCTCCGCACACCATAACAGAGAAGTTTTCTTGCGTGCCAGCCACAATGGCCTGGCTCCACCTCTTCTCCCATTCTCCATTGCGCAGACCACGCCTCTCTCTGCTACAACCCCACATCACCGCGCAGCTGCTTGCATGGCAGAGTAACATCAGGAGACCTTTCCCATGCCTTTGTGTAGCTTCTTTCAATGCAAGGAGCAGCCAGAGGCAAAGAGGAGCTAGCACCTCACGCCCAGCCAGCTCTGTGCGTCACCAGTGTGGCCCTGTGGCTCTCATTTTGAGAGCTGCTGCACTGGAGGCATTTACATGCACCCTCCCAACTGCAGGAAGAGAAGAGAAAGGGAAAAAGAAAAAGCACACAGGATGGGACAGAACCAGCTAGAGGGGGCATCTGTTTGTAATGAGCTGGGTTTCCAGCGATCCCTTCCCAGGCTCAGGTGCTAAGGAGATGCTTTTTGGATATCAGGTAGTGACGGACACATCACTAGCCCCTGAAGCACAATGATACTTAGACAACGGATGGCAGCGTTTCCTCCTGCAGACCTGGAAGAAGCTGCAGAGAACACCGTAACCAGGAGAGCTTCGGCAGGGTGACAACAGCATGGGCGGTGTGCTAAGCATCAGACCAGTCCTGGAGAGCCAGTGCTGTCATGGTGCCGCCACCATCCCCTGACCTGCTGTGAGCCAACACATTACTAATTCATCAAGGAAACCAAGATCAGCAAGAGACGGGGGAAATCTGCCAGTCATCACTCATCACCCAGCGGCTAAAAGGTGCCCCGCTGTTAAGCCCTAGCCCATGACTAATCCTGGTTTGTTTGGTTCATGCCGGGGGTTTCCGGTTCTCTTCCCACAGCGGTTGTACAAAAGATTCGGAAGAGGTTTGCTTTATGAAGAGGGGGGGTTCAGGGGGCAAGCCAGCCCACCTAGCAGCGTGACAGTTACCCTGCCTGTCTGCACAGGTAGAATCTAACTTAGACATGCCAGGGGTGGGTGGGTGAGGGTAATGGAAGAGGCTCAACTTCCCTTTTCCCCCCACTTTCAAGTTCCTATTTGGGTCACTTTTTCTACTTGCTTCTCCCACCTCCAAAATATAAACACAGCAAGTTTAATTCTGCCCAGTGTCTTTCGTAGCAACTCAGTCTCCCGCAAGTGCAGAAACACAGTTACAGAGCAGGGTGCATACCTGGGCACCCAAACCTCACACCTGGGCACTGAAGCAGGCCCCTGGGAACTGAGGGCTGGTACTGACACACCTAAATGCTCTTTGCAACCTACTGGTATCGGAACACCTACATGTAGATGCCCAATTTAGCACCTAAATGTGATGCCCAGCCAACTGCTAGTGGAGAACCTACATCCAGACGCCAGACCTAGGTGACCACATGTAGCGAGACAGAGTGGCCTCCCTGTGGACCGGAGAGCGAGGGAGCACTACACTCCCTTTGGTGGGCGGAGCCAAACCCACCCCGCCCCCTGGCCGGAAGTATAAAAGGAAGGCTCTGCAGCTCAGGTGGGCTGGAGCCAACGGATGCCTGTGCCTTGCTGCGGCACCCAGGAGCGGAACCTGCACTCTGCCGCGCTCTGCCCCCAGAGGAGGCTAACGCAGAGGAGGAGTTGCCAGGACTACCATTGGCTGTATACCCTGAGGCACCCAAGGACCTGCGGAGGCCAGAGGTACCAAACCCTGGGGAGGCAGGAAGTCACCCAGGGGCAGCTGATGACTGGCCAGCTACAGGGGCTGACCGCGTCTCAGTCGGCTCAGCGTGTTGTGGCTGGATCCCCGCCAACCCAGTGGCGGACCACTCTGCCACTGTTAGGCTGGGCTGGGACACGGTGGAGTAGGATGGAGCCGTGTCCCCCTGCCATCCCCATCCCGGGGTGGCCGACTCCCCATCTTAGACCAGGAGGCCTATGCTCCATGAACCCCCCTGCTAGCACCCTAGACTGTCTGCCGGGGGCACAAAGCCCTTTCAGGGCCCCTAGACTGTGTGGGCGCTCCCCCTTACCTAAACCCCAAGACTGTGTGTGTTTGCCAGCTGCCTGAGCTCCCAGATGAGGCTAAAGCCTGCCCCTTGCTCTGCCCTGCCCCAAAGGGCTAGAGCTTATTGACTTGGCATGTCTGCTGGCTGCCTGTGCTGGGAAGCTTAGGCTACATCCTGCTACTAGCCCAGTCCTGCCTATTGCAGGGCTGCGTGCGAACTAGAGACTACACAGGGCACTGCCTAGCCCAGGGACAGGGACAAGGGGCCCAGACTGTTGTTGTTGTGTTTGCCTCTGTCAGATTGTCCCAGAGCTCTAGACTTCTGACCCCTCAGCCCTGCTGGTGCGACCTCAGGCTGAGGACTAAACCCTAAGACAGAGAGGCAGAGTGGCCTCCCTCCCCACTGAAGAGTGAGGGAGCACTACACCCCATATGAAAAGTAGGCCCAGCAAATTAAAGAAAACAAGAGCTAAAGTGTTAGCTGAAGGTGTGGAGGGACCGTGTATGTGTGTGTGTGTGGGGGGGGGGTCTCAACTCTTAGAATCATAGAATATCAGGGTTGGAAGGGACCTCAGGAGGTCATCTAGTCCAACCCCCAGCTCAAAGCAAGACCAATCCCCAATTTTTGCCCTGATCCCTAAATGGCCCCCCCAAGGATTGAACTCACAACCTTGGGTTTAGCAGGCTAATGCTCAAACCACTGAGCTATCCCTCCCCCAAAATTAAGTATTAGTCTTTCCTTTGTCATCAATGAATCATAGAATATCAGGCTTGGAAGGGACCTCAGGAGATCATCTAGACCAACCTCCTGCTCGAAAAGCAGGACCAATCCCCAATGTTTGCCCCAGATCTCTAGATGGCCCCCTCAAGGATTGAACTCACAACCCTGGGTGGGCAGTTTGTGGAACAGAAGCAGGTGGTTGGGAGGTATTAAGAGGTGGGCCTAAGACAGAAAAGGAGGAGAAGTAAATGGAGCTGCAGAGCCAGTGATGCTACCCAAGCAATGTGCTGTAATCCTTTGATCAAAGCAGCTTTCCCCTCCATGCACCATTTTAATGTGCCTTGGAGACAAAGGGTTAATACAGACCCTTATTTTCAGGTTGTTTTCCCAAGAGGATCCCAGTTTCCAGACACAGAAAAGGCCTGATGGACCCCTTCCCCTCCGCACCCCAGCAGAATCTTGTCCCCCAGGAGGAGGTGCACTAGGAAGATTATTCTGCTACCTTCTAAGCAGAAGGTTAAGAACCACTCTGTTGCTGAAGGGCGAGGCAATGAATGCATCCTCCTTTTCAAACTCATGCTGGCTCTTCCTTAAACTGTCTGCACCCCGACAGCTTGTAAGGGAGAAGGGGTTGTTCACATCTGTGCTATAATGAGCTCCCTCTCTTTGAGAAGAGCCTCCGACCTGTTCCTAATATGACCCAGTGCTTTGAGGACTGAACTGGAAGCCTAGACTCCTGGTTCTATCTCGGCTCTGCCGCTGACTTCTTGGGTGACCTTGAGCCAGTCACTAGGGGTGGGTTTTAAAAGACACTGGAGGAAGTTAAGTGCCTACGTCCTATTGATAGGTAATGAAGTTTAGAGGCCTAACACTTAGAGCTTTAGGGCTGAACTTTCTAAAACATCTGTGTGCTTCAGCTACACAATGTGTAAATAGCCATAATGAGGCTTAATCATCTTTGCAAAGCACTTTGAGCTGTGTAGATGAAAGGCCCTACATACAGTAAGCGCACAGTACTACTGCACCTTATAAAAACTAGAAATTTTTGGCACATGAATTTTTTGCAGCAAACGGGACACTCAGAATGCAAGTTATTCTAGGTGCAGCTGCATCGTTTTTAAATTCAGCCATTCTCAAGACCGCTCCATGGCTCCTACTTTGCCCCTGCTACTGAAGAGTAGGAAATGGGATAGGAAAGTATGGAGACTTCCATTTGCTCTTCAGTACCTACAGCAGAAATTCCATCAGTGGGTTTGCAAAAATAAAAGGGACAGATAATATATACTAATGAAAGTGCTCATGGCTTTCCTTATCTTTAATGAAACTGGAAATGCGCCATGGTAAAAACTCCCTCTAATGCCCTGGGAATTATGAATTAATTCAACTGAACTGCAACAAAAATATAACTCCCCAAAAAGACCTGGCTATTTTGGTGGAAAAGGAGAGCGAGATTAATATTCATTATATATATGCATACAGTATTTAAATTCACCTACCTCATCAGTTACACTAACTTCTCACTACATTGCAGCATCATTAATTACATCGCTCGCCAGCAAATTCAAACCATACATATATGAAAATATTTTCCTTCCAGTCTGTAATCTGTTTTATTATGGACTGCAGAGCTTAAAATGCAAAAGAAGAAGAGAAAGGAGCTGTTTTTCCAGAAACGCCCTTCTGCCTGGCTTGCATAGGCTTTACAATACTTCCACACCCAGCTGCTTTCCAGCGAGCTCCTGAACTCAATCCACTCAGCCCCAGTAGTGAGCTAGAGGAGCTCTGCTGGTCATGCCAGCACTGCATGAGTGAACATGCAACTCTAGGCTCACTGTGGGAAGGATTTTCCGTGCTGAGGGAAGGGAGTCTCTGCAGAGTTGTGAACTATGACAGACATAAGCATCTGTATTAGTGACTTCCCTGGCAGCCTGCTCTACTGTCACTCAGCAGCTCGCTTTCAACAGGCTTCTTACTGGGCTCAGGAAGCTTGTGAGCACTTCCATCACTCAAGATAAGTCAGTCATGGACAACGATTCCATGGAGTGGGTCACTATGCAGGTATAACATCTATGCATCTCACTGGTGACCATCCCAGACCTGGGTGAAATTCAATGTACTAGGGATCATCTTTAAAGCCCAGCATGTCTGGGGCCCTGTTATTAAAGAGCGTGTCTGCATCTGTTGCAACAGCCAAGAGCTTTTCGATGGTGGTAGTGGCACAGTCTCATTTAAAGGCCTCCCTCTCCTGTTAGCACTTGCTACTAGAGTTGGTCAAAAACTGGATTTTCTTTCTCTGTGACAAATTTAGAGATTTTGAAAACAAAATTCATCCTGGATCAAGATGAAAAGACAAAATTTCTAGTTACTTTAGACTAATAATAACCTCTCATTAGAAAAAGAAAACCAGATCTGATGACTATATTCCTGTGTAGTATCTCTCTAAACAAAAGCTCACTGGTGTAAGGATTATTGTTTTCTTTCAGATATTTACATGGCAAGGATTTGTAAACCTGTTAATACTTTCTAAATAAACAGTCACATCCATTTTTTTCACAAAACAAATTTGCAATTTTGTTTGTTTGTTTTTGGGGTCAACTCACACACATTGTTTTGATTCTGACCCTTTAAAACAGACATATAGATATACATAAATACAGTAAATTTCAAAATGAAAAATAAAAAAGCTTCGTTCTGAAAACATCAACATGGGACACTGACATTTCTGAAATTTTTCCAATTTTTTCCTCTAAACAAGATTTTGTTGAAATCTATAGAATTTTGCAAAAAAAACTGGTTTTGTCAAAATGACATTTTAAGACAGAAAACTGTTTCGACCAGCTCCACTCGCTACTCAGATTGCCCATGAACTCCAGATCACGCTACATTTTTGTGCAGACTTTTGCCCTGACTGTACCTTGTTGCTTGTGCCTGGTTCTTTCTTTGATTGGAGAGTTTAGGCCCAGTAGACATTTAGGAGGGATACCCTAAACTCAAATCCGAGCTCTGTAGTTTTTGCTGGATGCTGTACTAGGCCCCAAAGGTGAAAATCCTGGTTCCATTAAAGTCAATGGCAAAAAATCCCATGCTCAGTCTGCTAGGCCTCTCTGGTTTTTGGAAAGGAGGACGCATTTGATTGGGTAGCTTTGACTTCAATGGTTCCAGGATATCACCCTATGTGCTTCTGACAGAGATGCTTACTAAGATAGTAAATGAAAAAGGTCAATGTACATTTTGAGTGTATGCAATTTAATCCGTGCACCCTTTCACCTATGTCTCTCTACTGATACCATTGCTTACACGGTCATTCATCAGTGTGCTAGCTCAGCCCCTCTCTCTTTAAGGAGAGAGACTCTTTGGGGACTCTCTCTTTTGTTGTACGGTACAGCTCCAAGCACGTTGACAATGCTAGAACATGGATGTACTTGCAAATTGTGCATGCATATTCAAAGGAGGCTTGCTGAAAATCTCCCCCCTAAAATACAGCACATTATTTTACATAGCCAACTTGCACTGGAAAATAAATCCCAACCCACAACAGCAGCATTATATATTGCTATACCTAGTCAGTATATGGTATAATTTCACAAGGCAGGCAGAATTGCATAGCTGAACTGTGCATACGACACAGACTTCAGATGGAATTTAAAAGACAACTCACCTTACTAGCGCCCGGGAGTAAGTGCAATTTGACATATGGATCAGCCAAACCATTATGATCCATTGGCTTTAGGCCCTGAAGAGGAGACAAAAAAAACGCAAGAAAGGTTACAAAAATTACAACAGGGGCCAGCTCTTTACTAATCCATTTTCTACATCAAGAAATATACCCACCTAACAATTATCTCATTTCCCCGGAACTGGTTGATAGAAATGTATCAATGCCAGGGAACCCAAGCTGTGCAGCAAAAAGCCAGACATTCGGAAGTCAAATGCAGGGTGCAATTCTGAGCAAGAAAGAGCCTCTGGAAGACTTCACTCCCAGTACTTAGCATTGGTTGTATCACATCTCTGCTGTTATTTTAGTAGCCAATCCTGGCACCCAAATCACAATTAATTCAAGAGTTCGGTAACTCAGCTCAGCAATTTTGGAGATAACATAACAGGGTTCTGCCGTTCCATAATTGCTTATGTGCAAACCCACCTCTGCTGTTGTGGCGGTACTTCAGTGCACACGATGAGGGGCTGATGGCACCTATCTAATCCCCATTATTAAGGCACCGTGTGAGGAAAGAACAGCCTTCAAACAAGCAGGAAGCTACTTTCAACTGCCTAATGCTTTATTTGCAGTGAGACCCCGGAGGCAAGAGAGTATGTAAGTAATGAACCTCTCACAGCCCTTACACTGATTATAAGGCTAGAGGGGACCACTGTGATCAGAAAAGCCAGGTCTACACTACAAATCTGGGTTGACACAAGTGATGTTGGCATGAAGCCGCCAGTTAGCACATCGCGTCTGCGCATGCATGCTCGGCTACACAGCACCGATGCAAGGACTCACGAGGAGAGCTCGTGTCAATGTACAGTCCTGTGCACTATGGGTAAGTGTCCCACTGTGTAACCCACCGCCATCCAGTGCACTGTCTTTTGGGAAGTCTGGCAATGTATGGTGGGGAACAAACAAATTGCTCAGGCCACCTTGACAGCGTGGAGGAAAGATTCAACTATGTACTCAGCAGGTGAGGAATGACAGTTGGATGCACTTTTGGAAGACTGAAGGGACGCTGGCATTATCACTCACAAGGCTGGATCTCACTGAAAAAACATCCCAGTGGTTCTAGCTGCCTGCCGTGTCCTGCATAACACCTGTGAAGCAAAGTGGGGAGAAGCTGCCACTGGGGTGGAGGGCAAGCTACTGTCTGCTGAACTTGAACGGCTAGACACAAGGCCTATTAGAAGAACTCAGCACGGAGCTATAGAGCTCTGGGAGGCTTTGAAAGAACACTTGGGCAGTGAGCCACAGTAATGCGCTGTGGTGCACTGTGCTCTACCTGGCCCTGCTGTTCTGGAGCCTGTTAGGGATTTTGTGGTGCTTGGTGTACATCTGTGAATATAACACTGTCAGTGCTCTTGTTAATTTTGCGGTGCTTACTGTGCATTGATGACGATTACACTGTGTTTGTTACTGATCCTGTGAGTTGTGTCACACTGTACAGTAACAAATAAGTGGGTGCTTTCAGAACTGCCAGGCACTCCGCAGCATACGTTGGGAGCTAATAAAGAAGACTTATTTTCCAAATAATAGAATTTTATTCAGTAACAAAACCAGCACAAAGAAAAATCTGTGCTATTTAAAGGCAAATACATTAAAAACTTAGTAAATTAATGGAAGAGAATTTAACAAGGGGAAAGAACATTCCTGTCCATTTTACCTACACATCTAGCAACCGTGGGTCTCACAGGTCAGTGTATGTGAAGCAGTGGTTCCCCTTAATGTCCCCTCGGGTGGAGTGGGATGGGCAGGAATTGTGGCCCCTGATGCCATGTGGAAGGGGGAGTTGAGAGGTGCTACAATGGAGTTCTCCATGGACTGCAAAGGGAGGCGAGCCTGCAATAGCTGAACCTGCAGGACCACAAGAGTCTGCAGCATCTGTGTTTGCTGCTGGAGAAGCCCTATTATGTCCTGGTGCATCTCCCTCTCCTTTTCCTGCCGGGACTTCCTCCTGTCCGCTCTCTCCTTCTTCTGGCTGTTTGCAATGTCCACCCTTCAGGCCCTTTGCTCATGGTCACACCAGGCACTGCAGCCGCCGAAGAGCACAGGCACCAATCGGCCTCCCTTCAGCCCCTGTGCCAACAGAGGGATGAACAAAGCCCATTATCTCTGACCAGGAGAGAGCATGGGTGCATTCTCCCACCCTGGAAGCCTCACTAGTCCTGACATCAGCAATGCAGCTACCCACGCAGGTTACCTAGGTGCTTCCCTGATACCATGTCCCCTTCCAGGCCTTATAAACCATCCCCGTACATTCCAGGGAGCTTCCCCTCCTGAGATGGAATGGCCCCATGGAAGCACCACTCTCTCAGATTACTCTCTTATGTGGTTTCCCCACTCTGCTCACTTGCCCCAGTCAGGCTCCTTGCTAGGCTGTGCAGTCCAGATGGTCCTGTATTCCCAAAAGCCACCTGGCCATCCAAACAACTACAGAACAGCAAAGGTCAGCAGTGACCTTTGGAAGTGCAGAGCAAGCAGATCATGTACACGGGGCAAAACCCCTGACCACCTCCTATAGTGCAAACCCCATGGACCCTGTAACAGGCATTTGCTGGAAAGCTGAATATGTGGGTGGGGGCTGGAGCCAGGCGGATGCTGCCCACAGCTCCAGGGACCATTTGAGCATGGTGAGTCCTTCTTTGTTACTTTTCACGAACATTGAAGTGCATGGCTTCTGCCCACACACTAACAGCTTCGGAGGAATTATTTTATACCTGCACACAGCTCAGGGTATTCAACAGGTCACTCTCCTCCCATCATCCAGCAGCAACCATACCATGTGACCCAGTAACCCACCAAACCCCCTGCATGACAAAGTATGTACTGTCCAAGTTTAATCAGAGCAAATCACCGGCAGAAACATATTCACATCAACTACTGGTCCAGTGATTGCACACAATGAATAGGTTTGTGGAGATCAAAGCCTGCTTGTGGATAACTCAAAGCGGAAACATTAGGTTAAATCACTGGGATACAATAGAATAATCCACCTAGCTCCATACATTGTGCATGACCTCGGGGTGGAGGAGTCCTTTATTCTCACATATCCTGGATTTGCAGAGCAAGAGTTCTGGCTGTCTCTGGTGTGAGGGTTCTTGCAAGGAGTATGATGCTTCTTGCGGGCTTGGTGCATGCAGACCTCTCTCTACCCTACAGGGAATGAGTCGAAACAGCATTCTGGTCTGCAGAAAAGTGAATTTTGCTTCTAAATCAGAGCCATATAACCGCCAGTTGAAGGGATGAAAATATCATTGGTGAACACAGGCTAAATGGATTTGCTTTAACAATGTTGCATTTCAATTAATCTCCTCAACCCAGCAAGTGAGGAACAAAAGGAAAGAGAACCACTGGAGAAAGGCGATTACATTAGTTATGGAGCCACTGCCTGATAGGCTTCCCAGCTCCGGAGCGAGGCTCATGATACACCACAGAACAGCAGATCTCCTCTATTGTAAAACCTGAGGCCAGATCTTCAGCTAGTACAAACTGGCTTAGCATCAGTGGCTCTATGCCAATTTATACCAGTCAACGATCTGACCCTATGGATTCAAGAAGAAAATAACAGACGGCAGCATAATCTAGTTGGTAGGGCACTGGCTTAGGAATTAGAAGAGCTGGGTCTTCTTCCCCTGTTTCCTCTCCCACCCTATGTCTGTCATATCTCTTTAGAGAGTGTAAGTGCTTTGGGGAAAGGAATGTCTCTTTGAATAGCTTTGTCTACACACAAACTTGCATCAGTTTAATTTTGGCTTAAGAGTGGCCTACTTTGATTTAGTTTAAACTTGTTCTCTGTCGACTTAAGGAAAAGTCAATTGGGAACAGGTTTAACCTTTAAACTGAGAAAAGCCACTCAAACCAAAATAAGAGCATCCACACAGAGGTTGAACCAATTTAACTAAAATAAGTTTAAATTCACATCTTCGCTTATACCACTGCAACAACTTTCCTGTGTAGACAAGCCGTGTGTGTGTGTGCAGCGCCTAGCACCATGGTGCCCCAATCTCCATTGATAATAATAAAGAACAGGATGGGAGAGACCAAGCTGGAGTGGGATAAGATAGGGGAGTCTCCAATCTCTGACAGCACGCGTTACTGGTTCACCTGAAGAAGAGCTCTGTGTAGCTCGGAAGCTTGTCTCTTTCACCTACAGAAGTTGGTCCAATAAAAGGTATTTCCTCTCCCAGTTTGTCACCATTCCACCTGTCAAATGTGAACTCAGCAGAGCAAGACGATGCCATAATCCACCTCGTAAACCAAACTCACCGTTTTCTTCAGCCTCTGACATTTCATTACCAAGCAAATTCATGGGGTTATAATTAGGGAGGTATATAAGACTGTTTATTCCAAGCAGATGGCTGCAAGAGAGCCTTGAGCCAGCACTGAGCTTTATTGACAACACACTGTAGCAGACAAGATTCAGAGCTGGGGATGGGGGTGCAGAAGCATTCTCTCTGCAGTATTTATTCACTGACAGAGAGTAAAGCTTGGGGGGAACTAGAGAGCAACCAGTAGTGCTTGTGATGCATGTGAGCTCAAACCCACAAAGCTGCTACCGTTACACCCAAAGGCCACAGGTCTAGATACTTTTTGCAAATGATGCAATGATCCAATTTTAGGAATATTTTATGAATATGCATCACCTCATTTGCATTAATCCAACCCACCGTTAACTCCATCAATTCCCATTCTCTTCCCCATCAAATTAAAAAATCCTCCTTCTCAAACCCATAATTCCTGCCCAGCTCGGTTGCCCTCTGTCAGGAGATAGAAGCAGCAGTAGTAAATATTTATTTTGCGGGAGCTTCCGAACACTCCAGTTGGGATCAGGGCCTCAGGGCACAGGGCACGCACAAACACGGGTGTGAGACAATCTCGGTCCTGAAGGATTTGCAATATAAAGCCTAGAAGCAGCTGCTCAGGAGCACAGAAAAGGGAATCCAAATTCAGGAGTTTCTAGGCCAATTTGGAAGACCAACCTACAACAACATACCATAGCTACCCCATGCTGGTTTCAACTTGGATCCTGGTAATTTGCTGAGAATCCAGCTGCAGGAGGAGAGAGAAATGATGGCTTTATCCCTAATCCTCTTGAATGAAGGTGATTGAAATAGAAAATGGCATGAGTGTAGCTCAGTGGGCCCAGGGCCTCCCGGTGCTACTGCAAAACAGGTAATGAAAGCCATAATCTCTTCTCCTTAACCCCATGTCGTAACCAGAGAAGTTCGCTACTTATGCATGAAGTACTGTGCTAATGAAGAGAATGGCCTGATTCTGCCCTCACTTGCCCCGACAATCGGGAGTTGCTCTGCAGAAGACAATGGAGTTAACTTGGGGATGGAGGCAACATTGGTGTTCATCACCTGACAGCAGCTGCTCCCCTATTTACACTAGCTAATAAAATACACAGGGGAAAGCACCCTCCTTGCACAAATTGTTCCCATCAACCAAGGATCCTAAAGCCTTTCCCAAACACTAAAAGCCCCTGTGAGACTGGGCACGGTATTATCCCTATTTCACAGACTGGCTAATGCAGGGGTAGGCCTAGCTTGACACATGGCTGAGGCTCATTTCTTGGGAGACGGGATTAAGGAGGTAAATGGAGCAGCAAGCTGGAAACAGAATGTCTGTACTAGTGAAGATAAGGGAGGAACCCCCAGGGAACTGTTCACAATGGACAAGAGAAGTCAGGAATGCAAAGATGAGGTAAAGAGTAAGTCGTGCATGGACAGAGCATACTGTACAAGGATTGGTTCCTACAAAGTGATCAAGCCAATCCCAAAACGTGTGATGCACTGTATGGGAAATGCAATATAATGTGTCAATGTATATAAAGGAAGAGGTCTGCTGTGTAACTTTGAATGTGTGGTATGCCCTATACCCACTGATCAACTCCACCTACCTTGTTGTATGCCAAATAAAGGAACCTGAGCGACGAGACTCAAGTCGGACCAAACTCTTGGGGAACCGAGTGAAAGAGATCTTAGGGAAACCCCAACAGCAGGCACAGAGGGAAGAAGGCATTGCCAAGAACAGAGAACCTGAGCTGTAGCCTGCTGAATTCAGTCAGAGTTTTTCTAGAGACATTACTAGGTTTTGGACAAGCCTAAAGTTCAGGAGCCTTGATTCCTGCTGCTTGCCTTTTCTCACTAGACAACACGCCCTTCCTGCTCTCCAGGGGGATCCCCAGTGCGGACAGTCCCAGCCCTGGGGGCCAGCCTTGCTCATAGCTCCCTCTCTAAGGTGCTCTGCACTTGCCCGTCATGCCAGGCTGCAAATAAAGAAGTAAATGAACGAGTCCCTCATGAAGATAGATGGAGGAAGACAAGCCACTCTGTAATTCACCCACTGATTCATTTCAATTAAATTACCTTCAGAGTAGGCTATTAAGGGCTTTTTAAACAGATGCAGCCAGGAAAGCTGAGTGACAGAGGTTTGGAAAATGGTCAGAAGCTCCTGATGTCATTCCTCTCTCCCTCCCAAACTGCTTGATGTGATTTAGGCACATGGTATGGCTAATTTTAGCATGAAATAGACAAGCCCTTGCTACAGCCCAGTAGCTGCAGTTCATGTCTGCTGTGAGTCCTCTTCCAGCTGGCCTCAAACACCCCCAGCTCCGAAGCTTGGGCCAATGTGCATCCAGCACTAGGATCAGGCAGCACCCACCAGAGGCCTTAGCTCCATCCCCATTCAAGGCTAGATGATTCTGGGCAGCCTCTATGCATGGGGCAGGGGAGAAAGCACAAGGAGTTCCCCCACCTTCCTGTGCCTGGCACAAGGGCTGGCCAGAACCTCACTGGGGAGCACAGGCCCTGCTCCCAGCAAATGCTCCAGTGGCCTGTGTGGAGGTGTGTCCATCGCGCACACACCACCCAGCAGGGCCGGCTGCTTGCTAGGTGAGAACCCAGCCCATCCACATCCTCACGGCAGAATCTTGCCCTCAGAGACACCCAAAGCAGTGCCACAACAAAAGCTCTCGGATAGCATCCCAGCTCCCGCTGCCCCACCTCTGGAGCAACAAGGCCTTAGAAAAACTCAAGGTAGAAGTTGAGTCTGGAGCTTAGGGCTCTGGACAGGGATCGGCAGATCTGGGGTCAGTTCCTGCTGAAATGGAGCTTGCAATCTGGGCTGCTCAGTTCCCCAAAGTAATTAACGTGAAGCATACCCTAGAGGTGCCTTCGCTCCAACACGAATGTGCCTTGCCCAGCCCTGCATCCCCACAGTGAAGTGCAGACTCAGCTGCAGCCGGATCAGTGTTTAAGCGATACAATCCGATCAGCATAACACCTTCCAATGCAAACGGTGGGTGACGTCACTTGGGTTTGCAGTATCAAAACAGGCTGAGAAAAAGTTAGATGGTAAGGATACTGACTGCCCTCACTGGGAGAGTGGGTCACCGAGGCAGCTTTCATGTCTTGGAATCTGAGTCTCCATGCTGGTTTAGAAGGTCAACACGTGAAAACATGTTTGACCTCCTCCCAGGCCCCTTTGTCATGCATCACAAGGTCAATGCACTATTTGATGTGACTATCGTGACTACTCAGGAAAAAGACGTAGGACAGGAATGGCAGAGGTTGGGGGCTTCAAGTCCGGGTGGATGTCCATCAACAGAGCTGCGTGTGGGGAGCTGTGAGTTGAAATTGAGCAGCATCAGCAGAGCTGTGTAGAGGGAGCCTAGGACCAAAGTATACTAGGACAGAAGAGTTTAGCTGCATAGACAAAGCTGGCTGATCACACTCTGCATGGATCTAGGTGATCCCATTACACCCTGATCCATCTCCTTTTTACACATCAGTGAACAAACTCCTATGGGCTTTAATGTAGTTTCCCATTGACTTCAACAGAAGTTGGATCCACCCCCACTTTCATGAGAACTCAAATCCATTCAAGCCCAGATGAATATAACAATGCGATCTACCATGCTACTTGCCAGGCCACGAGGAATTCTCCTGAAAAAGATTCATTTTCCAACTGCAAAAAAACGCACCACAACTCTCCAGAGATCAACGGCCTTGCTGCATTCTAGCCATTGCCAATTTCTCCCTGCACCCGCAACACGTAGCTCACGGCAGATCAATAGCATTTAATTACAAGCAGCGCTAATCAGCCTGTCTATTAACTACACGTTAGAACTGTATAGAAATCACAGGAGACAGATCGATTCCACCACCCTTGACATGCACACAAGGTGGTTTCCGGTGAGCACTCTGGGCAGTTAAGAGGCAGCCCAGCAACCACTCTCTCAGAGCCTGAGGGCTCCTGCCATTAGTCAAGTTACCACAACAGTTCCCTAGACTGCCTTAGAGATCTAACCATACTCCTGGCCCTTCCCGTCAGAGGATTTTACAGCAGTGTAAGGCGGGGGTATGAATTATCACCCCTATAGGTAGGGAAGACATACTAACAATGGAGGCTCAGAGGGATTAAGAGCCTGGTTTCCAGAAGTCCTGGCCTCCCACATAATTCAATGGATGCTAGAGGTGACCAGCCGCTCCGCAGAGGAGGCCTTCGGGGGCTTGCCCAAGGTCACTGGGCAAGCCCAGTGTCAGAGCTGAGAATGGGACACAGCGCTCCCAATTCCTAGTCCCCTGCTTTGGCTGCTAGATAATAGGGCTTCCCCTGCATGGACCCCCACTGCCTGACAACATGAAAATGAGAGGCTGCCAGGCTCTAATCATTAGACCATACTCCCTCTGTACAGCCAGCGTGGGCTCTACAGTGCTACCAACCCCAGTTCCAAATGTAGTTTTGCACAAGGATGCACTGTGCATTTTAATAAAGGAAACATCCAGCCCCAGAGTCTTACCTTGGGGTGAAATCATCCCTAATGGTTTTCCTGGCTATTTCTCTTCATTTGTAGTGAGTGTTGCCCCTTGCATGTCACTCTGGAGTGAGCATGCTGAGCCTGCAGCTTCCAAAGATGGGAAGTCACCATAATGTGACAAGTTAGGCAAGCCTTGGCTGGGGGCAGTTTCAATATCCCAGGAGTTTGACGTCCAACCAAATGATATTACCAGACTTTTACAGGTCTGCTCAAAATGACTCAGAATTTCACAATTCAGGTCTCTGCACTTCTGAGTTCAAAAGGCTCCCTGCAGCCTCTTGCTCAATGAAATGAGCCAACTTTATACAGCCAAAGTCTGAGCTGGCTGAAAAAAGGATTTTTCCAGCTAACATTGCCTCTTCCCTACAACCTAGTGCTAAGGCAATTGCCTGATTCACTACAGCTGGGCTCATATGGTCTTTCCTCTGTTCAAGGAGAGAGTGTGTTAACCCTCTCCTCATCAAACACTGACTGGAGTCTATACACAGGGGAGCACATTCTGCTCTCATTTACCCAGTGTGAATTCAGAGTGACTCTCACTGAATTTACTGTGGGGTAATTGAAGGTGGAACCGATGAGGAGGCAGCCATGAGAAGATGGATCCTAATGAGATAAAAGTGAATGAATGAAAAACCCTTTGCTGGCACAAAGCTTGGCATCTATTTAAGGCAAGTGCAGCTGTTTGGATCCGCTTTTTCTGCTGATGTACGTGTTTCATAAATAAACTTATCTGAAAATATAGGAACAGCATTTGGTGCCTCATCAAATGGAACAGTCCCATCGGCTTAAGCAAACAACAGTAACCCTACTGAGCATTGAGAAAAAGCTGGATAATTTTTATAACCATCAAGAACATCTGTGGCTATGCATGCTAAGATAAGGCTCATCATCAGAGCTCGTGCTTCAGGGTGTGAGCTGCTGGGCTGCAAAGATCAGAAAGGAATTCAATCTCTTCTCCAGCATGGCAGAAATAACAAGGTTCACAATAGGGATGAATGGGTCTCCCTCTGAAGCATCAAGACAGTGACCACTGTCCTGGAGGAGAAACAAGACTAGAAAGGCCAACACTTAGGAAAAAATTCTATGGCATTTAATAGCAATGAAACCAATAGGGTTGTATAGAATTTAACATAGAACTATATCCTTTCTACTGAGCCACCCAAAAGAATTTCTATAGCAGGGGTATAACTCTCTGTTATATTCTACAGCAGGGGTTGGCAACCTTTCAGAAGTGGTGTGCCGGGTCTTCATTTATTCACTCTAATTTAAGGTTTCGCGTGCCAGTAATACATTTTAACATTTTTAGAAGGTCTCTTTCTATAAGTCTACACTATATAACTAAACTATTGTTGTATGTAAAGTAAATAAGGTTTTTAAAATGTTTAAGCAGCTTCATTTAAAATTAAATTAGAATGCAGAGCCCCCTGGAGTGCTGGTGAGTGACTCATCCTCTAAAATCAGACAGACAGATCTGGACTGAGAGCATTCCTTGCTCTCTCGACCCAGATCTTTTACTACCTCCATCCTCCAACGCCCTCTGCTAATACATTTGGAATCATGCTCAGCTCTCAGAAAGTGCTTTGCATTTTCAAAGCTCTTTTACAAACTGGAATTCCTTTGCACAAAATCCGTGCGAGGTGGGTGTGTGCTGTTCTCCCCATTCAACAGCTGGGGAAACTGAGGCATGGAGATGGGAAGGCTCAACTGTTTGGCACCCAAATCCACAATTAGGCATGTAAAGAACAGGCCTAATTTCCAAAGGAACTGAGGACCCCCAGCTTCCCATAGTTCACAGCAGCTCTGAAAAATCAAGCCACCCATTATGGATTTAGGAACCCAACTTTAGGCACCTAAAGTGACACTGCAAATCAGCTACAAGAGCAGGAGTGGAAGAGAGGAGTTCCTGAATCCAAGACGTGCTGCTTCTCCTGACTAGACACCCATTCTTCGCCGCCTGGAAGTGCTGGAGTTTGGATCCTTGCAGAGAGCCAAAGGGGCAGACCCGACGCAGGAGAGAAGGGGAAATCCATCTACCAAGGCTGTCCAGGTGGCATCAAAGGGCCTAATTCACCACTGCCATAGGTTCCCTTCTCCCACCCTTCTTGTCTGTTTAGCCTGTTAGCAGTTTGGGGCAGGAACTGTCTCATACTATGTGTGTATGCTGCATCCAGCACAATGGGGCCAAGATCTGAGCTGGGCCCCAACAGCTACCATAACGCATGTAACCCTAATGGCACCACTGCGCTATTTGAGCTTCTTCAATATTCAAATCTGCAAAACGCATTTCAGTTCTAATAATCTAAAACATCTGCAGTAAAAAATGGTGACCTACCTTTCGTAACTGCTGTTCTTCGAGATGCATTGCTCATGTCCATTCCCTTCTAGGTGCGTGCGCGCCCACATGCACAGTCGTCGAAGATTTTTGCCTTAGGGATGGTGTCCTGGCCGTGGGAGTAAAGATGCGCCAGATCCTTGAGAAACCTGACTGCCATGTCCTGAGTGAAAGTCAACCCCCCCCTCCCCCGAAGCAGAAGCTGGAAGGCCAAAATGGTGGCCAAGTGGACCTTAATAGATGAAAGAGACAGATCCTGGAGCTTGAAATGCAGAAGGTAGTCCAGGATTGACTGCAGTGAGGCCCGCACAGGCTGAATATCTTGGTCCAAGGTCCGGCACATAAACTGCTTCCATTTGGCCATGTAGGTCGCCCTGGAGGAGGGCTTTTTGCTCCCCAACAGGACTTGTTGGGCATGGGCCGAGCATTCCTGTTCCTCCGCATTCAACCATGCAGCAGCCAAGCCATCAGGTGCAACACTGCCAGATTTGAGTGCAGAAGGCTGCCCTGGTTCTGAGACAGCAGGTCTGGCCAGAACTGTAGAGTGCAACTCGAAGATATTATGTCAAGCACCCAACGGTCCAAAGTTACTTGTGAATATGCCGACCAAAAGGGGAGCAGTTGATTGAGGAAAAAACAGGAGGATGGATCCTGGAATGTGATGGGAGTGTAACCTCAAAATGCTGGAGATGGTTTGTCTGAGGTGGCCAGGGAGGAGTAGTGGGAATATGGAACAGGCATCATGGGCACACCTCAAGGGTTCCAAAAGGCCATTGAGCAGGCCACTGGCCCTGCTTCCACACCGATGCCGTGGTGGATGCTGGGCCAGTTTCTGGGGCCAATGGGGATCCTCTTCTCAGCGAGGGGCTGAACTCTGGCTCCGACTCGGACCATTCCCCTTCCGGTGACCAAGGCGGGGCTGTGGAAGACTGAGTCTGCAGGAGGACCTTTGTCAGAGACCAATGCCTAGGGGGCAGAGAGCGGCGTCTGCCCAACAAGTGGTACCGGAGCAGTGGAGACCAGTGCCGCAACAGCAAGACCGACACCTGGGAGATTGTCTAGACGATAGGGACCTACACCGGGGGGATCTCTGTCAAGATGCTGGCTGGTACCGAGAATATGGAGACTGGTGCCTCAATTCCGGTGTTCCATGCCTCGTGGAAGGAGAGCGTGGTGCCGGAGACCTGGGTCTTCTGGCCAGAGACCAAGGTTGTGGGGATGGGGATATATGTCTGTGATCCGGGAACTGATGGTGCTTCACCGCTCTCTGGGGGAGGGGTCCCATGGCTGGCGGTACCAGCAAGCCCATGAGGTTGTTGGCTGCCTGGGCAGCTTTGGGTGTTGAAGGTCCCAATAGCAGCCAGGGTCCCCTGCCACTCCCAGGAGTCGGATCCCTCATTGGGCTAGGGGGTCCGACTGTAGCAGTACCGCCTTGTAGCTCCGGGGCAGGTGGGTGCCCTGAGCTAGGTCCTTTGCCCTTGAGCCCCCTTCCCCTCCTAAAACACCACTGGGGAGCCTCTTCTTTTCTAGCTTTTTGGGCACTGGTGAGGGGGAATGGTGCCAGACAGAGCCTGGTGCCGGCAGGGAGCGCTGCACCAACGCCAAGGTGCTAGGAGTGAAGTCTAATCAAGAGGGCTCTGACGCTGGGTGGAGTGCAGCCTCCATGAAGAGGGCCTTCAAGATGATATCCCGCTCCTTCTGAGTTCTGGGACAGTTCTTGCAAATTCTGTACTTGTCCTTTATTTGGGATTCCCCCAAGCACTTCAAACAGCTGCTGTTAGAGGCGGTCTCTAACAGCCATCAGCCTGTTGCATGAACAACATGGTTTGAAGCCCGGAACGGGGCATGCCCCCTCCAGGGCAAAGTCCAGCCCCGACTGTAACAATTAAACTAACAACAAACATTGAACTAAATGGCTAACTAAGTACCTAAGAACTATATACAAAGAGAATAACAATGGGCTGTTAAGAACTGCTAATGTTCTTGCAATGCAAGACAAGACTCTCTGACCAACTGTCATGGGAGGGGATAAGAAGGAACGGAGAGCGCATAGGGCCGGCAGCTCCTAATATACCACCAATGCATGATCGTGGCAGTCCAGAGGGTGCCACTGCTGACCCAATGGATACTGCTAAGGCAAACACCAACGACTGTGCACGTGGGCATGCACACACTTAGAATGGAACAGCCATGAGCAATGCATCTCGACCAAGGACAAAGGTAATGGAATTATGATTTTTATCATGACTGTGTCCCAAGACCATATTCCAGACTGACAGACAACTCCTACCCACTGTTGTCTGAGAATAGGACCTTCAGGTTTCTGCTCATTTTATTTTTCTATCTCCTTTTAAAAACAATAATTTTCTAGGGCCCCAATCGTGCAATGGGATCCACACAGGGACCCCATTGTGCTAGGTGGTGACACACACAGAACAAAAAGACACACTGGCTCAAAGAGCTAACAATCTAAGTAGAATTGCAGGATCATGGCCTAATTCCTTTAATGCTCACAATTTATATTGAGGTTACATCTATAAAGAGCTGAGAAAGTGTTAATAAACAATTGCTAGACATTACAAGCATCTTACAGACCTGAACAGTCTGTATTCCAGCTGGCTGGAAGACATCTGTAGAAAGTATTCTAGATGTTTAGACTCTTGGATTCTATGTCAGCTGATTAACTATTTAATTAAACAGCTATTAATCATTTATTAATCCTTTATAAACTATTCATAACTGTGCTCTCAATACAAAGCACAACCTGCTGAAGTCAACTCTCTAATTCATTCTGGCAACTTTTTAATCTAATAGAGGAAAAAAAGAAAAAAAAAACCACCTGCTGATGAAACCATAGTGACTCAATTCTTGCCAAGCAGAGCCCAGAAGTTGCTGTGTGTCCTGACTTGCCCAGAAGAGTCTGCAGGACACTGCTCTCCATCCCTCTCCACCTGCCACGTGGGCACAAATTGAGTTCCAACAGTAAAAACAACCGTCTGCAGAGTGCGGGGAAAGGAGGGGGCTTCGTTACCTGGCGCATTCTAAACATTTGTCTTATTTATAGACACTAAGGAGAGACTGGTCTGTGCAGAGGCCAGCTCACTGAGCTGGAACTTCTGGAGGAAAAGAGCTTGGCGAAAGCTTGTATGGTCCCGTGAGGCCCGCTTCAGTCAGTGGGGGTTGCATGCGGCAGCGTGGCGCTTCCTGCAGGATTGGGGCATCAGGGAGAGCAATGCCAGATGGAACGGCAGTGTTTATCCGGTTTTCATTTCACTTTCTGCCCAACCCCCCCGCCCCACGCTCTAGTAAATTCCATCTAGCCCACAGGCCATTTTGGGAAACGATACCACTCAAAAGCGCTTTTTATTTATTTTGTTTTTTAAAATGCTCAAGCAGTGCCCGGGTATCTATCTATCTATTCACATTTCCACTAGCTCCTACAGATGAGTCACTTCCCCCTCTGTCCTTTACTTCTCCTGCCTGTATAATGGAGACAGTGACACTTGGCTGTTCTATGCAAAACAAGCGGAGCTCTCGAGTTGGAAGGCTCTGTGGAAGAGTTGAGCGTTTTTACCATCTAATTGCCAATAACAATGACGCTTGGCCACCAAGCGGCACTTTTCAGCCATCCGTCTCAAGTCGCTTTTGCAAAGACCAGTTGGTATCGTTATGAATCTCACTTTGCAGATGGAGAAACTGAGCCGCCCGCAGAAGAAGTGACTTGCCCAAGACACAGGCCAGAAGGCAGGGGTGGAACATGGAGGAAGAGAGACTCTTAGTCCAGCCAGAGCTGCCTCCCGAGAGGCACATTCTGTATGACTGAGAACACAACAGGCCTGATTCACAGTTACTCGCGTCCTGAGCTGGTGGAAGGGATGGAATGGGAGGACTTTAAGCCATCTGCGCACTCCCACAATTCAGGACCCATGAAGGACCCTGCCGAGCTTCCACTGTAAATTAAGCAGCTTCAGGACTCTTAGCATCTAAGCATGCCCTAGTCCTGCCTAACTCCCAGAAAACCCTTCCTCCACCTCTCCACTTGCCCAAACCTCCCATTTATCTAACTCACGGCACGTTTACATTGGGAACCCCTGGAAATCAGTAGTGCCTTTTCTTGAATCCCTGGAAAGCACCGAGCATCCTGATGGTCCCGCTGTCAATAAATAATAACAAAGCAAACCCCCTAACCTGTACCAGGAAATGTACCACAGAACACATGCACCGTGCTGGCTGAATGGCCTAACCTTCCAATGAGTTCAATGGACAAAGGCTGCAGAGGAAAGAACTGCCAGCAATAGGGTTCAATACATCTCACGTTATTTGATTCAACCTGCAGTAAATGCAGGCCAGGACCTCCTAGCCCCAGCGAGGAGCGGTTATCAGGACTCAGGAGATACTCATAAACAGATATAAAACAGCAGAAGATCAAAATAAATAGACAATAGCAGGAGCAGATCAAAGGGGAAGGAGTTTTTATCTAAGAGGGGGTGGGACATGTTCCAAGAGCAGATGAAATACTGAAGGCTTCTAAATGCTGACTGTAAAAGCGGAGATGTAGCCTCAAGGATGTGTCGTGCTGGAGAGACAACAAACTAGACTCGTCCCTGGTGGAGCCCCCATTGATGCCAATGGACATACACGGAGTTGTCCCAACAATCGCCCTGGCCAAAGGTGGTATTACTATTCATTTGTATTGCGGTAGTGCCCAGATGCCAGGCGCTGTACAAACACAAATCATCCGAATGGTTCCCTCCTTATCGACTTACCCGTTCCTCCCCTGCCCCCAATTCTCTCACAATCTGTCTAGATTTGATCACACTCGAAGGCAAAACCTTTAACAGTGACCTCAGCACCTCCCAAATGCATGGAGTATGTGACAGTCAGCTGTGCTGATGATGTATTGAGAGATAGCAGATGTAAAAGCAGTGAGTTCACTGGGATGTGAGTTGAATGATGCTGGGGGTACACACTGCTTTTGGATATGCACTGGAGATGGAAATGGAAGCCTGAGGGCATGCTGGAATTCATACTTGACAGCACTGCAGGCTCTTGGAAGGTGCCAAGAATGCAAGAGTCTTGCCATGTAGCCACTTATTTCCAGGACTTAAAGGCTTGGGAAGAATGGGGTGTGTCCTGCTGAAGCCTTAATTGTTACCAAGTGCAGCATGTGTTTGTTAACCCTGTACATCTCAGCACAGCTAATACTCAGCCTCCCTCTCTCTCTGTGCAGGAAGACTAGCGTATACGTATTAGTGCCACAGACAGGAGCCTGTAATAGGCTTCAGCAGCTTTGGCAGTCAAGAGAATGCTCCTTTCCATTAGCTTTATCCAAGCCAAGCTTTAACGTGAAGGTTCTCCCAATATCTACACACAGTCACACTGGGTCAATCCAGCAAACTGCATTTGTAATGCTATCAGAGCAATTAATTACCGAATACCACTCACACCTTTCAACTCGATTAGCAAGGCTCTGGGTGCAGCTCAACTAGATTACAGCTCTAAGTCTACATCTAGTTTTACATCTCTGCATCTACATAAAAGCTACATCTAGGAGATGGGGGTCCTGACCCTTACCTTTCTGTGAGTGAGTTTTGGCAGCTTTCCCCAGCCAAGAGATGAAATGAGAGTGGATGGATCGCACAACAAATAAAACAGAAAAGTGGAGAGAGTGAGAGAAGGATAGAAATAAACAGAACAGTAACGTTTGAATGTCATGGCACAAACAGGCTGAGTTTTAAAGTGATTTTCCAGGATCAAGAGGCCTATTCCCACCATTCACAGTGCTGTACAGCACCAAACGCAACAGGGCCCCAATCTTGACTGAGGCTGCCAGCAGCGACTGCAGTACAAATACGGATGCACGGGCATCCCTCATGTTAATCAGAACAGGAGCTCCCCACAGCATAGCAAGGGAGGGAGGAGAATAATAGGAGAGGAGAATCTGCAACCCTTACTCTGGTGGAGCAGTGCTTATGTCTGGGAGTCGTCCCAGGATGCCCAGCAGGGTATCTGCAATTCATTGAGCAGGCAGCTGGGACATCTCCCCAGCTATAGCCATTGGGGAAGACCATCATTCCTCCCTGGGTCCATGAATGGAGGCACTGGGAGCCCTTCTACGGCTGGGGATCTGGCCTCTTTCACTGCCTGTATAGTTACTGGGCCTTCCCTGCCAACGCACCCCCCCTCCCGCCCCAAGCCTGAATTTCACAGGATGGCACTAGGCCTCCTGTATTAAAGGGGACAGAATAAAGAGACAATCCCTGCCCCACAGAGCTTACACGTCACCCACAACACCTGAATCCTTTCAGGCAACCCACAGCAGGACGCCTTCCCTGCACAGGGGCCAAAGGATGGCACCTCCCTCAACCCTCCTGTTAATCCTGGTGTTCTGACTACTGCTTCAATCTCACTTCCTAAGGACCTAGTGTCGTGCATGCAGAGAGCAAAGGAGGGTGTGGAAGGGGGAAGCATGAATCCACTCTAAGGGAGCAGGAGGATACGGCTAGTTATCTGGAAATGAGTCAAAGCTATTTCTGACCCAGCCACAGGAGTAAGGGGCTGGAAACAGAAGCATCAGGCTACATAGGAAAGGCTCCTCCCAGGAGATCACTGACCAACCCACCCAGACACTTGGGGCTTTTCAAAGTCCCTGGACAACTGGTTCTCAAGAAAATGTCAGCCCAGACCACGGTACTCTGTGCAGTTTGGATCAGCTGTCAATCAGCATTCGGATATTGGGGTGCTTATTCAGAGTGAACCTCTTGCCCCTCACTAGCCCAAACACACAGGATCAACCAGAGGGGCAAAATGGCAGCTTCAAGGCTTCATCTCTCGAAGGGAGCTTCCTCAGGTGGGATGCCAAGAGCAGCTGCAGCAGCTCCAGACCAGTAGAGTTATTGAAACTTGGCTTCCCGGGAGCCCCTGACTGCAGGTAATTTGATGCATTTGATAGGAAAGTTCCAGCCACAGGAGATTGGTTGGGTGCATTATGTCTTGCCCCACTGCACACTGCCCCTTTCCTGAAGCATATTTTAATAGATTCACTCATGTTTCACTCTCCTTTATTATTGTACAATGAGCTCACAAACCGAAGAGTGGTCAATGCAGGGAAAATGGAAGGGCAGCTTTGTGCGCGTCTCCCTTTGTGTGTAAACAAGGGTCATTGCTGGTACTCAAGAGCTGCCAAGAGCCAGAGAAATAGGAAAAATTCCATGGGGCCCATATTTTTATACAGCCTTCAGCATAAATTAAAATGGCTCTGAATCCTTTTTTGCCCAGCTAACGGTTCCACAAGATCAGTTGGGGGGAAGCAAACCCCTCTGTTTCAGATCCAAGACAGGCTAGGAAAAACAAACCCTCTGTGATTTGGGATGGGCTTAATTTGGTACAGGGAGTTGAGTCCTGTGGAGAGATGATGGTAAGATCAAAAGCACTTTCCAGACTTAACAGGCCCTGTTCAGTTATCAAAGAGCCCATCTAAGGTCATGGCAACTTGACAGCAGGCGGGGAATGGCCTATGCTGTGCCACTCTTGGCTGGTCACAGGCACAACTGCTCTTCTCCGCGGCCAATGACAATGAAACCTTTTGTTTTCGCTGTGGTTTTGTCCACATGGAGAACTGATTCCAGAATAAGGCAGGGGGTGAATCTAAATAGCTACAGCTATTCAGGAAGGAGAGTGTTCACACAGGACATGACTCTGCAGTGGCTATTCCAGTCAATTTCCACCTGTAGACAAGGCCTGCCTTTTGCAGTTTGCAGGTGGGTCCCTTCCAGCTGCCTCGCCAGGCAGGATGGCTGTGGCACTTCCTAACAATGGGGGCACCTCAAATGGCCTGGAGTTTGGGCTGGTTTCACAGACGCACCTGAGGGTTTATTCTTCTTTGTCTGTATTATGGTTGTGCTGAAACGCCACATGGGAGCGACATCAGTTCACACCAGCTGCGAATCTGGCTCACTGGCTCCAATGGAGCAGTGCTGACTTACACAAGTTGGGGATCTGAGCCCACTGATTCCAATGAACCTGTGCCAATTGACACGAGCAGGGGATATGGGATGAGCTCTATAGACAAATCAGTCCTCATAGCTGGTAACTTCGGGCTTCACGTGTGTCTGTCTTTACCCCTTCAACGCCCAGCTGTGTGCTGGGTCTGCCTCATTTTGCACTGATCAGGTGAATAAGGCCTGGGCAGCAGCATCAAGAAGAGGAAAAACTAAAAAAACCCAACCATGGCCACTAAAGGAAACAGTAAAAGAGTGCAATGGCTGCTGTCAGAACGAGCTGAAAGAGACTGAGCAGGCAGGTAATAAGTTCTGTCCTTACCAGATGGCTTTGTTCTGGAACACGAATGGGTTCCCCTCTCCCATACCTGCAAATTGTGTCAACTTCTCCTTCAGTCTCACCATCAGTATATATCACTCTCTGCCTTGAGGTCTCCTTCCTCCTTGTCTTCCTCCCACTACAAACCCAATTATAAATATCCTCCTCAGCACAGCTCTCTAAATAAACCAACGGAGCAGCCTGACAATGAGGACTGCTTGAGCGTCAGCATTTTAAATTCACTCACTATGGCTAGGAGGACAGGAAAAGAAATCCCACCATTCATTTCTCTTATTGATCTATAATACCACCCCGAACTCTGCCTCTACAGCTACAGGAATGCAGCTCCATGCTTTCCATTCAGCCACCTGACTCACACAGCACAGAGATTCATTCAACCGCATTCTCTTTTTTCCCTGCCTCAAGCATTTACGCTGTGGGGGGAGGGGGGACAAATAACATCTTGTATGTTACACATTCATATTAAAAAAAAGGTGTTGGAGGATCAAAAACGGGATATTGATTAGACAACAGGACATCTTCCGACCCAGAGTTTAAGAGGAGGTTTCTTTAAGGAGGGAGGCAGTAATTCTGATGCCTATCACGTTGAGGGGAAAACTGATTTTAGAGCTGGAGATGGCATAGCGGGTACAATATCTGGGCATGTTCTGTGCACAGGGCGGATCGTCGCCTTTGTCCAGAAAGACACAGCACTGCTCCACTATGCACAGTGCTGAAGCAACACGTATCATCTGACACGTTCATAGAATATCCACCTGCAGGATGAAATTAAGACCTTTTCCTTCCCAGTGTTTTTCTTAGGGTCAAAATCTACCTCCTCAGTGCTTCAGGAAGCTGTATTTTCTTGTCATTTTGACTTAAAGCTGACAGAACAAATGTAGCACTGCACCACATACAATGGATCAAGCAAAATTTGGGAGGCAACTTGTTAGGAATACCGGGAGTTACTTGATTTCACTGCAGCTGTTTGAGAGGTAAGGCTGGGTGACTAGCAAAGGATGGGACGCATACCATAGGTAGATAGCAGGGTGGCTGTTCTCTGGATAGCCCAGATTACAAGGGACAATCCTGCCAGATTCACACCTTAAATGAGGTCCTGCTATCCTAGATCCTTGTCAGCCAGAAGACATCCTGCTTAAGACTGTAAGCTCTTTCGGGCAGAGACCATCTTTTTGTTCCATCTGTACAGCTCCAAGAACAATGAGGTTCTGGCCCATGACCATAAAGTACAAATAAATAACCTTATCAGGCTTGAGTGGGGAGAATATTATAAAACAATTCCCATTATTTTCATTCCCACTTCGCCACTTACTCCTGGGAGACTAACTCATTCCTTTTGGCAACCACGAGGCAGATTCAACTTGCAATGGATGCCCAAGAGCTGCTTGTACTAGGAAGTTAGCACTCTGGCACTGTCCCCTTTCAGACCCTGTGCTCCTCACAGCAGGGATTAACTCCCTCCATCTGTGAAAATCTCATCACCTTCAATCAAAGGAGGCAGGCAGGAAATCATAAACAACATTCTCCTCCACTCTACAGAGCAGCAATCAGCTGCAATACGGAGAAAATCTATCCTCTCTCGAGATGCTCTTTCTAGGCTGCCAGCTGTTTGAAATGGCCCCCTGCTCGGGCGCAGGCAGTTTAACTAATATGCTGACAATGTACTGACCAATGGCACCCAGTAGGAGGCCAAATTCATCCCTACTGTGATCACAACTGAGCCCTAGTTTGCCTGCAGACACTGACCCCCAGGAGTTAAATGGAACGGTAGAGAGAAGGCAACAATTTCACTTATCCCAGCCACCATCTTTGGTGGCATACCCCTAGCCAGCTTGTCACCGTCGTCTTTACTGGATTATTTATTGCACTGCTCTAGGCTTGGCTATCATAGTCCTCTCACAAAACCTACTGATCGCCTTTCTCATCGACTTCGGCAGGAACAGAATCAGGCCCTAAGTAGGCAGTTTCTGCTCCAAAATGAGCATAAAAACCTAATCGCTTCAATTACCCTGACAGCAAAGGCACTGAGGCAGAGTGCTTTGTGGCAATGATTAGCAGCATTTAACAGAGCCGTTTATAAACTGACAGCCGGTCACAGCGTCAAGTAAATAATCATAATGTTGGATTGGTCTCTCTCTAGCTCTCTCTCTCTCTCTCTTTTTTTTTTTTTTTTTGGTATAAATAGCTCTAACCATCTCCTCGATGCGCTAGTTTAAAAACCATTAAAAGCACATGGCCATCAATCTCTCTCTGAAAATGCCACAACGAGAACAACAAAGCCAGAGGGCGGGGAGCTGGGGAAGGGCTGCATGGGCTGGCGCAAGTGGTGACTGGAATAGCAGAGCCACTGTTAGGATCCTTGGGTGGGAATTCTGAACCTGCAAAGACACCTACCCTCCTCCTCCAGTTACTTGCACATGAGAACGGTAGGGGTTTCACTGCAATGGAACTGAACCCATCTAGTGGCCTAATCACTGAACCATCCCTGCTCTTGCTCATATCTGTACACTGCCATTTCACAGCTTCTTCACACACCACAGGAAAATCCAGGCACCTAGGGACCAGATGGCCTAAATGGGTCTCTCTCCATGGATGTCAATTTACACCAGCTGAGAATCTGGGCCTGCTTGCATGATGCTAAGCAGGGCAATGTTGCTGTCAATACCGATGGCCTAGCTACTCCAGTTGGCCATGAACTGTCTCAAGATTTGAGCTAAGAGGTTTTAACTCAAGCCACTCCATCATATGAGGAATCTTTTGAAAGAGGCCAGGGGTTAGATAGGGTTGTGAAGGCAAATTCAGACTAAGAACAGGCCCAGTGACTATGCCAACAGCACTTCCTACCTCTGAAAACAGACAAATCAAAAGTTTAAGCAACCGGATTTGTTGTTCGCATAGGATACACTAGATCCCATCTACTTTGAGATCTCCACCTACTCCCCCCTACTTCTAAATTGTACATTCCCTGGGCTTGCCAGTAGCATAGCTTGTCTCTGCCACGGTGGGATCGTGGCAGCTCAATGCATCTCAACTCAACTGAGGTGCTGTACAGTACAGGAAGGGTCAATGAGCACCTACCCATGAACTGGATTCTATGGGATACCTGCCAAAGGCATCACATGTCCCAGCAGGAACAACCTAAGTATCAGCTTTTGCGAGTCCACTGATCTTTTTCTCTGCCAAGTCAGCACCATTGGACATATCACTGCTTGTCAATGAGTCCTACCTCCTGAAGGGCTGAATCAGCAGAGGGCCATTGGCCAGTGGGGTGATTAACATCAGAAAATGCTATGGGATGAGAGTCAAACCCATAGAAATCTTTCATAGACCAGGGGGCAAAGGAAAGAAAAGATATACAGGAGCATCAAAAACACAAACAGAAAGAGGAGGAGGGAAGCAGGAAAAGGAACGAGTTGAGATGAGGCCAGAAGAAAAAAGAGAGGGAGATGAGGGTAAAGGAAAGCAAGATAGAGAGACAGTGATAGATCAAGGCGAGGGATAGCTACTCATCCTCCCCGCTCCTTTCTCCCTTCAACTCGGATCTGAAACCCCTCAGTGCTGCCCTGGAGATTGGAGGGAGACCAGCCATCTAACCACCCACTCTCCCATGAATGCCACAGCATGTTCAGCCCCTGCACCACTCCCACATTGCATTTTAATTTTAGCAAATACTTCAAAAGAGAGAACCTAGAACTCCAGGGATTTAGCTGCAGCCCGTGCAATGGAAATTCACAGAGCATCACAGCCTATTGCTTATTACAGATCTACGAGTCACTGTCTCCGTAACAGATAGGAGCCAGAGTAGAGGTCATTAGATCTATGCATATTTAATTCTTGCTGCTTGTAGACTAGCATTGAGACATACCTTGGCTTTATTGATTGTGCAGTGGAGAGCATTGTTTTCTTGGTCGTACAGCAAACTGAAATCTAGTGTTCCCAGCGTAGCTGAAAAAGACAAAAGAGCCTTGTTAATGTGAGCTGCCCAGCAAATGCTGTTTTTACTCTCACTAAAGGGGAATAAAGTGGAGGACTGCTGGGGAAAGGGACCAGGGAGATGCAAAAGATTTCGCTACAAGCCTGGTGTAAAATAGCCTGCAAACTCAGGGCCTGATTGTCAGAGGTGCTGACCAATCCCAGGTGCCGCTGAACTCACGGTGGGTGCTCAGCACTTTTGACAATCGGACCAGACACGTACAACTCCAAGGAGCAATTCACGAAACTCCCATTGGAACCAGATCGGACACTAGCACATACAATCACACTTAAGACACTGATGCTTTCAGCCACCCACGCCCAAGGCCATGGACATCCTCAGCTGGGTCTAGGAAACTGAGCTCCCACTCTCATAAAGCCGTCTCCCTTGCAGGATGGCTGGTCACCCCTGCTGGACTGGGAATAAGTCCCAATCCTTCTTTCCTGTAACACTGCGTATTATGGCACAAGTTCAACCCACACCAAGCGGGCATAGCACCCCTCCATCGTAATGGGAGCTCTGCCCACCTGTGCCATGGCTGAATTTGGCTAACATAATGTAACTGCTAATTCTCCACCCATTTGATTCCGCCCACCCCTGGCAGCCTTCAGCTCCTGCCACCCCGATCCTACTCCTCACTCCCCCGCCCCAACAGCCCCCACCTCCTTCACACCCAACCTTGGCAGGGTCCAGCCACCCTACAATCCCACTCCTTGGCAGGCTTCAGCTGTACCCCCCACCCTGCCTTCCTCCCAGGTTCCAACAAAGAGCCAGCTCCACTGCCCCCCCCAATCCCATGTTCCAGATTTACCCCAGCCCCACTCCCACCAAGGGGAGGCTTCTGTGCAGGAGGCAAACAGGGGAGGCACCCTGCTGGGATCCCCCCAACTTACTGCAGTGTAACGGAGAGAAAGGGCAGCTGCTGCTGAGCTCAGTGTCAGGGGGCAGCTCCGCTGTGCTCTCACTACTGGAGGGTGCCCTGCTCAGAGCAAACAGAGACTGCGGGCAGCAGCTACCACAGCCCCCTGCTCGACAAGCAGACTTTAGTGGCCAAAGCGGGAACTGCAGACAAAATCCCCCTGTCCGCTGATTGCCAGGCCCCTCCCAGACCATGACACTCTTGCTGTTCCCGCGAGCGTTGAGCAAGTGCTGTGGGAACTGGCTCCAGCCCTTGACGGGACACTGGATGCACTTTCAATTTAGGTCAAGGTGCCTGAATATTACAGTGCGGGGCCGGTAGTGAACACACAATACAACAACAAACAATCGTTCCCGACCTTTGGGAGTCGGTGGGCTAGCAAGCACACCCTTCCACCCTCAGGGAAAGAAAGATGTGCTTTACCATTGCATCGCGAGGGCTGGCAGTTTGCAACTGACCCACAGCTATGGGAATTTGCTTGCCTTGTTTGGCCCCAAGCATTCCTTGCAGCTGAGAAAATGGGAGACCAGCTGATAGAACCGCAGAGCTGCCATCTGCGATCACCCAGAATAACGAGTGAAACCCAGAATAACCTTGGCTGCACAGCAGCTTCAACAGTCGGTGTAGCAGATGGGTGCAAACTAACACCCATGACAGCGGCTGCCTTTGAGGGGGGCCCGATCCTACTCTCACTTCCCCCTCCCCTTGCAACCTCACTGGCCTCATCTACTCCAACAAACTCATTCTTGCCAGCCACCTCCTAATGCTGCTCTTTTTCCAGCTGGGTTTGCCATCACTGGGGCCCATGAAAAGAAAATCACGAAGGGTTTGTCTACACTGCATCTGGGAGCAAGCCGCCCAGCCCGGGGCCATAGCCTTGTGCTAGCAGGGCTCGCGCTAGCATACTAAAAATAGCTATGTAGACATTGTGGCTCATCTCCCCAGGCTTGGCTCCAGCCCAAGCCGCAACATTTACACAGCCATTTTTAGCACGCTAATGCAAACTCTGCCAGCACAAGCCTGTAGATCTGAGCCAAGAAGCTCACCTCCAGACGCAGCGTAGACATACCCTCAGGGATCAGGCCTGCACAAGAGGCCTTAGCTGCATTAAGGGTGCTGTTTGACCACTGATCCCCATTTTATCAACCACAAGTGGCATTAGGAACCAGCAAGGGCAGCAAATGCCCAGCGGTGCTGATAAACGGAAAATCTCCTGGCTTCTCAGTCATGCAATCCAAAGCCTTCTCCTTCTCTAAAGTACTAGTGGGGCACAGCAGGTCCGAGATCTCCCAGTCTTTAGGGAGAGGTTCTGTTCCAGGCCTGTCTCTGGACAGCATATATCGTGCAGCTTTCATGTGTTGAGGTTTGCAGGGTGTGGCTCTTGTATCATCGATTACTGGCTCCCAAGGGCAACGATAACTGCAGGTGATAGGTAAAATCCAGAACAGGCATGAGCAGCTGCAGCTCCAGGGACTTCAGTAAGGCCCCTTAATGCAGCCAAGCAGCTCTCAGCACAAGTCCATGTATGCCTGTGCACCTGTGTACATATGTGCATGTAAGCTAAACCCCACTTTGCACATCCCCCTACCCCCAGTCCTGAAGCCACCTGAGAGCTGGGCCAGTTTCCAACATAAATTAGAGCAGCCAATGGGTAACCACGTTGCTTACAGCCCTAAGGAGCTGTTCTGACAGCCAGAGGATAAGGATGCCCTGGTCTCACCCCCGTTTCCCAGCCACCCTGTGCCAATGGAAGGGAGGGAGGGCCCTAAGAGTAACTATGGTGGCTTCACACCACTCGAGGATTCCCAGAGGCTGAGGCGACCTGTAGCCAATCCTCTGGGGTTAAGGCTGCTCAGGCACACCAGCCCCAGTGTAGTCCTAGTGTGCAGACGAGGGCCCAGGTCTGAATGAAGCCAGGCACCTGGGAAAGCTTCCCTGAACACAGCAAGATCAGGGGTAACATTGCTCAGCATTTCTGTGCCGCCGAGCTCCCAGGTTCCAACCCAAACACCACGGTTTCCAGTTTAATTCTGCAGAGCCAAGAGGCCTGGGTAAGCATCCAAGAGTCTGAGAGCTCAGAACAGCCAAAGCTCTCCAAGGTTTCCCAAACGCTCTGTGCTCTATTTCATCCAGTCTAATCTAATCTCCTCCATCAGTCTAGCTATCTATGAACCCCTCGTGCGCCCATCACCCGAGTCTAGTTTCTCTCACTTTCTGAGGTTTGTCATGGGGAAAAAAGTGTCCCACAGCTTTCTGGGCAGCAAATGGATAATTATGGTACAGTGACTGGGGGGTAATTTTCTCCCCAAATCTGTTCAGAGCAAGTTTTGTTCCACAAAACCCAGACTGGAGTTCCTGGGATCTGGATGTCATTTATCCACATCTCCAAGCTGTGAGGGTTTGGATGAACCGTTCTGATTTTGGCCCATCACTAGAATAAATAACTACCCCAGGGTGAGTTTTCAGAGCGCTCCTGCCATACAAACCTCCTAGGCATAGCATAAGATGCACTTGAATCTCTGTACCCTTCTAGTTCCTGTAAAGCTTCTCCTGGCCTGCCTCCCTCAACCCAAGTCTCTTTCAGGCCCTCCCCTCAGACCATGGTCTATAAATTAAAAACACTCCACACAGCTATCCCCATACCCCCACAAGCTACAGGGGCTCAGAGACCTTGCCCTGTGCACCCCTATCTGCTCCAGGGCCAGCCACAGAAGCAAACCTCCAGCATCTCCCCCTTCAACTGAGTTCTCTCAGCCCTTTATAGGGATCACCTAAGCCAGGGGTGGGCAAGAATTTTTGCAGGGGGAGCCACTCCACAAATTCTGGTAAGTCGTCACGGGCCACACATTTCTACTATATTAATGGGGGGGTACGAGGTCTGGGAGGGAGTTTGGGTGCAGGAGGGGGCTCTGGGCCGGGGCAGGAGCTTGGGGTGCGGGACGGGGTGCGAAGTGCAGGCTCTGGCTGGGAGGAGCTTACCACAGGCGGCTCCCGGCCAGCAGCGTAGCAGGGCTCAGGCAGGCTGCCTGCATGCCGTGGCCCCATGCCGCTCCCAGAAGCGTCTGCGGTCAGTTGCTGCTGGCACGTCTCTGCACACCCCTTGTGGGGAGGAGGGCAGCAAGTCTCCATACACTGCCCGCGACCACCACAAGAACCGCCCCCGCAGCTCCCGTTGGCCTGACCTAACCCCTTCCCAGTTCTGGGTCTGATAATTGAACCGGGCTGGCTCGCCCCAGGTACCCTGGCCCTTAGAGGGGCAGGCGCCCCATGACAGTCCCCTTCCAAGCAAGGTAAGCACTGAGGAGGAGCTACACAATGTGGGGCTAAGAACAGGTATGTTTTAAACACTGTGCTGTGTACTTACCTTTGACCTATCAAGCCATCGCAGATGGTTTAAACAGAGGCACATTAAAATTCACACCTTACGATCCACATTTTACAGAACAGGCACCGAGAAGTTAAATGACTTGTCCCAGGTCGCACATTGAGCCTGTGTCAGAGCTGGGATTACAACTCAAGTCTCCCAGTTCTGACTCCCAGGCTCAGGCTGTAAACACTAGACCACATTGCCACCTTCTACTACTCAGCCTAACAGCACCACCCATCGACTCGTCTCACCAAGAGGAAACAGACGTTCAGAGCACAGTATCACCAAATAAACAGCACCATGAGGTCCCATATTCAGTGCCTCTCAGATCAGACTCAATCAGTTTACAAGATGTTTTTCCTAACTATCCGTCCCATCAGCTTAGCCTGGGATCACCCAGGAGTTTAGAGAACTCGTGTTAAAGAGCTTGTGACTGCCTTACTAGCTAAGGAGTGGGTTTTCCAGACACAGCACCAAGTATGTTCTGCGACAGGGGTTGCGCTCTCTCTGTGATATCAGTGAAAAGACCTTAATTGACTTCAAGCAGCTTTGGATTGGGCCATAGCTGAATGCAGGGAAAAGATTAAAAACAAGGGGGAACTGACTTGCTAAATTTAACTGGTTTTAGCATAATTTGAACACCAGCAATAATAATGATGAGATGGGGAAAATGGTGAATAGGCTTTAATGGGAACAGAATAACATCCTGTGTTGTTGTTGCTTTTTAAACTCTGACTCTGTGTGGTGCCTTGGTTTGGAGTCTAGGCGGGTCTGAGGGCACAAAGGAAATCTGCGTTCCATTCAGAGCTCCAGCCGGATGAGCAGGAGGATGCCATCCGGATTTCAGCACCTGTGAAAATTGTAGAGGGTGTTTGCCTTGGTATTATTTACACCGCGGCTTCTTTAAAACAAGTCAGAGCCAGATGGCCTGGCTTAGCTGCACTGCTCTGTAGTGCCACATGGGAGATGCAGGTTTGATCCCCCAAGCTGGTTGCTCACAGCCTGCTTTTCAGGGGAGCTGAGCCTGTAATCCTTGAGAGAACACCCGTGTTTTGTTTACACAGGGTCACCCAGATGGTTGTTTATGGAGGGCCAGCAATTTTGTCTGGCTCTTGTTCATTCTCTTTGGAAACAGTTGCATTCTCATGCCCTTTTTCAGGCAGGTTGTAGGCTTTGTACCCTCCAGCTACCAGCATGAACGCTGACCCGTCCCCCTCTCTGCTTCTTTACTTGATTGTTAAGCCAACTTCATCAGCAAATTAACAGTTCATGGGTCAAGCTCTCTGCTGGCTGATGTAGCTCCACTGATTTCAGTTTACACCAGCAAAGAATTTGGTCCCAAATTCTTTAAAAAAAGTCTATCCACTGTCACCCCCAAGATCCTCCTTGTTCCCCATACTTCTGACTCTCATGCTAAGACGGAAAGTCTACTTCTCTCTGTACCTTGTGTGCTAAGTACGAGTCTCCTACATGGAGGCTTTTCCCTCACAACTGCTGCTAAGTTTCATGTACATCCTTCCTGGACACCAGTATCTTTTACTCCTTCCTGATGCAACTGGGGCAAGGTGAAGTGGGGGCTTGTGTGTCGTTCGGCTTGCCGAAACAGCAAGAACTGAGAGCAATTAGCGCAACAAAGTAATTGTGCATGCCCACTGCACAACCACCATCCCCTTGGTACAGTTCACTGCCTGGCCACTGAGCCTAAGAACTGTTCAGGTGTAATAGTAATTACAGCTTACTGTGCCCACAAAGGCATCCCAGAGTCACTAACATTGAAATGCAGCCACCTCTGGGGTGAAGAGGGGGATCTCGAATGAAAGGACCTCACTCTGCAAGGTCCCCTCCAAAGGCCAAACACACTGTTTGCAGCGTGCTCACTTCATCTCTTGTGGAAGGATGAAGGGCTGAGCCGCTGCTGGAATCGGAGCTTGTGTCTCCACAGAATTCCAGCTAACCTGATAGCCTCATCGATTTCAAAGCCACAAGTATCTTTACGACTGTCTAGACTGCAGAACGTAAGCTAAAGAATTTCACACAGTGCATCCATCTGCTGCATGCAACAGATGCAGCTACTGAATAAGCCATGCACTCTCCTGGGGAGCCAGGATTACAACCCAGCTTCTTCTGCTCCAAACACACAAGTCTCTACCCCTTAAGCTAGAGAAGACTGCCACAGACTTGGCTCACTGGCCTGCCCCATCCCTGCCACGCACCAGGTAACAATACATCCCTGGCTGTTATTTTAAAACAGAACCTGCACTGTACGATAACTAATACCTTTTCCCTTTCCAAGGATGTTCTGCCTCCCATGTTGGAGCCCCGAATACCCTGCCCCAACCCCGTTACCCCCTGATTTACATCCTCTGGAGGAGCAGGTGACCCACACTGCAGCTATAAGCACCGTTCCCTTGGGTAAATGGAGTGGAAATTACCATCAACACTGCTCCTGAATCGTCAGAGGGATACAACACGGACAAGAGATTAGAAACAGAGAGAGATGGCTGCTGAGCCTGGAGAGAGGAATTCATTCCTGCTCTTAGTATTATACCTTTTGCCCTGAAGGAAGCAAACAGCGCGTGGCCCTGCCGTCGTGTCGTTTGCTATTGCAGATTTTAATGGCCCCAGGTGCAGAATAATTAGCACTGCTGTGAATGCCATTCCGTGCGGTGCTTGTTCTTAATCGGACAGAGGCAGGTGCACTATGGGCAGCAGCGTCCATCGCCTCAAGCTGAAATGTGCCGCTCCCGGTCTTAAACGCGCACCTGCTGCCAGGAGTCTTTGCAAACACCACAAGGCTCCAAGCAAACAGAGCTCCAATAAGTAATTTTCAGTCAGGAGGAGTCTGGCATTTCCCTACATGAGAGGAAAGCACTATATTAAGATGGACTCAAAATTCCGCTGAGCCGCTCTGTTAAGAGAACCAAACTGATTATTTTCCATCTTGGTAAGAGTTAAAGAATGCTCTGCACCAGAGACCATGCCTTGAAATATGATCCTGTCCATGCACTGATCACATGCCTGTCCATGGAGGTAGGATCAGATCTGTTCCCACATACACATGCTGGAAACGACTCCACAGTAGGCTGAAATAACTGCTCCACACACCTGCTGTAATTTCCACCATTCTTGGCATAAATAGAATGCACATTTGTATATTAACCCCTCTAGCCAAATGATCCACCAGTGGGCACTATTCTCACATTTTGCTGGACCCCAAATGTAAAACTAACTTGAAAAAGATATAAATATTTTGGGGTTAAATAAATAAAAACACAATATATTTTAAACAAATCAACATCCACCTGTAGTACATGCAACCAAGACACTGCAGCACCAGTAAAGTGCATAAGAATAAGAAAGTAAAGCTGACAGGAAACCAAAGTGACAATGAGTGGCCCAGTTTCATGGTCCCAGATGAGTGGAATGCAAAATACAGCAAACAAACAGCATGACTGGTGAAAAGCAAACTGGATTTTTAAATTCCTTTCTCTTCGGATGATCAGATGGATTGTCACTAACCCAGAGCTGGACGTCTGTCCTTTACAATGCTTATATAATATGAAGTAATTGGCTTAATCTGCAGCAGGGGAAATTTAAATTAGAAAGCTTTTTTCCTAATATCTAACTCTAAGGATAGACGCACGGGAACAGGCTTCCAAGGGAGGTTGCGGAATCCCTGTTATTGGAGGCTTTTATGAACAGGTTATACATCTGTCAGGAATGGTCTAGGTTTACTTGGTCTTGCCCCAGGGCGGAGGCTGGACTAGGTGACGGTGCCTTCCAATCCTACGATTGGATTCTAGGATTCTATGGTTATCCTAAGGTGTCCCTTTAAAATAGTCCTTCTTCAGAGCACTCAGAACCATCTCCCCTACTCCAGCCAAATGAAGCCCTGGATTCTAGCACTTTCACTCATCCCCTAACAATATTTTCCAAAGTACAGCAGAGCCTGCCAGCAGTCCCTCAAGTTCAACAAAGTTTCTTTCAGGTCACAAGCTCAAAGGGACATGAACTCACCAGCAGGCATGTTTTCTGTTTGTGCATTGTACAGGCACATCTACCCTTTCGAACTCCACCCTCTGATCTAACACCACACCCAATCAAAAAATGGAATCCCACGACTGTTTCCTAAGTAACAGCACTCTCCTCGACATCACATACAGGATTCAGATAATGGAAAGAATCAAAACCAACATGCAAAGCATTTTCAATAAAATTACAAGATTCAGTGACTAGAAGATGAATTTAGACAAGTTCATGCTAGAAATAAGGCACACATTATTAAGTGAGAGTAATTAACCATTGGAGAGCAATTAAATTAGGGAGGTGGTGGATTCTCTATCACTTGAAATCTTTAAACCAAGATCAGATGTCTTTCTAAAAGATGTGTTCTAGCTCAACCACAAGATATGGGCTCGAAGCAGGATTTACTTGGTGAAATTATGTGGCCTGTGTTAGTCAGGAGGTCAGACTAGATGATCCCTTCTGCTTTAAAATCTATGAATTCTGAATAGCTAAAACAATGATAATTAAGCAATACGCACATTACAGGTGCTGAGAGGACCTGACCGCTGAGGAAAGAACTCACAGTATCCCTCTCTCGAATTAGGATGCTTCTGTCACTCACAGACCACTGAGGGCACGAGCAGTCATCCAGGCCCAACCATCACGTATATTCCACATGCGTATACTTTCACATACACACAAATTTAGAGGTGGTGAGTAAAGCAGTGTAATTTAGGGAGTTTAATCGGGCCTACTTGTACCCATTCGAGTGATATCCAAAGGAATCTGAGGGCTTGTCTACACAAGGAAATCAAGCAGAATAGCTATTGCAAAATGAGATATTCCACAACAGTGATTCCAGAATAGCTCTTTATGTGGACACTCCATTCTGCAATAAAAGTGACTTTATTCAGAGAATCAGTTACATGATTCTAACCATATAAATACTGAGCTAGAAGGGACCTCAAGGGGTCATCTCGTCCAGCCCCTTGCAGTGAGGCAGGACCAAGTATACCTAAACCATCCTGACAGGTGTTTATATAACCTGTTTTTAAAAACCTTCAATGACAGGGATTCCACACGTCCCCGAAAGCCTATACCAGAGCTTAATGATCCTTATAGTTAGAAAGTTTTCCCTAATATCTAACCTAAAACTCCCTTGCTGGGGATTAATACCATTACTTCTTATCCGTTACTTACTTTAATGGACATGGAGACCAATTGACCACAGTCCTCTTTATAACAGCCCTTAACATACTTGAAGACTTAACAGGTCCCCCTCCTCAGTCTTCTTTTCTGTAGACTAAACATGCCCAGGTTTTTAAATCTTTCCTCATAGGTCAAGTTTTCTAAACCTTTTACCATTTTTGCTGCTCTGCTCTGGACTCTCTCTAATTTGTCCACATCTTTTTTAAAGAGTAGTGCCCAGACACAGTTCTCCAACTGAGGCCTTACCTGTGCTGAGTAGAATGGGACAATTACTTCCTGTGTCTTACATATGACATTCATAATAATACACCCTGGAATGATATTAGCCTTTTTCGGAACTGCATCACACTGCTGACTCTCATTTAATCTGTGACCCACTATAACCCCCAGATCTTTTTCATCTAGACAGTTATTTCCCATTTTGTAGCTGTGTGTTTGATTTTTTCCTTCCTAAGTGTAGTACTTTGTACTTGTCTTTACTGAATTTAATCTTGTTGCTTTCAGGCCAATTCTCCAATTTATTACGGTCATTTTGAGTTCTAATCCTGTCCTCCGAAATGCTAGCAACCACTCCCAGGTTGGTGTCATCTGCAAGTTTTATAAGCATACTCTCCATGCTTTTATCCCAGTCCCTAATGAACATATAGAACAGTAGCATGCCCACGACAGACCCCTACATTAAAATGAAAACTTGTCAAGTTCTGCTGACTCAGCATTAGCGACTGGGCTAGTTTGCAGTGGAATATGGGAGCTATGTCTCAGTTTGCTGCATGGGTGCCCGTTTACCATGAAGGATTCAGCTAATTATAGCCACAACTTATTGCAGAATAATTAGTGTGCTTCCAAATCCACTTTTATTCCAGAATACTGTATCCATGCAGGGAGTTAGTCTGGAACTGTTACTGCAGAAGAGCCCTAAATCAGTATAACATACAACAGAGAGCTCGAAGATGTAAATTAAAGCAGGAGGAGGGCTAGATTACATCACCTTGCACATTATTTCTGAATTTGGCCCACAGAGTCTAGTTATTATCTAGAGCGTTTAACTTCCTATATCATACATTGCGACGCTGCCAACTACTGGTGGCTGCACTTCAGGAGCAGGTAAGCGATCTCTACTTATAGTTTGTAAAGCATGTTGGGATCCTGGAGATGAGGAGTTATAGAGACATAAGATCATTATTATTCAGACGCCAGAAAACGGTGGGCTCCATCCAAGTCTTGCACAGCCCTCCAAGCTGTGGCTATAATTAGTTGAATCCTCCATGACAAACATGCGTCCCAGCAGCAGATTGAGACACATAGCTCCCATTTTCCAATGCCAACTATCCCATCTGCTAAAGCTGAGTCAGCCGAACTTCACAAGTCTTCAGGTCACCTTAGGTGTTGAAGAAATCTCCCAGAATTGGAGTTTGCTTATTTCCATGTGTTTGCTGAGAAGGCCCCTTAATCATTCATTTGCTGAGATCCCTGAATTCTAATTGTCCTGAGTTCAGCTAGAATAGTTTAATCTCATGAAGGGAACTTTTAGCCTGATGGATTCTGTAATCTAAAAAACAAATTACAGGCTTGGCTTGAAACCGGAATTTGGCCAGGAAATGAACAAACCAATCATCCTCCCAGAAACGACTCTTCACCCTCAGGTGCTGCTGGAGCACAGAAATCCTAGTTCAAGCAAGGCAGACAAAATTTAAAGGAACCAAAACACTGAAGCAGATGCTCATATGTTTTTGCGTTTCTTTTAATGAACAAGTGAAGCATGCCGAGAACTGCAGCATACCTCCTTGGTGGAAGAATCTGGCCTCCTCTTTATCACGACTACTGAGATCAGCACTTTCTGCCGAGAGGGCCTGAAACTTTTGTTTGTATCCATTCAGCACTACTGTTCCATAAAGGTTGTCTGCAGACAAGTTGCAGTCTACATCCTATAGCACCTTTGCACCATACAGTTAGTTCTACGAGGCGGCAGCATGACCTAGTGGACAGAGCACTGGACTGGGAATCAGAGACTTGGGTTCTATTCTGCTCTGCTGCTGCGAGACCTTGGGCAAGTCACTTCACCTCTGTTTCCCCATCTGTAAAATGGGGCTAATAATACTAGCCTCTTTTGTAAAGGGCTCTGAGAGCTACAGATGAAAAGCTGGGTGAAGATGAGAGATAGGTATTATCACCTTACTAATGTGCTTGAGCGGAACCTCAAGCTAAGCGACTGGCCTTAAAAGTCAAACTCTTATGTGGTGATTGACAATGGGATAGGGAACCTTTTATCTCAAGGCTGGTCAGAGGTCTCAGCACAGTTCTTGGCAGGCAGCTGTCCATATTGGCACCTCTGTTACACGTCAAACAGGCCTGCAGATCATCCTCAGACTCTGAACCTTTTAGGGCCTGATCTAGCTCTCACTGGAGTCACTGGGAGTCCTTCCATTGACTTTAGTGGCTTTAAGACTCCCCCATTGTTAACAATCACCATGTCAGAGCACAGATGCCAATCTAGAAACAGCTTTTGCTCTACAAATGTTATCATTCAGATTGAACAGCTATTAGAGGCCTCAGCTGAGAGCTGCATCCCATTGAGCTGCCCAGACACCCAGGAATAACTTACAGCGTACACAGACAAGCCAGGCTAAGAGTGGAAGGGGAAACAGCGGCAAAGGGAGTTGAAATGACATGCCCCAGGATGCAGCAGGTAAGTGGTGGAGCTGGGAATAGAACCCACGTCTCCCCTCTGCCAACCCAATACGCGACCCACTGGACTACACTAGTTCTCTGCCTTCTGTGAGAATCATTCATCCCGACAGATCCAGCTCACCTGCTCCACCTAATGTATTTAAGCATTCACAAGATACCGCTCACCTTATTAGCATCAGCTGTCTGTGTGTTCCTTCCCCATCCATACCCAATTTGTCTAGCTCAGCTTCCCTGATATCAGGTGCTGAATCAGTTGTTTCCTCTGGGGTTCCCACAGCCCTTTCCACTCACTGCAAAGCCTCCTTTACCCAGCGACTCAAAGTTAAAGGTCTGGAGCAGTCCACAGAGCCAGCCTCACTTTCCAGAACTCTCATGTATACAGCATCCTCTTTGTTGGAAGGGGAGAAAAAAAAAGGACCCACCATAAAGAAGTTCCTGGAAGATTAAAGATAGTTATCCTTTTTCACTGGCTGTGGCAATAGGTCTATCGGGTGACATCCAGCTGTATTTGTTTTGGGCTCTTAACAGAGGAGCACAAATGCATTATCATCTTGTCTCACATGTCAAGACACAAAGAGCTAGTATACCCACAGGAAATTACTGAATTTTATATGCCTGACCCCAAAGCATTTTGGAGTAATTAATTTAAAGGACCCTCCATGAGGCATGTGTTTAGTCTTTGGATGGCTATTTTCCCCTTTTTACTGGGGTTTCTATGAGGGTAACATAGCACAAAGTCTGGAATAACACATCAGTCTTCATCTAGAGAGGGGCTCAGACTGGAGCACAGCCCCCACATTTTGGGAGTGCAGAGGGGTAAAAGTCAAACTCCCCTCTCTAGGTCAGAACGTGACGCTGAGGATCCAGACCCTACCCCCTGTATGCAGACCATTCCCATGAAAGGGTTTGACTGTGCAGCTCTAAAAGGTGCACATGAGAAGGACTCTGTGAAAGACTCCTTAATGCCTCCACCCTCAGCAACCCACCTGGCAGAAAATTATAATGGCAATCTCTGAGAAAAGGGCTTTATAGTGGATAGGATGACAGTTCCTGTAATTATATGTTTACTTGCAGTATATTATTCAGCCACTAGAGGTCTCTGTGTGCTGTACAGAGTTCCAAGCAGGGTGTGGTAAACAAAGGAGAAAAAGCTGGAACTCAAGCTACGGGGGTATCTGTTTGATTGTGTCTGTAGCTGTTTTTTTTTAAATAAATACCTACTGTTTCAGAAAACATGTGGATTCCATATATCATGACCTGGTGCCAGAAGTAAACCTGTGAAAGACTGAGTGTTCATGACTGTAAACAAGATGCCTAAATTTATTGAGCTGGAGCATCTAAACTTTACCAGACTCGCAGAATGGCCAGAATGGAAGCAGCGTGACACATGCTTTCAGGTGACCATCAAGCTCAGAAGAGAGAAAGGTGGCTTCCAGGTGAGCTCTCTCATTTATACATTGTGTAGAGAAGCTGAGTATGTTTTCAGCACTTATGTGCTGGAGGAACAAACACATCTGAGGGACTGAGACACAGTCCTTAGGAAGTCTGATGGTTGCTTTGTCAGCCGAAACATACAGTCATCCAGGAAAGGACTTTCACCAGTGCAGTACAGAGCCCGGAGAACCAGTCAAAGCACGTGTTAGAAGTCTATTAGGAGTAAGAGGAACACTGGGAATTTGAGGCCAGTAAAAGTGAGCACATTTGGGACAAAATCATAGCTGGCATTTCTGATAAGGACTTAGAAGATGCCATCAAATTTAGATCTCACGCGAGAGAATGCAATTGAGATGCCTCTGCATTCAAACTATTCAAAGCCAAGAGACAGCAAATGCACTTGAGGGAATATAATATCCCCAACCCAGCAATGGAAGCAGATGGTGCAAACATTCACAGCCAAAATACGTATACCACAGACAAGCAGCAGGTAATCCACAACGTGCACTCAACCTCAGTACTTCCACCCCTTTTTTTCAAGTCACCTTTAAGTGATGGGCCTTCATATATCAGGACCTGCAGCAGGATTCCTCTATTAGAGGACAGAATTAGAGTCCAAAGCTTATCAACTCTAATGGAAAGACTCCCAATGGCTATGTAGGCTTTGAATGGGGCCGTTAATGAAGCTAAGCAGAATTCTTGCTTGCTTTGTTATTTTCCGCCCCCCGATTCTTACCAAACGTCACATTTGAGTTGAAAACTAGGATGGTGCTTTTGAGAAGCAAGTTTCTCAAAGATGAAAGGACAGCAATTAGACCGGAAACACTGCTTACTAGACATATTTTAGAAAGTTCTGGGCTATTCCTGGCACTGACCTTTAATCATACAGATTGCAAATAAAAAAAAAAATAAAATAAAATAAAACAGGCCTCCATAAGGAATTATAAAACTGCCACATAGAAATCTCAAGACAATAGCCAGGATACATTATTACATTATAATTCTGCTCCTATGATAAAATAACCATTAGGAGACCTGAACTCATTAGCAGGTTTTGATCCTTTTTCCATCTATAAACTATGAAAGATTGATGGGAAGGTGCTAGCCAAGTTTGGCATTTAACACAGGATTTAAAAGGGAGATAAATCTGATGTGTACAGGAACGTGGTCTCTTTTATTGCCAGTCCTTGGACATTAGGATTAATTCAACAGGCCACAAAATAATTTACAGGGTGGAATAAAATGCTGATACATCTCAGAACCTGGCCTTGAGATACCTCTCATCTGTTTTGGAACCTACCAGCCAATGAGGTGTCAAGGAGTGGCAGTTTGTATGGCTATTACTGGCAAAGTCCAGATAAACTGTTTACTGCTGGCATTTCCTATCAACACGCTGGGTGACTGAGAGGCTGAGGCAGGCGGCTTCTATTTATACCCTCTGAATAACAGGCAAGTACGATAAATCTCTATTTGTCTCCTAAACTATTAGGGCCTCAGTTTATAAGGGATGATAGAATGCATGGGCTCTTTCAGACAGCTTTCACTGACCAACAGGTCAGAAAGGTGCAAGGGCGCTGGAATATTGCCAGAATCAATTAAAGCTAGAGATTGCCACAGAATTGAGATTTGGATCTTGAGCATCCCAAGGGAAAGGGACAACGATTCTGATCCACCTCAGTCTAGACATAAAACAGGCCCTCTATCATCTTGGGACCAAAATGCTTCCCTTGCAATATAAGTAGGTGCCCTCTTGCTGTATAATGCCAAAGAAGAACTCAGTGCAGCACAAAAGCTTGTCTCTTTCACCAACAGAAGTTGGTCCAATAAAAGGTATTACTTCACCCACCACCTTGTGTCTCCGATACCCTCGGACCAACACAACAACAACAATGCAAACAAAATGTTTTACATGCTCAACTGGCGGCATCGTGGTTCAACCTTCTCAAGGATAAACAGCAGCTAACCAGGACCGCGTAGGGCAGAACTGACTGTCTAACCTTGGCCATCCAGCTGGACATGGATAGGCATCATACTGGGTTTGGTTCTGGGCATCTCATTACCAGAGAGACAAGGGAATTCAGAGAAGAGCAAATGAAACAATTAAAGGGCTACAGGGCTTGACTGCCTAGGAAAGATGGAAAGAACTTGCATAGGTGTTACCTGGCTTAAGCAGCAACCAGCAGGAGGATATTAGAACCATCTCAGACTATCTGCAGGGTGTCCATGACACAAAGGAAGAAGAATTATTTAGCCCAGTGCAAGGTGCTGACATTATGTCATAGAATATCAGGGTTGGAAGGGACCTCAGGAGGTCATCTAGTCCAACCCCCTGCTCAAAGCAGGACCAATCCCCAATTTTTTTGCCCCAAATGGCCCCCTCAAGGATTGAACTCACAACCCTGGGTTTAGCAGGCCAATGCTCAAACCACTGAGCTATCCCTCCCCCCAAATGGGAGGCTATTCAGCAAAGGTGAAATGTTCCTGATGGTGAGATCTATTCAGCTGTGGAATAGTTCCCTGGTGGGATGCGGACGAAGCCCTATTGTTTGGATAACTGGACCAAACTTAGCAAAGTAATTGTAGGAACAGTCTTACTCCAACTAAAGGGGAAGGAATTTATGACTTGAGAGGGGTTCCCCCCTGCCATTCCTATTAAGTTTTACATTTCAGGGACTAACGATTATTGGGGAAAAAACCCACAAGGTTGTGTGGTGGAGAGAAGGGAGGTGTGTACCAAAAAATGCTATAGAACTAATTACAAGGGAGTCTGTAAGCTTTAAGTCCCTATACTTATCAGCAATACTGCTCCCAAAATAATCTGCTCATGGATTTTGTGCCAGGCAGATCAGAGGAGCCATGAAAAGACTGCCAGGGGATTGGCTGGATTAGCTCGCCCTCAGAGAAAGCACAGGTTCAGTAACCTTCTTCAGAAACTGGGTTTTTAAAATGCACTATAAAAGATAGGTCCCTGTTCTGCTGCTGCTTTAATTCCTCCCCGCATTGGAACTAATTTTTAAGGCCCCAAAAAGCAACAAGTAAAGCTGTGAATTTAGAGCCCCATGCAAATGTCAGTACATGACTCCTCAGAAGGAATGGAGATAATTTACTGCAATTTCAGCCAAGTATTACCCAAGATCTCTTCAGCAGGTAGAGGCTCAGGCGCTCTTGCCTCTGTTTGTAATCTAATTACAGCTCGTCAAGGGCTTTTGGGGGGTGAGATAATGCTACATTCTGAATCAACTGCATGCTGCGAGCTGACATGTAGGTGCATTCGTGTATCTGTTGCACATCCACAGGGTTTTTTTTAAAGCTGCAAAGCCTGATTCGCCCTGGCTTGCACTGGTGTAAATCAGGAACAAATCCATGGGAGTTAATGGAGTTACACTGTGTAATCCAGCCCAGCAGTTTACTAGGGATGACGGAAGAGCTGACTGCTTTCTCCACAGCAGCTGTGATTACAGTCAGAACAGTAACACCCTCTACATCTATAGAGCTTCTCATCCAGACAGGAACCCCAGGCCCTTTCCAGACTAAAGTATACAGGGAGATCTCTCCAGCCCAAAAGTGACCGCTGCATGGTCTCACAGCACTCGCTGTGGGTCCGTGGTGGGTAAGGGAGCTGAAGCTACTAGGGAGCGAGAACAGTTTGCATATGACACTGCAACTAACATGTCTACCTTGGTGAAAAGTTTCAAAGGACTTCTGGGGACAGATCCTGCAAGGTGTGGAGTGTGCCCACAACACCTCTAGACCTCAATGACCATAAGCAGTCAGGGCTTTAAGGTGGGACTTATCATTGGTCTAACTGCTCCTGTTGAAGTCAATGTGAGTTTTAGCATTGACTCCAAATGGGGGGCGGGGGGGGGAAAAGTTAGGCTGAAACTGAGTGCTTTTGAAAATCCTGCCCTTCAGACTATCCAAGAGGCATGCTAGCACTATCCTTGGGAATGGGTTCAGCACAGATTCAGAGGACAGGACCCTCCACTGGATTACCAACCTCCCTTTGCTGCAACACCTGATTTTTCCATGCAAGTCTCCCATCCCTGGATTGCCCCTGGTTTACTCCACTGAGCTGGTGAGCTCTGGTAAGGTCAGAGCCCAAGGTGGGCTGGCTACAGGCTCTCTGGGACACAGGAGAAAACATTTCAATTCAGACAGTGCATGCCTTCAAGCAAACAGGAGAGAGCAGCATTTACTGCACAAGGCAGGGGTCCTTTCCTGCCTGTGGGAACGGATTCTACTCCTTTCAGCCACAAAGGACATTTTTTCTGTTGACTTCAGTGGAATCAGGAGTGAGAAAGTAACAAAACTCTTCAAGCTTCCACCTTCTCAGAAGATTTTTGTTTGTTTGTTTTCCCCAAAAAAAGCTTAAGCCTACAGGCTTAATGACTACTTCTCCATTTTCCAGAGGTTACGGACCAAGATAGTGTCGAACCTCTGACAGGCTCCCGCCTGCTGAGCCCATTCTTTGTGTAGCCAGATGATGGAGTGCTCATAGGTCTTCTATCTTCTCAAACTAGGAGCGTTCACTTATCTCCTCAGAACAGTTCAGAGATGCAATTATGTTTTACAGTACTAAATGGTCCCTGATGTCATGAGCAATTACACTTTCAGCAATTTCAATTTAGAAATGGCCTTCAAATCTCTCTCTCTCGCTCTCTTTTTTTAATGAAATTCAGCATTGCAATTAACAACCAAAAATATTGCCTTTAGTGTTAAATATAAAGATGAAGAACTTAGCAAGCACTTGGGCTTTGGAATATCTGAGCGATGAGTGAACAGATCAGTCATGGAGCGGCTGGTAAGAGGAGGTCCCTGCACACATGCAATGTGACTCACCAACACAGCAGCAGCACTGCTGTTGTACTAAGGGGCCAGAGGAGAGGCTCACCACCATGCACAGGGGTCACTGACCTCTTCTCAGCATTAAGAGCCACACTGAGAGGAGATGCTTTTAAAGCCCTACCTTCCATGGCGTTTGACTGCTGAGCAACAAGAGAATAACTGCAAAGGACAGAAAATTATCCTGCAGAAATGTAGGGAGGAGGAAATCTTTGATAGCTACAAGCTCATACAAACCAAAACCAAGTGACTGGTCTTCCAGGAGCTGCCTGTGGAAATTCAGTCTCTACAAGCCAAATGAGAGTTGAGGGCACTCAGCACCTGGCAGCCCACAGGGCCTGTTCCTGCAATGCCCTCAACTCCCATTAACTCCATCTCTCTTCAGGGTCATCAGGCAGCTGCAGTCACAACTGTGACTCTCCTTCCTGTGCGCACATCCTGCTACCCTGGGCATTTTGCTTTTCAGCACTGGACCTATGGCACATTTTGGAAGACCATATCCTTGGGAAGTCTCTTGCTGGCAGCGCAGTAGTGGTCTCACTGTACACAGATGCAATTTAATAGCTATTTTTGGTGGACTAATAAAATACAGCACTATCCTTGATGATCACCCATGCCATCGCTGCAGACATGCTTAACGAAGATGCTGTGCCCAGGAGCACGTGCAAAAAGCTGAGAAGGGGGAAAGGAGGAAGCTGCATTACCTGGGCCTGCCTGAAAGCTTCTTGAAGTTGGCAAGAATCTTCCATTGACTCCAGTAGGCTTTGGCTCAGGGTGGATTTGATTTAAATCATGATTTAAATCACTAGTCAGGAAGACTATTTAATTATGGATTTCTACATAAAAGTGCATTCTCGTTGATTGTTATAACCTTAATTCATATTCTTCACAACTCAGAGATAGATGAGACCCAAACTGGTGTCTAGTGAGAGAATGGTATGGTAGATCATCTCAAATCAATGAAGGCTACACTCAGAAAGACCTCAAGACTTCTGGAATATGCTGCTCAAACAGTTTCACTTTTGTTTCTACTGCCTGTCCCTCCCGTCTCACATTTATCTCCAGACTTCTTCTCCTTGTCCAGATCTATTCCACCCCCAACAATCTTCTATTCATTGAACTTTTTGAAACTTTGCACTTTTAGAGCGAGGTAAGGGATGGACTCTGTGTACACAAATTTGCAGAGGGACAATTTGAGGTTGTGGTCTGTTATTTCTCACCGCTATACATTTATTTATTTTAAAACATTTTTGCTGTTAACAAGCATGTTATCTCTGGAGACACAACCCCACAGTTTGAGAACTGCAAAACTAAGCATCTCTGATGGTATCTTCTAGACTTAGCACTGAGTTCCATTGGGTAGATAGAAAGATTAACCTAAATAAACTATACAGAAGCCCCTGGAACCCCATAAGATTGGGTCCCTAATCCATGAACTATTGGAACGCATTTACAAAGCTTTTCTTAAATATTACATGAATATATTGTCTCATACTATAGAATTAGAATTTATAATCCCTATTCCATGATGAGACATCTTTGAGCTACAAATTACCTTAATTAAAACTATCTTTACATAGGTTTTTTCCTCAAAAAGCATTTTAACCAAAAAAATCCGATTTAAATAAAAAAAATTTGATTTTTTTTAAAATCATTGATTTTTATCCACTCTGCTTTGGCTCATGGCCAATGGGAGTAAAATCCATGGCTTGGGAGATGATTATCTCCAGTCAGCAAGTTTGGTTACAGAATCCCTTCTGATCCATGGCTGCCTATTTTGCTACTAACAATTGCCTTGGAAAGGAGCTTGTTTGGAGTGTTGATCTCCTACACAGCCTGCTCTGAAGGAGATGGGATGAAAAGGTTAACAAATGGCACACTGCAGGGGGTGGGAAGAGCCAGCCCACTCAAAATTAGGCCTATTATTAAGATGATTCCACATGGTCCACTCATTAGCCTGAACTGCTTGAGGCTACTGGCAAAATGGTTCCTTTCTGTGGCAGGCCTGTGCTCAGATCTTCACTGCAGACAGGAGGACGAAGATGGACACCTGGACAGACATGAGCACTGTGTGCAGACTGCCCCCGGAGATCCTACCTGAGTCTCCCCTCCTGGGGTCCCAGGAGGAGGATTGAGGAGACAGAACACAAGCTAGATTGATCCCCGACCCCTGCCGCTTTGTGGAGGCAGATAACATCAAGCTTTCCTATATGCCACCCTTAGCTCACACAGAAGATGTCCTGGGGCAAATTCAACCCTGGTGTAAGTGGAGGCAACTCCCACAGTCTTACATGGTAATAGCACCTGGTTTCTCTGGGGGCTGAGTTTGGCTCACGGACTGTAAAACAGCTGGGGACATGTCAGGACAGAAGACGTAGCTGGTATGTAGAGAGGAAGAACAGTCTACTGATTAAAGCACTAGCCTATGACTTAGGAGACCCAGGTTCAAGTCCTTGCCCACCACAAACTTCCTGAGCGACCTTTGGCAAGGGTATGTCTATGTCGACGGAAGGGGTTTTTCTCCTCTGAGAGGGGGTAACTAGGCTGACGGAATAATTCTTTCAACAACCTACCTGCATCTACAGTGCAGTTTAGGTTGACTTAACTACATCACAAAGGGTGTAAATTTTTCCACAGCCCTGACTGATATTGCTAGGTCGACCTAAGTTTTAGGTGTGGACCAGGCTCAAGTCTCTCTCTGCCTCAGTTCCCTTCTATACACTGGAGATAATAATACTGTCCTACCTTATGGGGTGTTGTGAGGAGAAATGAATTAAAGATTGTGAGGTGCTCAGACACAAAGATAATGGGGGCCAAATAAGCACCTCAGATAGATGGGAATTCCAGCCTGGTCCCAGCCTAACAGTTCTCTACCAGGAAAGAGTCTGATTAGCTTAGACAAAATCCATTCACCTCTGAGCTGTTTTGTTGAATGCTTCTCACAGTAGCTACAGTACCAACAAGTGCCCCCTGAAAACTGCAGCAAAAACACCTCAGAAAGGAACGATGCCCTACTCCCAAAGAAAAGCTCTGAGCCCAAAGGGTACCGGAGCTCTTGGTGAACTACATGTACACAAAAAGAAAAGGAGTACTTGTGGCACCTTAGAGACTAACACATTTATTTGAGCATAAGCTTTCGTGAGCTATTTGTTAGTCTCTAAGGTGCCACAAGGCATCCGATGAAGTTAGCTGTAGCTCACGAAAGCTTATGCTCAAATAGATGTGTTAGTCTCTAAGGTGCCACAAGTCCTCCTCTTCTTTTTGCGAATACAGACTAACACGGCTGCTACTCTGAAACCTGTCATTATACATGTACACAGATCACATTCCCCACCACTGAAATGCAGCCACCACTTAGTGTGGAACATGGCAGCTTTTCAACAATATGCAGCAACACTGCACTATGTCTCAGGGTATGTAGTAAAGAAGATATATATTTATCCCATATAAATGCCTTTCAATCAGTAAAATATCTCAAGTGAAACTGCAAGAGGACTTCCAGGTCTGATTGGTTCATTACTCAAGCTGGAAGCTGGCCAACCCCCTAGGTTTAACACCTCTCTACTTGCAAAAAGGGTCACAAGCTCTTTAATGCACTTAAACCTTGGATTTAACATCTCACTTGTGTGTATAAAACACTTCCATTGCCTTTATGGGCTGCTGGCAAGTTGGACTTGATACAGTGTCAATAAAATTACTATAATATTATCCAGACACCTGTTGAAATCAATGGCAATTTGTGTAGTAAAAATATTCTTTTTGCATAATCTGGATCGCAGAGACAAATGAAAGGTTATTAATAGCAGCAGCAACATATGCTAAGGAGCTGCTTTGAGGATGTAAATATCCTGATAATTTCCAAACTGTTTTCTCTCCCCCTTGCTTATTCTCAGCATCTTTGTTAGCAACTCTGTGTTGTCTGCTAACATTGCCATGTCATCTGTAGATTCTGCATCCCTTGCTACTTTTGTTCTTATCACCACCTTTAAACAGCTGGTAGTTAATATCTTCATTATGACTTGGCTGCTTAATGATTTTCTTCACCCAAAATAAGTGTCTTCCTAAGAAACCTCTCTCAGTGAATCACTTGTAGCAGATGTCACAAGATGCAATACATCAGGATAGGCCTGCGATCTGGGCTAGAAATAATATTTTCTACAGCTGATATTTATAACACTATCATGGCTGAGCTGCGTGGAAGCAAAATTCTTCTGCAGGGCCTTGCAGGTCAGCTTCCTGTCGGAGGAGTTTGGGTATATTCTAAATGTAATTTCCTTCGATTACACATACACACCCACCATGAGACAGAGGCAGGCACAAGTAGCATCAGCAGTCTCCTCTTTCAGAAATCTCAACCCACCTGCCAATGCCCATGTTCCCAAGAAACTACCTCGTCGCAAGAACTGCCTTCAAAAATAAAGTACTGAGCAAACTCTGCGGTATCTGCCACAGCTTCTCTCTGGCAAAGACCAGCGTATCACGAACAACAACGCAGCCCTTCTTCAAAAACTAAAAGCTCACTCACACACAGTGAAAAAGAATTATTAAAGTATGTGTAACAGTGCCCTCCGGTGACTCCTGCCTTAACAATTCTGAGAGTTACAGTGTTCCTATAATGCCTACCTATACTGCATTCATATGGCACTTTTCATCAGAGGATCCCAAAGCACTTTACTAAGGTAGCTAGATATTATCATGTTTGTTTTACAGGTAGGGAACTGCAGCAGAGGATAAGGGACTTGCCAAAATTCACAGTCAGTCAGTGATGGTGTCACAAACAGAACCCAGTTTCCCTGGCTCCCAGCCCTATGCCCCAAACACGACGCCATGCTGCTAAGATTGGCTTACTTTATATGTAAACAAAGATATCATTAGTGTTTGACAGACCGTCTGGGAATAACCAATTACTCTGGACTAGCGAGCTGATTGTGCAGCAAAAGGAAACATGAGCAACAGCTGTAACAATGTGAATGCAGCCCTGAAAGATGATCTGGCATAATTTCCCTAAGAACAGCAAATACTATAGCAATAATTAATAACTGATAATAAAATCCATGCACATGCACTCTTTGCAGTGTATTATAAAGGAAACACCATAGAAGACAGTTTTTCAATCTGTTTTGCTTTCTGTACTTATGTTGGTGCCCAGACACCATGGTAATGGGTGCAATACACAGACTTGTTTCACTGGAAGGTTGCAGGCTACTGGGAAGTAGATGAGAGAACTATGATGTTCCAATAAATCTATAGTGAGTTCCTTCCCCACTGTCAAAAAGACATTATGTTACAATTACTTCTGATCTGATAAAATGCCCCAAACTGTGATTTTTTGGGTGTTTGCTTTTTTTTCTCCCCTCCAGTCACCACCCCCTAACACTCTCTTCTCCTCAGTTGGTATAAGTGCTTTGACACCTCATTAGCAGCTCAATTATGAACAATGAAAACCATCTGATGAAAATAAACTCAATGGAACAAAGGGTAGTACGTCTCAAAGTCTCAGCCAGATTTTGAATCATGTATAGCAAGCAACCTGAGTACAGGAATAAAAATCCGGCATGTTCCATTGGCACCGAGACCCCACAGAGAGAGAGGGACACAGCACCTCCTAAACATGCACAAGCTCATCTGGGAAGTGTCATTATCTCTACAAAACACTTTAGGCACAAGGAGGGGGAGTGACTTATCCAAGGTCTCAGGGAAATTCAGAGCAGTGATAAAACCAAAGAATCTTGTCTGAGTCCTAGTTCAGGGCTCCCTTCCACCCCTAGGCTGACAGACATTGATTGCAAGGGCCACTGATGACAATCAGCATTTTCACTTGAGGCTTAAAGCCCACTTCTTGACAATGTTAGGCTGTTGGTGTGCTGAGACCACTGCTGAGCATGCTGACCAACGTTGTCTCAATGTTTTCAATTGCTTCCCTGTCTGTTTCCAACTCTTGTCTTATACTTAGATTGTAAGCTGTCTGGGGCAGAGACCGTCTGTGTGTTCTGTGTTTGTACAGCCCCTTGCATTGCAAAATGGGGTCATGGTCCATCCATGACTGGGGCTCCTACAGGCTATAATAACGCAATTAATAATAAATAATAATAATTCTGTGGCCCTCAGAGTATAATTGTCTAGTGCTATTCCTCCCTCCAGCTTGCCTGGTGTGCCACAAACTACCCCATTGGGAGAGATTTCTCCTTTGGCCTTAACTTTCTAGCTTCACCCCTTTGATCCATCAGGGACTTTATTCCTCAGTCACAGCTACTTCACTGGCTTCTCCTGCCTTTGCATCAACCTTTCCCTGTGGCCAGAGTACAGGGCAAGGGGCCAGGAGACATGGTCTGGGCTTTGCTGTTCCCTTCTTCTGTTTCTCAGCATCCCCACCTGTAAGCCAGGGATCATGCCCACTTGCCTGTCAGTGGTTTGTGAGGCTTCTTTCACCCCAGTTCGCAAAGTACTTGGTGATCCAGGGATAACCGGTATTGCAGAAGGACCAAGTGTCATTATAGTATGATAAAGGACCTTGCAAGTGCCCCCTGCCCTGACCAGCATGTCCATTGTGTATGTGATGGTAAGGGCTCGCTCCATGCTACTCCCATCTCTCCCGGAGCCTTCCTGACATTTCCCCCTCATTATCCGCTCCACTGGGCCCCTCCAGGCCTGCTCGCTCACTGCAGCTCTCGCAGCCGGCATTCAACAGGCTGATTATTGCCTCTCCTTCGTTGGTCTGTGGGGACTGGAGTTGTTTTCCTCAGCTCCTCCGAAATCTTCCACAGCTCCCTGAAGAGCTGCTGTAACCAGGCCACTGTTCTATTCCCCTTCACTGCAATCTGCGTCTGCTCCCTCCTCTGGGGGCTCTCTCCCTGGTCTATTCCTCCTTGCTCTCTGCCAGTCAGGGCAAAGCCCAGGCTGAGCCTTGGGCCCCTCTCTCCTGGTGGAGAAGACCCAGTGCAGCAGGTCCTGTCCGGTATGCACCATCTCCGGCAGCTGGAAATTCCAGTCCCAGTGGTTTCTCTCTGCACCCCTAAGCCTTGTGTCCGCATCACTCCCTTGAAGGAATCCTCGTTCCTCTTTGCTCCTTACGATTTTGATTTAGCAAAGCACCAGAATTAAACACACAGTTCTGCTCTTAAAAGCAATGATGCAGACAGCGGGTTTTCTCCCTGCATTCTCTAAGCCTTTGGAAATTTAGAAGAATCTCTAGGAAGGAGACAAGATGTAACTGAAGGCTTCTGCCTCCTGGGGTGAAACCCCGGTGGAGTCCTTACTCAGTCTTTCTTCCCTTCTTGCTCAGGCAAAAAACTCCCCCCAACCTCAGTAAGAGTTTGCCTGTGGGCTGCACTCCTCTGGAAGGAGGGGAGTTGCTTGCTAGAGAAGCAGATGGTTTGAAGGGGGTGTCTAGGAGATAGGTTAGAGTAGATTACTGATGGCGTTTTAAAATGGGATTGGACTGAGGGCTGGAACCTCCACTGTAAGGAGCAAACCCATACTGTCCAGAGAATGGACCAGAGGGGACCTGGCAGGTCCTTCTAGAATGTCTCTTTCTATGATTACACTGGAGACATTCCTATATGGGTGGCAGGGTTGGGGGGCAGGCCAGAAGGCTGAACAGGTCTGTTCCATTTCTCTCTTCTGTCTGAACTGATTCTTCAACAGAGATCTCAGTGGGGGGCCGCAGCTTGCTGGTCCACTTGGCCACCTCCTGCCATCTCCAATCCCCCTCCTGCTACCTCTGGAACTATTGGGGAGCAGGGTTGGGAAACACCCCAGTGTCAAAGGGGAACGGTCAAACTGAGAAGAGCAAAAAAGAAAGGTGGTGATGAAATAACATCAGGCTAGAGAAGTAAACCGAGCTGGAAAGGAGACTCTGGGCTACTCCAGAACAAGGCTGCCTGATAATCCCAAAGGGCCTTCCGAACAGAAGTTACTACCCCCTGAAGGGTGGGTAAATTTCATTATTCCCATTTTACAGGTAGGGAAACTGAGGCATGGATTGGTGAAGTAACTTGCCTAAAATCACTCAGTGAATCACTGGCCAAGCCAAGAATTGGAGCCACATCACCTGACCAGACTTTATCCACAGCATCATCCTTCCCCTCCAGGCTGTGCCAATACCCACAGTTCATCCCCAGCGAAGGCTGAATGCTGTTACCCATCACTGGGAGCATCTCCTTGGAGCTAGGTGAGAAGTGCAGCCATAGGGAGAGCTCTGTGAATCCTCTCTGTGGGAGATAATATCTAGTAATAGACGTTTCCCTGAGTTCCTGCAGCATTCCTGCAGGGCAAGACTTGCATTTCAACAAGAGAGGCTGAGTGCAAGATGTGATCAGCAGCCTGTATCTACCTGATGCATCACTAGCATTGCTTTGTCATGGTCAGCAAGGAATCTCACAAGCCAGGAGGGAAGCTTTTGACACTGAGGCCCATGTGGGGCAGTGACCTTGCTCCTCTGGGCTGAGCAGATGATGCCTGACGTCTCTTCACTCAGATCATCCAGGGCTTGGCGAGATGCTGTCTCAGTGGTAATGTTATTTCCCTGGAAAAGCGTGTAGAGAGTCCAATCAGCTAGGAAGTGTTCTGACCTTTGGAACCCCAGAAGGTCCCTGTATTGTATCTTGCACAGACACTTTGCTCACAGCACTTACTGCTCCAGGAGTAAAGGCACCAACACTTCTAAATCATCACTGTTATTTCTATGCCAAGACATTAATCTAGGTGTTCAAGGGCATTCCAGATTCATGCATCAGTCAGTGAAGATGTGAGGTTAAGGTACTGGACTTAGACCTAGGAGATCTGTGTCCAAATCCCAGCTCTGACACTGACTTCCTGTGGGACCTTGGGCCAGTCCCTCAACCTCACTGTACCTCAGTTTCCAATCCCTAAAATAGGGATAATAATCCTTCCTTCACCTGTCTTTTCTATTTAGATTGTAAACTCTGAGGAGGAGGAGCTGTTCCTTACTATGTGTATGTAGAGTGCCTAGCACAATGCGGCCCCGAACTCGGTTGGGACGGTTAGGTGCTGCTGTCATACAAATAACCACCAAGCATTAACTGCTCTGTCACCAGCAGGAAGAGCTTATTAGTTCTTGCATCTTTACTAGTGGAAAAATAACCACATCTGGCAAACCAGCATCAGCAGTTTTGCTGCCACCTGTTATACTGTAAGAAACATATTTTTAACTTTAGCTGCAACGAGACAAACACCAGCTGGCCCACTGGAAACCAGTTTAATTGATTCCATGGTGTCAATGAGAAGGACCAGGACGCCCTTAGTCCTTCCAAATGACTACTTAGTGGGGGGTGGGAAGTGGGTTTTAGAGCCCAAAGCCGAACATCCTGAAATCCTAGCAGCTGATCTTCCAGTAGCCAAGAAAAGAGATGCAGAGCCCCTTAGCACTTTGCTTCTGCATGCATCTCTGCCCCCACCACTAAATGCTCCAATTTCTATTGTCAGGATGAACAAAGATGATCCAATAATTAGAGTAGCAAATAACTCAAATCCGGCTAAAGTTGTTATTAACAGTTTGGCTGGGAGTTCAGCTTAACATTGCACTTTCATCACTTGCAGACCGGAATGGTTCAGCAAGACAGCTCCCAAGCAGAAGGCATGTGCCACCAAACCCGGGTTACAAGGCCATGAACACAGAAAAGAGTAGTTTGGGGTTCACACTTGCTCAGAGTCACCAAAGGCCAAATTCTGCCACTTTGCCAGCAGTTTGGACCACTTGATTCATACTAGGCAGATTCTGATCTCAGAGATCGCTGTACAATTTCCAGGGTAACTACAGTGACTTTAAGGGAGTTACTCCAGGGTGATCAGGATCTGGCTCACGTCTGCAGCCTGAGTTTAGCCGGCTACTGGCAAGGAAGCATAGAAGCAACAATAGACGGCTATGACATTTCTCAAAGAGAAGACTACACCCTTCTCAATGCAGGACCCTAAAGAGCATCTGTAGCTTCCTGGGGGGTCCTCTTTTCCTCCAAGTGAGGCTCAGCACCTCCGGGCAATGTCGGCTCTTAACTGGTCTCCTTCCCTAGTCATCTCTTTGTTTCAAACTTTGAGTCTGAAAGGAGCCAAGCACCCTCAACTCCCATAGGCATCAACGCCTGACAGGATCGGGCCCCTCTTCATTAACTACAGGCAGCTGCTGATCCAGCCACCCTGTTCAACGCAGCCAGACATCCAAGGCTCTAACACCGGGCGGGAAGGACATTGCGGGTGGGGAGGGGTTAAATCTAGTCGCAAACACCCGCATGTAACAAAACGGTGCCTTCTGCAAGGGAAACACTTAACATGCTCAGCCCGTGCGGCTCCCGCTCCGGAGTTGCCCGAGGGGGGTTGGTTGGAGACTTGCTGGGCAGCGGCCCCTTAAAGAGCCCCGGTCCGCGAGCCTGGAGAGCCCGACACCCCCCAGCGAGCTGAGCCGCGGAGCCCCCGCCCCGACCAGGCAGAGCCGCGGCAACTGGTGGCTCTTCGCAGCCGGGGACCAGGGCACCGGAGGCGCGGGCCCCCCTCCAGCCCTACGTGCGCTGCTGGGGGGGGGCTCTCCAGGCGAGCTTCGAGCCCAGGGCCCGGCCGGCCGGGGAGCGCCGCGGGCGGGCTCGGAGACCCGGGCCGTGGGGCGGGGAGCTCCGGCCAGGGACCGGGGGGGGGACGGGGGGACTTGGCAACTTACTGCAGTCGTCGGACTCGTAGCCCTCAGCGTCCGCCGCCTCCTCCTCGGCCGGGCGCGGGGCCGGCTGCTCGGCGGGGCCGCTGGCGCCGTACGCCCCGAAGAGCCGGTCCACGTCCTCGTCCTCCTCGCGGGGCGGCTCGGCGGGGCTGAGGGGCGGGCGGCTGGCGGGGCGGCTGGCGGCGGCGGGCAGGCCGCGCGGGAAGCGGGGGAAGTAGTCGGAGATCTGCTTGATGGGCTTGATGGGGCCGGGGCAGACGTCGATGGCCATGTGCTCCTGGATGCTGATGGTCGCTCTCTCCCCCTTGCGGAGTGTCATGCAGGCGGCTGCGGGCGGGACGCGCCCCCCCGGCGGCGGCGGCGGCGGCTGAGGAGAGGCGAGGCGGGCGGGCTCCCGGGGGCAGCTCGGACGGGCGCTCTCGCCCCTGCCAGCCTCGCCGCGCACCGCCGCTGCCGCCGGCCGCCCTGGCAGACAGTGCGCGCGCGGGGGGAGAGGGGGCCGGCTCCGAGGCGGCTGGGGGGGCGGCGAAGGGGGGGGGCGGCACGCGGGTGATGTCACCGGCTCGCCGCCAAGCGCTGCACCGGAATGCGGCCGGGGCAGGTGTGCGGCTTGGGGCCCCCCCATCGCCGTGCCCGGGCGGGGCCGCTCCCGCCCCGCGCCCCGCCCCCCAGGGGCAGGGCACCGGCTCCCGCTCCCCTGCCCCACACGGCCAGCCTTAGCGCGGCGGCGAGGATCGCCCCTTCCCGCGTGGCGCGGAGCTCGCGGCTTCCTCCGGTGGGGGGTGGGGCCGCCCGCCCGCTGGTGCCCGGGCTGGAGCAGTCCTGCCTCGCCTTCCCCTGCAGCCTGGGGGAGCGGGGCTGAGAAGACGCAGGGGGACTTCGGCCCAGGTGGGCTGCAGCGCCCAACGGGGGGAGCGTTCGCCCCGCACTGGGGGGAGCGTTCACACGGAGCCCCGCTCCGGAGCGGGTCTTGGGCAGCGCACCGCAGCAAGGGAGCAAGGACCCTTCGCGCTCCTCTTGCCCCCAGCCTGCCCTGAGCGTCCCCCCAGCACCTGGGCAAGGTAGGGAGGCCCGAAGGGAAACTAGGTTTCCTTGCAGAGAAACCGCAGATCAGCCCAAGGGTCCAGCCAGGGAAGCTGAGACAGAGAAGCCCTTTTTTGCCCCCAAAGCCCCAGAGGGAGTGTGGTCCAGGCAGGCCTAGCACTCAGTTCCCGGTCCTGGGCTGGGATCACTAATGGCCTTTTGGGCTCCTATACGCGCCTTCGGAGAAGCTTTGCAGGGCAAGTGCCCTGGAAACCTAGTGAAACGACTCGACCTTTTTGCCTAATGAACAATTCAGCTTTCAGGCAGCTGTTGAGAAGCGTTCATGAGTGTCCTGGAGTCACAGGGCAAACACCACGCCCACGAAGCCGAATTGACCTGCTACACGTTTGAGCATATTCCTCGCCTGCAACAACCAAACTTGCCCTTGTTCCCACCTAGCTGATGCTTTGGGGATGAATATCAGAACATGAAAACAGGCGATCCTCTCCTTACCCCCATCTCCTGCTCGGGGGGGGGGGTCCTCTTCAAGGCTGTTCTGGCTTGCTGCACAGAGATGGTTTGTGGTTTCAGCGTAAAGAAATTCGTGCTGCCCTTTGGGCCCTACCCAACAGCCTGGGCTGCAACTGCTGTTTCTGCACTGCTATGAGACTCAGAACATTTTCATTTTGGTCACTGTCCACATGGAAGCCTCAGATATATACTTCATGTTTAGGGGATTTAGACTGAGACCCCCTATGGTTAGGGGCCAAACAGACAAGGTCAAATGACAGGAACATTACAAACAGCAGGAAGGGAGGGGAGTTGCTCCTAGGCTTGGTTCTGGCAGTATGTATTCATTTATCCAGTGCCCATTTCTGGGTGCAGCATAGGGGCTGCTTTTGGACTTCAGACAGAATTAGGCCTGATGTCCAGAAAATGCAGCTATTCTCTCATTCATTATATATATAGCCCAAATAATCATTATTTGTATTACTAATGCCCCCTTATTCTCAGTGATTCGTCACAGAGGTTACCTTCCAAATAGACAAGAAAGGGAGGATTTTACAAATGGGGAACAGACACACAGAGGTGAATGACTAGCCCAACCTGGTTTAACCTTAACCAGGAGGCCATCCTGTATCTCCATGTAACCTAGAGTACTAAATTTATGATTCTTGGAAATCTAACCAACTTGGCAAAGCCAGGATCAGGGGCTAAATGGGGGGCTCCCAGGTGCAGCAGCAGGTGCTCAGAAACTCAGAGGAGGTTGTCAGCATCAGGCCCTAAGGCATGATAGGACTGTCACTACCCACCATGATTGGAAGGGTATGAACAGCACCAAGGTCAGGATAGGGTTCTACAAAGAGGGTGGAAGTAGGAGTGGGATCAAATTTAGAAAAGGGAAGTTTAGGTTAACTAGTCCCAGCTCTACTAAATTATGGGATTATCTTCCAGAAGGAAGAGATGGGAGCCCTGTCCTGGGGGCCTTTAGAACTGGGCTGGACAAAGTATTAGAAAAATCTCTTACTGGAAACTGCCTAGATAACCTAATAGCTTTATAGTCTATGGGACTGATCCAAAGCCTGTTGAAGTCAATGGGAGTCTTTTCATTGATCTTAATGTGCTTAGGATCAGACCTTATGACCTGGAAACTAAAGTATAGGATTATTTACAATAAACTCTTCCTACCAACCAACTCATCCCCTAGCATTTCACTCCCTTGCCCACACTTACGCAGGCTGGAATCTCCAGGCCACAACGTACAGGATTATACTGGAATACTGTACTCAACCAGATTTGCCATGTGCTTCTTTGAGTGTGGATTAGGCTTGCTACATAATCAGGTAGCAGACCTGACCTACACACATGCTGACAAGCCAACAATACAGTAGGTAGAGACACAAAAATAGTGAGAGGTATTAATTGGGCCAGGAGACAAAAGCAGGCTTTGGGATAGAGAACCAGTTTCCAGGTAAAGCTTTTAATTCCCACCATCTGTCTAATGCCTGGAAAGTAACATTATTTGACCCCTAGCTCCAGCAGCATGATTCACTGCTACCGTACTGCACGGACGTTCCCTCTTTACTGAGAGGGGTGAATGTTCCCTTCCTAATGAAAGGGAGAAAGATACGTGATCATTTAAATATTACAGAGCGGTCTTCAGCAGCCTGACAACTCTACAGTGAAAGGAAGAGACTCTCAGCACAGACCCTCCCTGCTGCTATTGCACTGAGAGATCCTATCCTGGGAAGAGTGGGGGAGGGGGACCTTTATCCCTTTGAGAAGGTGAAATTGACTAAAGCTAAATTGACATCAAAGCTGTAACCCCATGATGGCCAAGTAAGTACATCAACCCTAATGTACAGCTGTATATTGTTGGCAATTACAGCACCAGCTCACTACACACAGTCTTGCAGGTCAGCAACTTGTGTTGCTCCTCAGAGTGACACTAAGCAAAAGCAAGGTTCAGCAACTAATTTCAGATCAAGGCATTGATCGATGTGCTGACATCCAAAGCAAAGAGGTCCTCTAGTAAGCAGAGGACTGGGAGTCAGTCATCTCTCCAACTCTGGCACCGATTCAGGAAAGCAATTCAGCATATGCTTAACGTTAAAGTGAAGTGTTATCCTGAACGGAGATGGAAAGCACATGTGCTTAAATCCCAAATCAAAGCCTCTGCCACTAGCTCAGTCTGTGATCTTGGACAAGTCTCTTAACATCTCTGTACCTTAGGGTATGTCTACACTACGAAATTAGGTCGAACTTATAGAAGTCAGTTTTGTAGAAAGCGTTTTTGTACACTCGATTGTTTGTGTCCCCACACAAATGCTCTAAGTGCATGTAGTTGGCGGAGTGTGTCCACAGTACCGAGGCAACCGTCGACTTCCAGAGCTATCCCACAGTTCCTGCAGTCTCCACCGCCCATCTGAATTCTGGGTAGAAATCCCAATGTCTGATGGGGCTAAAACATTGTCGCGGGTGGTTCTGGGTACATATCGTCAGGCCCCCCTTCCCTCCCTCCCTCCGTGAAAGCAATGGCAGACAATTGTTTTGCGCCTTTTTTCTTAAGTTACCTGTGCAGACGCCATACCACGGCAAGCATGGAGCCCACTCAGCTAACCGTCACCGTATGTCTCCTGGGTGCTGGCAGACGCGGTACTGCATTGCTACACAGCAGCAGTTAATTGCCTTTTGGCAGCAGACAGTGCAGTATGACTGGTAGCCATCGTTGACGTAGTCCTGGGTGCTCTTTTAACCGGGCGCCTGGGCAAACATGGGAGTGACTGAGCCAGGTCATTTCCCTTGTTTCATCTTGTGGCGATTGAGTCCTACCGGCAGAGCACTGTCTTTTAATCTGCAGCTAGCAGAAGACAATGGCCAGTCATCATACTGCACCGTCTTCTGCCGAGCACCCAGGAGATGATGACGGCTAGTGGTCGTACTGCACAGTCTGCTGCCAGCAAGATGTATAAAGATAGATGAAGTGGCTCAAAACAAGAAATAGACCAGATTTCTTTTGTATTCATTTTCTCCTCCCTCCCTCCCTCTGTGAAATCAACAGCCTGCTAAACCCAGTTTTGAGTTCTATCCTTGAGGGGGCCATTCATTTTCTCGCAAAGCCACCCCCTTTGTTGATTTTAATTCCCTGTAAGCCATGTCGTCAGTTGCCCCTCCCTCCGTCAGGGCAACGGCAGACAATCGTTCCGCGCCTTTTTTCTGTGCAGACGCCATACCACGGCAAGCATGGAGTCCGCTCAGATCACTTTGGCAATTAGGAGCACATTAAACACCACACGCATTATCCAGCAGTATATGCAGCACCAGAACCTGGCAAAGCGAAACCGGGCGAGTAGGCGATGTCAGCGTGGTGATGAGGACATGGACACAGACTTCTCTCAAAGCAGGGGCCCTGGCAATGCGGGCATCATGGTGCTATTGGGCCAGGTTCATGCGGTGGAACACCGATTCTGGGCCCAGGAAACAAGCAGATTGGTGGGACCGCATAGTATTGTGGGTCTGGGACGATTCCCAGTAGCTGCGAAACTTTCATGGAACTTTGTGACTTGCTTTCCCCTGCCCTGACGCACAAGAATACCAAGATGAGAGCAGCCCTCACAGTTGAGAAGCGAGTGGCAATAGCCCTGTGGAAGCTTGCAACACCAGACAGCTACCGGTCAGTCGGGAATCAATTTGGAGTGGGCAAATCTACTGTGGGGGCTGCTGTGATGCAAGTAGCCAACGCAATCAAAGAGCTGCTGATATCAAGGGTAGTGACCCTGGGAAATATGCAGGTCCTAGTGGATGGCTTTGCTGCAATGGGATTCCCTAACCGTGGTGGGGCCATAGACGGAACCCATATCCCTATCTTGGCACCGGAGCACCAAGCCGGCGAGTACATAAACCGCAAGGGGTACTTTTCAATAGTGCTGCAAGCTCTGGTGGATCACAAGGGACATTTCACCAACATCAACGTGGGATGGCCGGGAAAGGTACATGACGCTCGCATCTTCAGGAACTCTGGTCTGTTTCAAAAGCTTCAAAAAGGGACTTTATTCCCAGACCAGAAAATAACTGTTGGGGATGTTGAAATGCCTACAGTTATCCTTGGGGACCCAGCCTACCCCTTAATGCCATGGCTCATGAAGCCGTGCACAGGCAGCCTGGACAGTAGTCAGGAGCTGTTCAACTACAGGCTGAGCAAGTGCAGAATGGTGGTAGAATGTGCATTTGGACGTTTAAAAGCACGCTGGCACAGTTTACTGACTCGGTTAGACCTCAGTGAAATCAATATTCCCACTGTTATTACTGCTTGCTGTGCGCTCCACAATATCTGTGAGAGCAAGGGGGAGACGTTTATGGCGGGGTGGGAGGTTGAGGCAAATCGCCTGGCTGCTGGTTATGGACAGCCAGACACCAGGGCGGTTAGAAGAGCACAGGAGGGCGCGGTGTGCATCAGAGAAGCTCTGAAAACCAGTTTCATGCCTGGCCAGGCTACGGTGTGAAAGTTCTGTTTGTTTCTCCTTGATGAAACCCCCTGCCCCTTGGTTCATTCTACTTCCCTGTAAGCTAACCGCCCTCCCCTCCTCCCTTCGATCACCGCTTGCAGAGGCAATAAAGTCATTGTTGCTTCACATTCATGCATCCTTTATTAATTCATCACACAAATAGGGGGATAACTACCAAGGTAGCCCAGGAGGGGTGGTGGAGGAGAGAAGCACCAGGAGGGGTGGTGGAGGAGGGAAGGACAAGGCCACACAGCACTTTAAAACTTACTGAATGCCAGCCTTCTGTTGCTTGGGCAATCGTTCTTGGGCGTCTAGGCTATGGAACTTGGGGAGGAGGGTGGTTGGTTACACAGGGGCTGTAGCGGCAGTCTGTGCTCCTGCTGCCTTTCCTGCAGCTCAACCATACTCTGGAGCATATTAGTTTGATCCTTCAGCAGCCTCAGCATTGAATCCTGCCTCCTCTCATCACACTGCCGCCACATTTGAGCTTCAGCCCCCTCTTCAGCCCGCCACTTACTCTCTTCAGCCCGCCACCTCTCCTCCTGGTCATTTTGTGCTTTCCTGCACTCTGACATTGTCTGCCTCCACGCATTCGTCTGTGCTCTGTCAGTGTGGGAGGACAGCATGAGCTTAGAGAACATTTCATCGCGAGTGCATTTTTTTCGCCTTCTAATCTTCACTAGCCTCTGGGAAGGAGAAGATCCTGTGATCCTTGAAACACATGCAGCTGGTGGAGAAAAAGAAAGGGACAGTGGTATTTAAAAAGACACATTTTATAGAACAATGGGTACACTCTTTCACGGTAAACCTTGCTGTTAACATTACATACATAGCACATGTGCTTTCGTTCCAAGGTTGCATTTTGCCTCCCCACAGTGCGTGGCTAGCCCCTCCCCGTGGCTAACAGCGGGGAACATTTCTGTTCAGCCACAGGCAAACAGCCCAGCAGGAATGGGCACCTCTGAATGTCCCCTTAAGAAAAGCAGCCTATTTCAACCAGGCGACCATGAATGTTATCCTCAGGAGAGTGATATCACAGAGAGATAAAGAACAGATGTTGTTTGAACGCCAGGAAACATACACTGCAATGCTTTGTTGTACAATGATTCCTGAGTACGTGTTACTGGCCTGGAGTGGTAAAGAGTCCTATCATGGAGGACGCAATAAGGCTGCCCTCCCCAGAAACCTTTTGCAAAGGCTTTGGGAGTATATCCAGGACAGCCACGAATGCCAGGGCAAATTAATCATTAAACATGCTTGCTTTTAAACCATGTATAGTATTTTAAAAAGGTACACTCACCGGAGGTCCCTTCTCCACCTGGCGGGTCCAGGAGAAAGCCTTGGGTGGGTTCGGGGGGTACTGGCTTCAGGTCCAGGGTGAGAAACAGTTCCTGGCTGCCGGGAAAATCGGTTTCTCCGCTTGCTTGCTGTGAGCTATCATCTTCCTCGTCCCCAAAACCTGCCTCCGTGTTGCCTCCATCTCCACTGAAGGAGTCAAACAACATGGCTGGGGTAGTGGTGGCTGAACCCCCTAAAATGGCATGCAGCTCATCATAGAAGCGGCATGTTTGGGGCTCTGACCCAGAGCGGTCGTTCGCCTCTCTGGTTTTCTGGTAGGCTTGCCTCAGCTCCTTAAGTTTCACGCGGCATTGCTTCGGGTCCCTGTTATGGCCTCTGTCCTTCATGCCCTGGGAGATTTTGACAAAGGTTTTGGCATTTTGAAAACTGGAACGGAGTTCTGATAGCACGGATTCCTCTCCCCATACAGCGATCAGATCCCGTACCTCCCGTTCAGTCCATGCTGGAGCTCTTTTGTGATTCTGGGACTCCATCATGGGACTCCATCACTCTGCTGATGAGCTCTGCATGGTCACCTGCAGCTTGCCACGCTGGCCAAACAGGAAATTGAAATTCAAAAGTTCGCAGGCCTTTTCCTGTCTACCTGGCCAGTGCATCCAAGTTGAGAGTGCTGTCCAGAGCGGTCACAATGGAGCACTCTGGGATAGCTCCCAGAGGCCAATACCATCTAATTGCGTCCACAGTACCCCAAATTCGACCCAGCAAGGCCGATTTCAGCGCTAATCCCCTTGTTGGGGGTGGAGTAAGGAAATCAATTTTAAGAGCCCTTTAAGTCGAAAAAAAAAGGCTTTGTCGTGTGGACGGGTGCAGGGTTAAATCGGACCTCAACTCCTGGTGTAGACCAGGGCTGAGTTTCCTCATCTGAAAAGTATTGGAAATACAAATAAGAACAACAGCAGCCTTGTAAGGTATTGCTGTAGCACACGGGAGCCCCAGTGATTGACTGGGACCGTACTGTGCTAGGCTCTATACAAACACAGAGCCAAGACCATCCCTGCTCCAAAGAGGGAACAAACTTCATTTGAAGCCTGCTTCCTAAATGAAGAATATCTCTGTGGCAAATTTCAAACTAATCTTCTCAGTCAAAAAGTAGGGCCAATTTCTGCTCGGTTACTCCAGATTTACACCAGTGAAACTGATTGTGGAATCTAGTCCACTAATTTCTTTGTTATGGCATTTACAAATGATCCTACCACTTACAGTGGAGATGAGAGGTAGTAGCATTTCTAAGGGATCTTTATTTATGGTTGCATTAGACATAAGCTCTGGGTATCAGCTTCTCTGGTGAAGAACAAAACCATACACACCAAGAAACCACCTTCTTGCTGTGCTTGACAGGGCTAGTCAAGGTCACACATGGTTAGAATGATTTGCTCAAAACTGATCCCATGTTAAAGTTTACCATAAGACATCACTACAAATAATAATTTACGTTCCATCCAAGGATCTCAAAAGCACATTGAAACATAATTGTCAAGGAGAGCTCACTGCACACTTGTGAGACAAGGAAGTAGCATTCGCCTCATTTTACAGCTGGGAAAACTGATGCACAGACTGGTGACATGACTTGCCCAAGATCATGCAGTGAGTCAGTGTCAGAACTTGAGAACAGAACCTAGCAAGTCCTATATCCCACTCCCCTGCTCTAACCACTTCCAGGGCTGGATTAAGGCATAGGCACTTTAGGCCAGTGGCTCCTGGAGCCAGGTGGTAACATTAGAATTTCATCTTTCCTTAAAAGAGTGTCTAGCTCTTGTGGTTGCAAAGAAAAATCTTGAAAACGTGATCCAAGCACACCTGCTGCAATATTGTCTGCCTGAGTCCGCAGAGCCCCTGAAATAATATCTCTGAAATGTGTGAACTTCACAGCGTATTGCAGAGGGCACTAACACCAAGATCCACTGCTCTGGAGATGCCAACCCAAAAGAGGATTCAATTGGACAGAAGAGAAGAGTGCAGTGAGCCTGACCCACCCTCCCAATCAGATCCACCCTAGCTGCTGCCCCACTACTCTCCAGGGGAGGGGGACCCCTCCTGCCATTGCAGGGTTTGGGGAAGGCACCCCACTAGCCCTGTGTGGGGGAGGGGACCCCTGCCACTCCTGGGGGAAGGTGGGGTGAGACCCTGGGTGCTGTGGTGTGACTAGGTGCCTTAATCCTGCCTTAATCCAGCCCTGCTGTTAGACATGAGCATAATTTGTTTTTTCCTTCTAGTGAGCTTCACTACAGTGTGTGGGGGTGGGGGGTGCGGTGAGCTGAAAGCCAGTGTGCACCTTCCTCCATGACTGACTATGGTGCACTACTTCCTAGTGGATGCTCAGCTGTTGGGAATGAACCTACTTCCACTGAAGTCAATGAGAGTTCGGCCATCCACTACAATGGTATCTTGACGGAGCCCCTTACATGCACGGCACATATCCTACCTGGTTAAACACTCATTGCATTTGCTAAATAAAGCAGTAAGAGCAAGTAGGAAACTTGGTTAAATCATCCCAAGAGGCTTACTACAGGCTGGGCAGATTCAGGCTCCTCAGCAACATTGTATACATGGCACATCCTGGCCTCCGCTGTTATTCTGTGCAAGTAATACACAAGGTTATCCATTCTCAAGCAAGTCCAGCTAAACACCATCATTTGACCAGATTTAACCAGTAATTACTGGCTGTGAACACTGTGGTAAAATACAGCCCACACGCCTTTGCAAAACAGACACAAACAAAACCCTTTTGAAAAGCCAGTCACAATGCAAACTGCTGCAAGAAAGAGCCCTCTTTGCTCTCTTTATCACTGCTTAAGATTCATAAACATGGGAATGGATGGAGGATTTTTTTCTGCTTTCCTACCACCAGATCCATCAGCAAGGACATGGGAAAAAGCATGAGGACATGCTGGTTTCTGCATTTTCAGTGCAATTTGGGATGATCCCAGATTAGCCTGTGACTCACTATGACCATATGGTTAATGGCAGTGTTGCCAACTCTCGCAGTTTTATTGCGAATCTCGCAATATTTGGTACTTTTCTTAAAGTGGGAGCATCTGGAATCCAGTGATTACATGAGAATCTCAGCTCTCCATTTAAAAATTAAGTTTTTAGCCCTCCTGATTACAGAGAGAAGCTTGAAACTGTGACCCAATTTTACCCTCATGGCTCAAAAACCAAAAGACAATGATAAAGAACCCAAAGATTCTGTAAAACCTAATAATTTTTAAGCCACTCCTGATTTTTGAATGCTCAGAGCTGGCAATACTCAGCACACGTTCTGCCAGTTTAATACCGCCTCCTTCATGTAGGAATCCTTCTGCAATGAAACCCAACTCCTGACTCAAGTCCCCCCTCCGAGCATATGATCACAGCGTTGCTCAAAAACTAAGTGGGGTGGGTTTAGTTAGTATGTGAATAGGCAACCACGTATGCCCTAGCTCCCCTAGTGACAGTGGGTGCTCCATCACCTCCCAGCTAGATACCATCTCAGCTCTCAATGAGTTCCTTTCCCACAAGCCAACAAACATCCTTATCTTGCTTTTCTGGACTGGAGGCATGCAGCCAGGGAGCTTCAAAGAGATGGATGTATTGAATTTTAGTGCTTATTTGTCAATAGTCAGAAGGTGCCTCAGGTTATCATGTATACAGGGCCGGGAGGCGGAAGGAAGGTTCTCAGAGGACAGGCTCCAGCCTGTGTGCGTGTGTTACTGACATCAGTGGCACTATTACATGTGTGTGGACGACAAGATCTGGAAGCTTTGCTGCAGCTGAAGGTCTGAGAGAGTGTTTCAGGAAGAAGTTTCCTTGTTAAGATTTTAGTTGCCCAGCCATTTCAGTCTGAGACAGGCTGGATTATGACATGCAAATTATCAGTGCTGAAGAGCTCAGGAGAAATGGCAATGAAGTCTTAATTAAACACTGCCTCACTGGTTTGCAGTACAGAGGAGGGGAGTGTGTGTGCTGGCCCTTGATTCTTACGGGCTTGCATGCATTGCTCGTCACAGAGAAGGTTAAAGCCAAGAGAAATCGATCATGAGGGCAGGCTGGAGGAAGCTCATGGCAAAGAGGACATCAAGATGGTACCTTCAAAGTAGTTTCATACCAAGATGCCCAGGGAACTGTCTGGGAAGGCTCCAAGTTTGCTGAGAGCAGCTGTTGGATTTTTTGCTCTTTACACAACAAAAACAACATGAAGGAACCCCAACGGCACAACCAGGTCCCAAGTACCCATGTTACCTATCTATACACAAACATGCCAGGCTGGTTACGTACACACTGCTGCTCTGGCAGGATTCTGGAGGTTTCTAACACGGAGTAGCTCTCACTGTCTTCTACAAGCCTCACTAACTATTTAAAGGGACATTACCCTATTCCTATCCACTACAACACTGATGGTAGCTAAATCAGTTTAGAGACCAGAAGAGACTGATCAGATCAGGGATTTTGTTCAGGTGTATCTCTAAAAAGAATGAGAGAGAGCATTCCTCCCCACCTTATTATTTGTATCCAAAAGGTTCATTGCGCTAGGTAGAAGAGTCTCTGCCCCACAGCTTACAATCCAAACGCACAAGACAGATGAAATGGGAAACAGAAGCACAGAGAGGGAAGTCTTAGGTCACTCAGCAGGTCAGTGTCAAAGCCAAGCATAGAACTCGGATTCCTGGCAGCTCCCACTCCAGTGGCTACCCACTGGACCACACTGCCTCTCATCAGCTAATCCAGCTCTCAGTCAATGCACAATGGTTCCCTTTGTCCAGCCCAATTTTAAATGGCCCAAGAAATGTCTTCCATTGAAGACTGTTCCATGTCTAATAATTGATCTTCAGTGGTAGGAATATTTTCCTAATAGCCATCCTCTTGTTCCCATTTCAATTCATTGTGTCCCCCTCAGTTATACCCTACCCTGACCCTAGATCCTTAGCAATGGCTTTGCTGGCCAGAACTGCTGTCAGAGTCTGTCTGCTTCACTCTTTTTAGTTGTTGTGTCTCCTTTCCTTATGGAACTGTAAACTAAACTGCAGAGTAAACCTGGTGTGTCCAAGGGTGGGGTGAGAGTACTGCATAGCATCAATTCCTGCTAGGCTAATTTCATCTGCTCTGAGTGCATCAGCCAGCCCGAGTCAGCATTCAGTGAGATTATCCAGCTGACTTCCCTGAGCAGGTTTTTTCCTGTATTTCCCTCTTATCCTCCAGCCTTCCCCTCTCGCTCTCACTCCAGGAGGATGACAGCACCATTTTTCATTTTTTTGCTGGCAGGAGGGATAGAAACCCCACATTTACTCTGGAATCAATACCACCCACAGGGTGTGGGTCAGATAAATAGCAGCACTCTGGAAGGAGCAGGGTCTTTATACAGGTGCATAGGGCCCAGAGGTCAGATTGGGAAGTGATACAGTAGTACCATAAAACATAGCATAGCATTGTGGGTACGGCCAAATGTCCAGAATTGCTGGATGTCCAGCAACCAAAGAGTTAACAATGACATTTAGGGCTTGGCCCTGCAGCCATGGAAGACCAGGGCCTTATGTGATTATCATTAGATTTCAAGAGTCAACACCCATTGAGCTGAATGGGGGCATGAAGTCAATTTATCCCTCTGAGATCAATTCTTTCTGTTTGTTTCCAGACTCAAATTGACCAGCACTGGGTCACATTGAGAAGGGTGTCCACCACTTCTGGCAGGGCTGGAAAGGAAAGCTGAAATTTTCCATAATGGCCTCAGATTTTAGAAACCTGACGTTTTGGGAGATCTGAACATTAGACTCTTGGGCCACATTTTCAAGTGCTTGGCTCCACAAATTGGGACCAGATTCCCCCAAAAGCCCAGTTCCCATGAAGGCATCATGCCCCTCCATTCACCACAGCGCTTAACCGTATGCTTAACTTCAAGCATCATTGGCTTTAATGGAACGTAAATGTATGTTTAAATGCTTTACTGGATTGAGCCTCCTCCCCCAGAATAATCAACACTACCATCATGCTCTTATATTGCACTTTTCATCAGTACTTTTCAAAGTGTTTTACAAAAGAGGTCATTATCCCCATTTTACAGATAGGGAAACTGAGGCACAGAGAGGGGCAGCGCCTTGCCCAAGATCACTCAGCAGATCCATGGCAGAGCCAGGAACAGAACCAATGTATCCTGGGTGCCAATCAGCACTCGAGCCACTAGACCAGATTTTCAGAAGAGCTCCTTGCAAAATCTGGCCCCAGCTGGGAGGTTTCAGCAATTGAAAAGTCTGTCTCTTGGCTCCGATTTGCCGAGATGCTGAACACCCACAACTCCATCCATGGCAGCTGCAGGTGCTCAGCACTTTCTAAAAAAACCAAAAAAAAAAAAACAAAACAAAACAAAAAAAAAAACACAGCCCCTTGGTTTCAAGCTGGACACCCCAAAACTGATGCACCCCAAACTAGTGACTACTCTGGAAGGTGTTGGTCCAATTTTCATTTTTAAACATATGTTTAAAGTGTGCAGAATCTGTTGGTGCCACCAGAAAGTCCTGGCAGGGGACACAGCTTCCATCAGACCCTTCTGTGTCCGTGATTGTGGTACAGCTTGCTAGTAGGACATATGGAAACCCAGAGTAAAAACCCGAGCTGAGCCAAGCCACATTAGCACCAATTCCAGGCTTGATCCAAAGCCCATTGAAGTCAAAGGGAATCTTTTCCCTGATTTGGATCAGCCCCCTTAGCAGACACAAGCACTAAGAATACACACACTACAAGGGAGACAAACGCCTGTCCCGCACACGCCTCACTGAGTTGTCAGGGCATAGACACAGCTGCAGAGAAAAGACCATCAATGCTCCTGTAGTACGAAAATGCACATGCTGAGCTATGGGGATTCATAAAAACAACTTATTGGTTTCACCAAATTAAAGAGCAATTTGGCTGCATTGAGAGCACGTTATAAATACTCCTCAGCCACATATACATCAGACTAATGACGTCCTGTCAAAAGCAATCCAAGCAAAACTTTGCTTACATGCTAACTGCTACTTATTACTGTAGATGTGCTTGTCACTGCCTTGAAAACGTTTGCACACCTCCAACCTTAGTGCTTCCCTACCCACTTCTCCCCAGGCCCTGCCAGGCAGGAGGGTAATTGTCCTGCTGCCTTCGTCACAAGGAAGCTGTAAACACACATCGACTAGCTGAGTGGTGGCAAATCCTGGCTGTGCTTGAGTGAGCCCTTCCCATGTGGAAGCTGCTGGGGTGCGTGGCAAGGGAACGCCTCACACTGGATTTTTTCATGCAAAACCACTCTGAAAATACCGTTTTCATGCCCCATGTCACCTATTGGGAGGAGTGACATGACACAAGCAACTGTCAGGGGGGAGGGATAGGTCAGTGGTTTGAACACTGGCCTGCTAAACCCAGGGTTGTGAGTTCAATCCTTGAGAGGGCCATTTAGGGATCTGGGGCAAAAATAAGGGACGGTACTTGGTCCTCCTGTGAAGGCAGGAGACTGGACTTGATGACCTTTTAAGGCTCCTTCCAGCTCTATGAGATAGGTGTATCTCCATATTAAAAACCTGTGAGCTGCTAAGAAGAAGGGACCAAATTCTGCTCCCAGATCCAGTGGTGTAAATCTGGAATGCTTTTCATACACTAATCTGGCTCCTCAGCTGGTGTAAATTGCTTGATACCAGCTTTGGATCTGGCCCCTCGTGATTAGAGAGAATGGCAGGACAGAGATACACTTCTCCCTCTGTTGTAGGTTTTGGAGACGGTAAGTAGAAGGAGAGAAAATGTACAACAGAAACTTCCTGGCAGCAAGCTCTACTACATTAGGCCATAGATGAGGGAGTCCTCCCCAAGGAGCAGGAGGAGGAAGACCCATTGCTTAGCTGAAAATAAACACTAGGAATAGGAAATGTACCACAGGGAGCTGGCCCTCGGCTTTTTCCCCTCCCTGCCTTCTTTGGCCAACAGCTCTGCACTCTTCACTGCTATCTACCGGCATGAGGCTGCCAATACACCCCGCTGATAAATGGCTTCTGTCAGAGGCAGACAGGCAAGCCCTGAAGAAGTGACCTTGCCCAAGGTGAGCGGAGCCCGACAGCACGGAAAGAGGAAAGACTACGAGCAGGAGCAGCCATCCTAGACTTAATGAGGAAAGGGAGTTAGAGCGATTCTTCATCGCATTCTATGGCAAAGACACCAAGCTGCGGCTGCGCTTGAGAGTTGACATCGTAACCTGCCCCGGACATGAAGTTAGCACGTGGCTGGGAATAATCCCACTGTGAGTTGGCTTTTTTCAAAGCACTGTAAAAGGGAGGCAGTATAGGCCCCTGGCTAGGGATCCAGGCTAGGAGTCAGGAGAGCAGAGTTCCAGTGCAGGCTCTCCCACTTACCTGCTGTGTGCATGTGCTCTGTGCCTCAGTTTCCCCATGTGTAAAAAGATAACTGGCTTCCTTGCTAAAGTGCTTTGAGATCAATGGATAAGGACAAAACATTATTATTCAGACTGAGGTTTCCTTCATAGGGTTTGCCTTTCAGGATAGGATCCTTAGCCCCTCACATCTGGGGTCTTGACTCTGGTGGTAGCCTGTACCGCATGCTTCAGTATAAAGTGAAACCCTCACCTTAGACACTTAGCTCAAATCCTTCCCGACCCCGGCACACTATCACCTTCTGCCTCCAAGATTACACTTACACCTTGCAGAAGAACAGGCCATATTAGTAGCTTAAAATCTCATCTCCCTGTTTAAAACCGTTTGATCTGTTAGTATCATGTGGCCATGAGTTTCACAGGATGAACATACATGTAAATTAACTTGGGACAAGCTCATGGTCCCCTTTTTTTCATATCACAAGGGGGTTAAAGAGGAGGGACGGAGTGGGTTTCACTACCAAACCTGTTTCACTACCTGACTCTGTTACATCAACTATTATAGCTGCCCTGGGCAAGGGAGCTGGAGACTGGAGTGAGCCCTACCCGCAGCACAGCCCCTGAAGCATGGGCTAGGGAGGCTGGCCTGTGTTACTGGCAGAGTTCCAGGTCCTGTGAGGGTACAGCTGGGCAGGGAGGGGCATCTCTATGCCCCCACTCTCCCAGTCCACGTGGACTAGAGCAGCTGTAAGTGCTGCCATTGAACATGCTCCGTGTCTGGAGCAATCTTACCTCCCTCTTGCCCAAAGAGCAGGGTTTTCACCATGCGTCTAACTCTGCTCCTGGTGTAGTGAATGTGCATTTGATCACGGACTTCAATGGGAGAACAGTTAGGCCAACACTAAGAGCTTTAATTCCATCCAAAATATAGGCAGCTCCCCTCCCTGGAGAAGCCCACCTCCTCCCGCACTGCAAATCCAGCCCCTGCCTCAGAGCACAGCCTTGCATAGTCAGTCATTGACAAGCCACCTGGAAGGGTAACTTTAAATAGGGTGACCAGATGGCAAGTGAGAAAAATCGGGATGGGGGTAATAGCCACCTATTTAAGACAAAGCCCTGAATATCGGGCCTGTCCCTATAAAATCAGGACATCTGGTCACCCTAAGTTTAAATGACAAACTCCATTTTTTCTAGCTCTGCTGTTTCTATCCCAGAAGGGGGGTGAGCCAGAGGAGGGGTCTCTGACTAACTCAGAGCATAGATCACATCTCATCAGAGAGGTCATCTCATACCTACCTCCCCCTCCCATTCACAAAAGCTCTGAGCCACCTCCCCTCCCATTGGCCATCATCACGCAGCAGCCACAGGATTGCTTCCATGGGAAAATGGCTAATGGCTTTGTAGTTTCTTTTAATGCAGTTTAGCAGCTAGAAAAGATGATGAGCCAGCACCATGTGACTTGCCTGCTCCACAGACCAGGGCTTGAGAACCTCTAAGCTGGAGGATTTTAGCCAGTGGTGAGAAATTCTCTACCCGGCCCTAAAGTCATGCTCCAGTTATCCTACCTCCCAGGTTCAGTGAGTCACCCTCAGAAGCGATGCTGGCTGGGCACTGAGCCCATTCCATTTCCGATTAGATCTACAATATATTTAGATCTGTTATCTTGTGTCAACCACAGTGAGTCAACATGGCACAATATCCACTCAGAGTCAGGAGCTGCACCCCACCCCCAAGAATTTTCCATACCTGTTACCCAGGGAGAGCTGAAATTGGGGCGTTTTGTAGCCTGGGTACCAGTCACGGATGTATGGGCTCACTTGCAGGGGTGTGTTGGCCGATAAGATCATCCACCAGTGGCACCTCTCCAGGGGCAGCAAGGAGAACGAGCCACAGCTGTTTGCCACATGGTTAGCAGAGACCAGTGTTTTCATGACTAGCCTGGGGGTCGACGTGCCAATCACATGCATCATCCTTAGTCTGAAGATTGTGCAATTCCCGCACATGGCGTGGGGGCCATCAGGAGCCTGCAAGGAAGAAGAGTTCATTTCTCAGTGTCTGAGCTGAGAGGAGAGAGCAGAAGCTGCACATATCCCTGGCCCTCTGACAGCCGCCTGGTGACATGCTGTCTGCAGAACTACAGCCCTGCAGTTTTTCCACACAGTCCTGTTGTCAATGTGACTAGCCCAGCGTGGCACATGCCAGCCTCTAGGACTACGCACCCAGCCAGAACCATTTGTTTGGGAGCGGAGAAGGCAGCTCAGGTCTTGTTGTGTCACCGGCCAGGATGGTCTGCTACAAACCATCAGCCCCAGCAGCATATCGCCTCTCCAGTGCGGATCCAGCAGCTCCTTCCCTGTTTTCTCCAGCTGGATGGCGACTGGCCTGTATGTTGGGCTGGCTGGGTGCAATTTTAGAAGCTTGTACTTATGCCCAGCCAGGCCAACATATGGGCCATTAAGCAGACAGAGTGGGATGCTGTCAGTTACAGCCTCGAGACCCATCCTGAACTGGACGGGACCCAACTATAAGTGTCACATTCAGGCCAGGGTGGATCTGAAAAGAGCCTGAGCCACGCAGGCCGAGATGGTCTCTGAGCACCTCCTACCCAGGGGGTCGACTCAGTGGCAGCAGCTGCATGTATTGCTTCTGTTGGCCATCCCCCCTTTGCTGCACTCTCTCAAAACAAAAAAAGGAGAAGGCCGACAGAGATGGGCAATGGACATGGGGAGCGAGAAGCCCCCACCAGGCTGAGCCCTAAGGATGAGACAGCAGCACTGACAGGTTCCAGGGGACGTGTCCGGTTCAGGTTGGGTCTGAAGATGACTTGACACTCGTGGGTTGGGTTCGGTCAGCTAGGCTCGGCTTGCGTTCGGGTCTGGGCTAGGCTTCAAAATTAGGCCTGAGTAGACATCTAGTGTCAGTATCCTAAATTGCCCCAGACCAGCCCTCTGCGTGTCAGGATAAAAGGGACATTACACATCTCTTTACTCCCCTTCAGTCATTTAATTGTTGGGGGCACAAACCTGCCTGCCTTGCCCACCTACATTACCACCATTCAAGTCAAACTACTCCAAGGCAGAGCCTCCCCCAGGGATTTCACTTGGGGTTAGCTCAGACCTATCCATCACTACTCGGCCTGAGTAAGGGCAGAACCTAATCAGTAGTCTCGGAAGCGCCTTCCCCTTGTTTCCCTTGATGGGATACACAAGGAACACGCAAGGTTGGCAGGTCTCTGATTGCCCAGCTCAGGCTAGCTCAGCGTGGCTCCGAGATGTTCCATTCTGTCAGTTCACCCAGCAAAACCAGTGCGGACGCTCCTGGAGGTGCCAGTCCCCACATGCAGCATAGCTATGTGTAGAATGAAACCCACCATGCAGGGGAGCCGCGCAAGGCTCAAGCACCCCTTCATTCTCAACACAAGTACTTAGGTGGTGCATAGGCCTCTGTGCAGGGGTGAATTTCGCTCACCAGTGAGGGCAGCCACTGGATGAGACACCATCCAAAGCGCCCAATCTGGCAGGTTTAAGCAAGCAAAACGCCCACCAACTTCTGTGGGAATGACGTGGGCATATATAGGCTAGTGGGGAAGGCCCCGATTGCTAAGCAGGGGAGGCCCTGATTGCTTTCTCCCCTCCCCACTTACACAGCACTACAGCATCTGTTCCAAGACTGAGCAGCACTCACGTGGAGGCAGCCAAATCCAGGGACATTTTCATTCTCCTTTTCCCCGCCTCCTCTGCTGAGCGCTTGGAAATTTCCCCAATGATTCCTGCATTTCCTCATCAGGAATTATTGCTACGGAAATACAGGCTGAGCTAGGGCTGATTAATCTCCCTGTCATTGCACACTTACCATCCCTTTTTACAGGCTGCAAAGTCCTGAGTGGTTTTAATTCCAGCTCAGCCATAGCAGGACTAACTAGGTAAAGCTGCTCTCCTATTAGGGCATGGCTAGTAATGGTGAATGTGCTTTTCGCAAGCACTTGTAAATGCCACTGCCTGGGCCACTACTGTTAAGCTGGAGGGTCATGATCTCTATCACAGTTTTTCCACCGGGAATCCAAACAGGCATTCTGCAGGGACCCTTGTGCTTCTTCAAAGCCAGGCAAGGTCACAGGCCCTGATTCAGCCAGGGCTGCAAGGAAAGCTGTGGATGTAGCGGAGATGGAGGGACATGGCTCATTTGTAGCAATGATGCAGTGGGGTGGGAAAGAGATGGCTCAAGTAGGAGTGGATAGAACTTTACTAGGAACAATTACGCAGGGGGCGGGAGTGGGAAGGGATGACTCAGTTAGGAACAATTACTCCAGGGTGGACAGAGTTAATCTAAGAGTGGTTTCTTTGCATGGGGATGATGGCCCAGAAAAACAGCTTGTTACTCTGCTGTGTGCAAGATAATACTCAACTAAGGAGCAGTTACCTGCTGGATCTGATGGTCCCAAGAGGAGCCGTTACACTGGGAGGGCCAAAGAACAAACCTTTGTTAGGAGTAGAACAGAAGTAAGCAATTTAAGGCAATCCCAATTGCAGGACAGTGCTTTGTGCCCTAAATTGGTGGGCTTTAGCACTGCGTGGCACCTTAAGGTGCTAGGGACTGGAGGGTCCATAAAGCCTTATGCTGTTCGATCATTTCACTCCTGGGCTTTGTGAGCTAGTGCACTAGCTGTTAGTGCTAAAGGCACACTACGTCTGTCTTGGGTATAAGTCACTATTGTAGCAGCCAAGCCCCTCACTGTTCCAATAGGGAATGGAAGCACAGAGAGATTAAATGACTTGCCCAAGGACACAAACATTTTGTGGTACATCAGGGAATTTAACCCAGGCCTCAAGTCCCAGGTCAGGACCCTAACCACTGGACCATCCTTCCTGCATTCAGGGAACCCCTGGACATGAAAGGGTTAACCTTGATAGCTGCTTGTGGGTCTCGCTCACACTGTGGGCTAGGGTGGGCTAAGCTGTACAGTGTTATTGTAACCGAGCTCAGGCAGATGGCAAAGGTGACACAGGAGGGTGAGGGTCATTGCTCTTTGCTCCCGTTGGTGTCCGCATGTGCAGCCCTCCATCCCCTGCACCCACTGTCAGAACAGAGATTTACAGGGGAACGGAACTGGGCTGGCAAAGTAAACCAGTGCTCCAGCTGCCACCTGGCTGCTATTAACACAACAGGTCACACCTGCCTTGCTGCCAGTGAACCAGATAGCTCAGGGGCAGAACAAGGAATTCAGTTGGCCAGCGAGTTCAAGAGGAGGTGAATGAGAATGCAAGTCACCTGGTGGCTGCGTCTAAACACGCTCTTAGAACAAGCGGCAGGTGGAGATATTAGGGAATACGCTATTTCCAGAGACTGTGGCTGCTGCTCTGCTAAGCAATGGGGCTTAGCGTAACAACCACCATGATGCATTTTCTATTCAAAAAAAGAAAAAAAAGTAGCAAGTTCTTCTCCTTTATTATTCATGAGCCAGAGCAGGCCCAAACCCACCTCGAGCTGGGGTAAGTTCTGATCCAGATCCCGTCCTCACAGGTGGCTAGTACCTTAGTCGACCTGAAAGCTGGTGGAATGAGCTCGGGGTGGGCACAAAATCCTACAGAACACATGCAGCACCAAAAGCAGCAATGCAAACTCCCACCGAGTTGTCAAGCCTGGAGGTTACACGGATATTGAGAGGGTGTTCAGACAAGTCCATGCAGATGTGAGCACCCACCTCTGGAATACGGATGCCCTTGGTAGGTAGGGGCACCCCTCACCACAGGGCAACCCTGAACATTCATCTGGCTATTTATTACTGGCATTGGCAGGCAGCATTGCAACAGAGCTGTGGGCTTGGTTTCCTTCACTGCTTGGTTTGGTGCTAGTGTTCACTCAAGGAGGAAAAAAAAAATCCAACATGCACAACTCAAATAACCCTAAGAATCTACAATAAATGTTTTATTTTAAACAAAACAAAACGCTAATGGCTAGTTGGTGTGAGTCACTAATGAAAGACCAAACCTCAAGCTATGGCTTCACTTAAGCCATTACAGTGGCACAGCTGTGATGCTACAGCACGTCAGTGTAGAGACGACCTACGCTGACAGGGGGAGGTGGATCACCTAAGCCCAGGAGGCGGTAGCTAGGTTTACAGAAGAATTCTTCTGTTGCCTTAGTGCTGTCTATGCCAGGGGTTAGGTTGGCATAGCCACATCCCCCAGGAGTGAGGATTTGTCACACCCCGAGAGATGCAGCTATGACAATGTAAGTTCCCAGCACAGAGCAGCTCTCAGTCTCAACAAAGAGAGCTTTGTCCCCACTCAGACAGTTCTCTTTTACAGATAGACAATCAACCCCAGGACCTCATAGTGCATGGACTCCAGAAGAGCTAGCCTTAGAATCATAGAAGATTAGGTTTGGAAGAGATGTCAGGAGGTCATCTGATCCAAACCCCCGCTCAAAGCAGGACCAACACCAACTAAATCATCCCAGCCAGGGCTTTGTCAAGCCGGGCCTTAAAAACCTCTAAGGATGGAGATTCCACCACCTCCCTGGGTAACCCATTCCAGCGCTTCACCATCCTCCTAGTGAAATAGTTTTCCCCCGCCCCAAATCCAACCTAGACCTCCCCCACTGCAACTTGAGACCATTGCTTCTTGTTCTATCATCTGCCACCACTGAGAACAGCTGAGCTCCATCCTCTTTGGAACCCCCCCTTCAGGTAGTTGAAGGCTGCTATCAAATCCCCCCTCACTCTTCTCTTCTGCAGACTAAACGAGCCCAGTTCCTTCAGCCTCTCCTCATAAGTCATGAGCCCCAGCTCCCTAATAGTTTTCATTGCCCTCCGCTGGACTCTCTCCAATTTGTCCACATCCTTTCTGTAGTGGAGGGCCCAAAACTGGATGCAATACTCCAGATGTGGCCTCACCAGTGCCAAATAGAGGGGAATAATCACTTCCCTCGATCTGCTGGCAATGCGCCTACTAATGCAGCCCAATATGCAGTTAGCCTTCTTGGCAACAGACACACTGTTGACCATATCCAGCTTCTCATCCACTGTAATCCCTAGGTCCTTTTCTGCAGAACTATCGCTTAGCCAGTCGGTCCCTAGCCTGTAGCAGTGCATGGGATTCTTCCGTCCTAACTGCAAGACTCTGCACTTGTCTTCGTTGAGCCTCATCAGATTTATTTTAGCCTAATCCTCCTACTTGTCTAGGTCACTCTGGACCCTATCCGTACCCTCCAGTGTATCCACCTCTCCCCCCAGCTTAGTGTCATACACGAATTTGCTCAGGGTGCAATCCATCCCATCATCCAGATCATTAATGAAGTGTTGAACAAAACTGGCCCCACAACAGACCCCTGGGGCACTCCGCTTGATACCGGCTGCCAACTAGACATTGAGCCGTTGATCACTACCCGTTGAGCCAGACAATCTAGCCAGCTTTCTATCCACCTTATAGACTTTCTGGATAGAAGTTAGTGTTTGGTACTGCAGGCACAGCATGCTGAAGAATCAGAGAAGGCAGTGCAGAACGGGGAAGAAAATTGGCAGCATATGATCTCCAAAAGGAAGAAAGAGGAGAACCCATGTATCCCCAATGCAGATAGAGGTAAGAAACTGTTTTCAGGCTCTCAGCACAGGTACTACGGTGGAGAATGGTTTGGAAGAGTCATCTGAGGGAAGGGATCAGAAGGAGACACCATTGACCAGAAGGCATGGGATGCCTAGTACTAGGGATAGGGGTTCCACGACTACCACTCCCAAGTGTGCTGCTTGCCTGGAGCTAGAATTCAGGATGTGACGGAGCGTCTGCCAAGACTGATCAAGCCCTCGGACCGCTACCCCTTCCTACTTCTCGCCTTGCCCATGCCCACTGATGCAATAGCTCGCATCAGGACACAATAAGGGTGGAATAAACAAGGGCTCTTGTCTTTTTCAGCTGGTTACCATTGTCCTGCTCTGCTTAACTGCTGGAGACTGGTACTCTATGTCCAGGGTGGGCATCAGGCAGAACGACAGCATCCTTAAGCATAAGCGAAATGCAGTGCTGCTGTAGCAACCACTGCTCCAGGCACGTCAATGGTGTAGATCCCCAGTGACTCCTGTGAGACTGAGCAGAATCCAGCCCACTGAGAAGGTTACTGCCCTGAAGCACGAGATCAGATTGCCCGCACATGCACCCATTTCCCTTACTCACATGTATGGAAAGCCACCAACACACCTATATCCAGCCCCTGTCGAGTCCAACAGTGTCCTGCTGTGCATGGTACAGACAGAGGCCCCAATCCTGGCTGGGGTACATAAGAGGGGAAACAGTGCCTGGGTACCCCTCCCCTCCACTGTGTCTGGCTACTGGAGGAGACAGGCTAGCAAAGCCAGCAATGCTGTAGGCTCCAGTGGGGACCTGGTCCATGGCTGACTAGGTGCGGGCTGTGGCTAACCCTAGCATCCTCCACTGCGTAGCAGCCATGGGGCAGCAGTCGGGTTGTGGGGGGCATGGCGGGCTGGAGGAGAGGTGCATTCCTGGAGACATTATGCCCAGTCCTGACCTCTGCCGGCATATTGCCTCCAGCTGTCCCTGGTGGAGCTTTACCCTCCTCCCAGCCGGAGGCCTGGCTCACAACGACACCCACCGCAGGTCGGCACTTGCTTCACAACTGAAAATCAATCCAGCTACCTGCCATGCACTGAAGGGCTCAAGTGGGTATCAGGAGTGACGCGGCAGCTCCAGGAGTTTCCACAAAACAAGGCACCTCTCTCTTCCAAATGGTGCTGCACAGACCCTCCCAACCCCACTCTATGGAAACTGCTGAACTCAGAGACCTTTTGCTACCAGGGACACATGACACATTGTCACACAATGCAGCTCCAATCAGAGTGCTGCCCATGGGCTACTGGGTATCGAAGCTCCAGCGGTGATGTCCACTCCCTATGCAAACACAGTCACGGCTAGGCAGAGGGAATAGACATGCTCCCAGAGCTGGAGCAACCCTGCTTGGGTGTTTGTGCAGGGTAGGAAGAACCCTCCCTCTTCCTATCTGTTCTGTGCACAGTGGCACTGAGAGCTAATAAGGACACAAATCACGACAGCGTGGCAGCATCTAGGCAAGCGGCCAGCTGGACTCCTGCTAAACTCTGCTAGTTACCATATCCTGCTACTCCCCTCTCCATTTGCCTGCTTTGATTCTCTGGTGCCTCCTGCCTGCCGAGCGTCTGTTCTCTGGGCCAGGGACTGTCTCCTCCATTATTCACGTACACAGTGCCCAGCACAGAGAGGGGTTCCTAGGCCCTCCCATAGGATAAATCCGAACCAACCACTGAGCGTTCAACCCGTCTATGCAGTGCTAACCTCCCGGTACCGCAGAAAGACACATTCTATCAAGCCATAAAGAAAAGCTGGACTGGAGGGTTCAGCACATTCCTCCACGTGTTACGCTCAATGTACAATGCTATGTAAATCATCATCTGCGAATCCTAGCTCAAGGGAGCACTCAGGGAACTGACAAAAGCCCAGGAACTGGACAGAAGCGGTCAGACGACGGTGGCACAGAATGTGGGGTATGCTTTGGAGGGGGCTTGTACAACAGGAGGTTGCTGGGGAATGGAAGCCTCCTGCCCTAATCCCCCAACCGAGGGAGGTAGATACACATCTCCCTGTACCTACATGACCCCTATCACATCACATCTGAGCACCTCCAGCTCTAATACATTTATCCTCCACTGCCCTGGCAAGGGCTAGTTTCTCCGTTTTACAGATGGGGAGCTGAGGCCCAGAGAGACTAAGAGATTCAGCTAAGGTCACCAAAGAAGCCTGGGGTGGAGCAGGGAATTGAACCAAGGTCTGCTGAGTCCCAGCCTACTGCTCTAACTTCCTCTGCATCCACGCACACTTCACAGGGACATTTTCCATTGACTGAGTGGCCTTGGGAGCACAGGTCCTAGTGAACGCCTGAGGGCGGGGCTACTAAATCCCTTCAAAATCTCCCCAGATTGCTTACCATTCTCACCACTAAGTATATTAAGGTACACAACAGCTACCAGGTGGGTTCAGCTCACGGGAAGCAATGGGCATGCTCCAGTGGTTCTCAGCCTTTCCACCTTTGAGGACCCCTACAAAATCTCAAATGGCCATGCAGACCCCTTTGGAAATCTTAGACATGACCCCCAGGGTCTGCGGACCAGACTGAAAAATCACTACCCCAGATGAAGCAGTTCCTACACAAGCAGAGCTCCCAGAGCTGTGCGTGTTCTCAGCAACTCTCCCAGCCACCCAAGTGAAGACACGCATAAAGCAGCCTGGGACAGGTTCTGCTGCTTTCCAGCTGCAGGAAGATACCAGTCAGCACATGCCAAGTGGGAAAGGGCAGAGGGCAGATCCTGGATCTTAGCCACAGCTGTATGAACACAGCCTATTAAGTCCTGGGGCTGATAGGTGGAGCCCAAAGTAAGCAAAGGAAGGTCATGCCTTAGGAGGAGGGAGGGGCTACAGGAAATATGTATGGGGGACAAAAATAAATGAACAAAAAAGGGATGGGGTGCAGGCCATAGGGTTAGTGACGGGACACCCAACACAGAACCCCAGACAACACCTGACATGCTGAGGAGTCCAAGGAATCCAGCCGCTGCTCTGCAGACAAGGAGTGACTCCAGATTCACACCAGTTTAAGCAGAGATGAAAACCTATTCCCAGACTCAACGTCTCAGAGGGTGGTCTGGAAGGCAGAGCGCACTGAGGGGAAGCAGGAAGGCAGAGAAATGAGAAGAGCATATCAGACGGGGAGGGCGAAGAACTCGGGCTGGGATGCTGTTTTCATCCTGTCAAGCTCGTCAGGCCCTTTTGGTGAGACAAAACTCCCGGCTGGCACTTCCCAGCACGGTTTAAAGCTGGGTTCCGCAGGTCCTGAGGCAGTGAGCAAGCCTCCCCTTCAGTCAGGTATCAGCTTTCTAGCTCCATCTCCTCAATTATTAAGGATGCGTGGTTGAGGAGAAAAGCTGGAAAATGGGACTCAAGAGCTCCCCAAAGGCTCAGAAGCCAGCAAGCAAAGAGAACCCAACATGGATTTTTTTTTTAAATCTCATAGTTTTCATCCCAATCTCATGATTTGGGGGGCCTGATTCCTCACACGTGGGTTTGGCAATACTGAGGTCACAGGCTGTGGAGCCAGGGGGATCAGCCAGGCCATGGCCCAACTAATTTTTGGCCAGGCCAAACCTGAGAGGCACCGCAACCTTGTGTGCTGAATTGCAGTGCCATGCACTCAGATTTGGAGGGGATGGGGAAGGGAACTCATGGGTCTGGGGTCAGAAGGCAAATCTATCCCCCCCCCCCCATTTTAAATGATGCTCCGCAGCCCCTGACTGAGGACATCATCCCACGGACGGGATCCCTGACATGGGACCAGGATTGGGCACAATAAAGCCCTGAAATCACACTGCAGTAATACAGCGGCAGCATCAGATTTATGCTACCATAAAAATTAAGTGGGCTCCTTCTCCCCCTGACTCACAGTGTAACCTTCAGATAAAGCCATTCCACTATTAAAATGGAACAACGGTAATAGAGTAGAAAGTCCTACAGCCCACCTGCAAAATTACACGGCTAGGAGCATTTAACCAGCCACAGAGCAGCTGTCTGATTGACTAAATGTCCCTAAGTGCTTTTTAATAGAACACTGCACAGACCATTTGCAGAGCCCTTTGGCAGGCCAGGCCCTAACGATCGTGTCAGGTGTGCCCAGGTTTGTACTCATTCTCCAGACATCTCCACTTATATAAATGGCCCATATTTTCTTAACACGTTATTCGCAAATGCAGACATAAAAGACGGACAAAGGATCATGCCGAAGTCCCAACTATCTCCAGAGATTCACACCAGGAAAATCTTTTAAGCCACTGAAAGCTTTGCTGCAAATTGTAGAGACTTGTTGCTAGCTCTTGGCCTGCGTGACCCAGATGGCTACTCTGCTTTGTCCATGCTGCACTATCCCTATGCTTTAGAGATGCCCAAGATAAGCAGGAGCAGCAGAGGGAGAAGAGACTCATAAAGGGAAGTTTGTCAGAATGTGCCTCTTCATCAGTGCAAACAAAAGATTTTTCCATTGAAAGCAAGCCAGAGCTCAAACCAGATAGTCTGACACCTGAGCATCTGTCCATCCAATTAAACCGACATGTCCTTGATTCCTCTCCATCCCCACCCCTCCACCAGCATCTGTTTCCTGCACATTACGAAGTTTAGGGAAGTTAAAAACAAAAACAAACCCAAACCACCACAAAGCATGCTGTAGAGACCAAGTCTGCCTAGGCAAGGATCAGAGTGGCTGACTGGGTCCTTTCCCACCTCTTAGATCTAGGAAAAGCAGAGAGATTATTCTTCATAATGGACACAAAGAACCCACACGTTCAGCTAGCCAATCTCAAGCCAGTCCAGTGACCACGTACCCAATTTTACAGATGCAAGCAGTTGGATGTGCAAGATCAACATCAACATCCCCCTCCCCCAAAACCTCACAGCACGAAGTATCAGCAGAGGGACAGGGAACAGAGTCTTATAGTAAAGGCACAAACATAGGAGTTAGGAGAGCCGTGTTCTTTTCCCATCTCGGTCACTGACTCCCTGAGTGACTTTAGAGCCATTCACTTATCCTGTTCCCAGTCAGTTAAATGGGGAAGAATATTTACTTACCCCATAGGCGGATAGCATGGTAGTGGTTGGAAAGCATGGTGAGGTCCTTGGACAGAGAGTGACTGAGAAGCACCATGGATCATCAGTGACTTATTGGTTCACATATTTATATTTAATGTAACAAAGTATAAAACTATTGTGTAATACATGCATTAGCTGCATTTCAGACCTTCAAATCAAAAGAAACAAAAAAAAATATAAGCACAGGATAAGTCAGAGAAACCCAACCTCAAGAGGGCGCTAGTGCCCAGAATTGTGTATAGGAGGGGAAGTGTTCATGAGATGGTCTCTCTGTGAAGATGTGGTCCAGGCTACAGAAGGCTCTGTGAAGCCCTGTGGTGTAGGAAGCCAGCCAGCTTTTGGTTTTTAAGCTAGGAAATGTTTCACACATAGCGACTAGACTGCCGCTTGGACGAACAACTGGCCTCTGTTCTTCTGAATGCCTGCTCTACTACTCAAACACAAGCTGCATTTGCCATTCAGAACAAACTGGAGTGTGAGGAATGGGGACAAACGCCCTGCACTATCTGGAGGACAGAAGACGCTGATCCCATTTTGCTGAATTATTTTACAAACAAGAAAAGGGAAATGAAAGCATTGACAAAATACATTTGCAGATTAAAGTGCACACAGCGTGGCTGGCGAAATACAAGCATCTCTGCCAAAGTAATTAACCTTATGCAGATTTCTACAACAGCCTTTGTGACTAGCTAACACCAGGAGAACCTGCCTCCCTGGAGACTCCAGCCCCTGCGCTTACCATTCAGATGCAGCTCCGGATTCCCCTGTGCCAGCTCTTCTCTGCCACCCCAGCCCTTTCCTCTGACCTCTCCATCTATCTACAGGGCAGCAATAGCAGAAGGGTCCCAGACTTTCTAACAGCAGGGTTTGAACTCGGGACCCACAGTGCTCTCTGCAGGAGCCTCTGGCGCTGAAAGATTCAGTCCCTAGCCACTGCAGTGCTCTTCGATCTCTTACGAGGACAAAGAGCCCATCCTCTCCTTGTGTGGTTATGCAATCTTCCCCCACACTGGCTGCCCAGTCCCGTTTGTGAGGGTGAGAGAAAGGCAGCTCAGTACGCAGGTCCCATGGAGACAGTAACGGAGCCAAGGCAGTGCCGTTGGAAACAAGGCAACACTCGTCCATTGGGAATTGGACCTGAGACCCACTCAGTTTATTCCACACTAGAGATTATTGAAATACAGCAGCTTCACCCGCAGTGCAAGTAACCCCAGTGACCTTCAGAGGGTGCATGTAGCCTCTCTCTCTCTCCGCTGCCCCCTTCTGTCATTTTAGGTGCATCTGCTGGGTTGCATGGGTTAGTCTGAACAGAGCAGCTCTGTCTGCCAGTCCCAGGCCTTTCTGGTGCTCTCATTCAACACTGGCTGTTGTGTCTTCCCAGTCCAGCCTTGGGCGGGCAGACCCTTCGTGTAAGTCATGAATCTCTTCCAAGAGATCACATCCTTCCCCCACCCTCACCCCCACCCCGCTCACTGGCTTTCAGTCTCCCACAGGCAGCACCCACACTCGGGGTTTGTTTTCCTTTTCGTCCTGCACTGCAGCTTTCAAAGGCAGAACACACCCAAATAAAAAGCAAGCCTCGTAAACGCATCAGTCTTTCATTGCGCACAGAGGAACTGATCAGCAGCATTACTCGTAAGCCTGACAGCCATACAGATAGAGCATCTGATTCTGGCAGCATGCCACCTGGGGAGCATTCAGCACTAAGCCAGCCAGTTGGAGCCTTGATTAAGTGTTAAATAAACATATACAGTAGATTTTGCTTATTAATAATGCCTCAGATGCCAGCAAAAAGTTGCCATTATCCAGCAGTTGCTAAAAAGTGGAAGGCAGGTTTGTGGGGCTGCAGTCAGGGAAGGAATCTTTGGGATGTGCCTTCCCTGGCTGCAGTCCCACGTTTGCCTGCAGGCACGGCAGCAGCAGGGAAAGGCTCTGGAGCCCAGATGCCAGGGCTTTCTATGGGGAGCAGGGGCCCGGTAGGATTGCACAGGACCTCTCCCTCAGCACATCCCAGTGCTTCCTCCCCTGGGTGCAGCCTGGAGAGGGCAGCTCTGGCCTCTGGGTTGCAGCCCCACTCTGCCCAGCCCGCAGCCCCTGACCTGCTGTGCTGTCCCTGGGCTCAGGGAGGTTTGCAGATCTGCATCTAGGGAAGGATGTCCCAGCACGTCCTTCCTTGGCTGCAGCCTCACAAACCTGCCTGCAGCTAGGCCCTTCCTTCCAAAAAGTGGTGTTAAGAAGGGGCATGCCAGTATCCAAATTCCATTCAAATTAAAGTGGATGGGACGGGATTGGTTCCTGGCAAAATGTTGCTATTAACCTGAAGTTGTCAATATCTCGGTTGCTATTAAGCAGAATCTACTGTAATTAAGGTTGAATAATGAAGGCCCAAGGCATTTTCTGGGGTTTAATGACCAGCTGGCAGGGCTGCTGGTTGAAAGTGAAGCTGAAAGTCATTAAAGCCTATGGCTATTAATACCCCAGGATGTGGATGGGCCAAGGTCAGTAATGCACATTAGAAATGGAGGCCAAGCCCAGATGGGGATTTTTATTTCCAGCAGTGCAAACTGCAGCAGAGTTTGGTGGATAGATTTGCGGGGGGAGTAAAGTAGCCATGATGGGTGTCTTGTGGCAGTGTTGAGGAGGGATCTGTAAATGGATCAAAGAGGGTACAGCATGAGATGAGTTTATAACAGCACACTGCATTTAGCCAAGAGTGCTAATCACTTTGCTCCTTCTGGGAGGTAGGCAAGTTTGTTATCAAACCCATTTTTCACATTGGAAACTGCCATTTTTCACATGGAGAAACTGAGGCACACACAGAGAGAAGAAAGTGACTTAACCTCTAGGTCACACAGGGAAATCAATGGCAGAGCCACGAACAGAACCTCGGGATCAGAGGGAAGGGATGGAATGGGATGTTGTTGCATGGACTCCTTGGCTCATTTGTTGAATGGCTCCCTCTGATGTATTAAACTATATTGTGTGTAAGTTACCTGGTCTGTGTGGGTTAAACAGCATGACGGTTCTGCATGGGAGCACGTGGAAGGAAATGATGCAATATTTAGCAGTTAAAGCTGAATGGGTGGGAGTCAAGATTGCAGGATTTCTCGTCCTCCAACCCTTTTGCTCTCACTTCCCATCTTAGCAAAACAGCTGCCGGGGTTCATAGCCATGCAAGAGAGTGTGCAACTCTGCCTTCTCAATTGCTCCGCAGCTGGTAAAACATGGGGGGGGGGGGGGGGAGACTGTTTGTGAGAACACACAAATTATCTTCACTGGTCTTATTACACTTCAATGGCAAGCCAACAAAAAAAGGCATCATTCAGGCTGTACCAGTGTAGCACAGTTGTTGTTGTTTCTCTTTATAAAACACTCATCATTCCAACCCCGCAGCCTCAAGCAGGGACAGATTGGGAGTAGCGATCAGATGAATATCATTGTGCAACTGCCTGCAGAATAATAAAACAGCCTATAAACCATTGCGACGGTACAACAATTGGTAAGTGAGACCGAGCCTCGAGCTTACTAGTTCAAATCCAGCTTTGGCCAATTGTTTGGTGACCCACATGTATTATTTAACATATTTATATTGTAGTAGTGCTTGAAAGCCTCAGCCAGTGCCCACATAGCGCTAGGTGCTGTACAAAACAGTACAGGACCATCCCTGCCTCATCTAATGACTTGGGTAATTCTCAGCTCGCTTCCTAAGGAAGGAATGCCCTCATCAAAAAAAACCAAAAACAGGTAGACCCACACCACTATAATTGTCCAAGAGGACAAGGCAGACTAAACACCCCTCCTAGTCTTAGAAGAGATGCCATCAGAACAGGGCTGAGGCACTGTGTTCTGTGTTTGTACAGTGCCTAGCCCAGTGTTGGTCCATGACTGGGGATGCTCGGTTCAGCAGTAATACCATAGGTGGAGCAGTGTGTGTCATTGCCCAGGCTGTCTTTGGGTAGGGTTGCCACCTCTCTGCTTGCTGGTAACTGGACCCCCAAGACCCTGCCCCTGCCCTGCCTCTTTCCCCAAGGCCCCGCCTCCATTGCTCACTCCTCCCCCCACGCTGGATAGTGTCCATCTCCCACCCACCCTAGCTAGGCTCCCTCTGCTCTGGGGCTGGGATGGGAGCTGCTGCAGCCTGACAAAGAGCCTGCTGAGCAGGGGCTGGCATGGGTTAATGACCAGGCACCTCCTGCCTCCCACAATAACCAGACTTTTGGTATCCGGCCAGTACATCTGACAGGACACTGCCTGGTCCCCTTTTAAACCGGACTTTCTGGTCAAAAACCAGGCACCTGGCAACCCTAAATGGTACGCAGACACAGAAGTCAAATCCCGGATGGGTGGCAACCTTATAACGTGCTGTGGAGAGCAAATAGTCCCTTCCTGATGGCCCAGGATCCCAGATTCTGAAAACTGCAGCAGGAGCAATCACCACCCCAGACTAGCCTGAGCCAGCCGGCTGCTCCCACATAAAGAAGTAACATCGAACAAGCTCAAGCTTCAGCAGCTTACTCTTCACGCCACCCACGACCAGGCAATCCTGCAATAGTGAGGAATAAGGGAAAATGCCAAGGTGGTGGGGAGCCAATTGAAATAGGAGCCATTTGGGGTCAAAATCTAGGCTTAACCAAGTTTCCTATTTAGTACCTTTTACGCCAAGGCTCCCCAGTGATGTGAATCATGCAGATCCCTCACAGGTGGAGTTAGAAAGATGGATACTCTTCATTTGCACTTTTTAAGCTTATTTTCCTTCCCCCAAGGCACTGCCATAATGGCTGTTTCATGACTGCTTGGCAGCACATCATTCTGGGCGAGACTGGCTGCCTGAAAGCGATCTAGAAATGACACTAGGTCCCCTTGCTGCCCTCGGGAGCATTTAAACCAGGGCCCGAATGCAAGCGGACTTTCCAGAACCTGCCCCTGAGAAGATTCCATCTTGTGGATGAGACAGAGAATGCAGAGATGGCAAAGCAATGGGCTTGTCCATTAGCGTATGCAGCTAGTGTCCCTTTGCCTTGCTATCTCGCACTGGGGGTGGGGGTGGAAAGGTGGTGGTACTCTTCCATGCTTCACCCACAATATTAGCTCCATCCCCTCGAAACGCCGAAGTGAGATGGCAGATTGTGCCAAGGTTCAAAGGTTCTGCAGGGCCACCCACCCATGGTGTTTAAATGCACACTCAGGCTCTGCTGGGCTCCAGGATGCAGCTACCCGTCTATGGGGCACAGACGTCCCATTGGGAAAGGTGGTTTCAATTCCCCCTCACTAAAGCTCAGATAGGCCCTGCTGGGCTTCATGAGCTTGGCTCCTTGACCAGGAGAACACAAAGTAAATGGTGGGATTCGACTCTCTCTATGGTCCGACAGCTGCTTAAATCAGGGGGGTATCCTGTATATTAGTCTGGATTCTGGAGGGTAAAGACAAGTGTGTTTAGAGACGTGGCACAGGGACTACTCAAGAGTGCCACTATGAGCATTGCACAAGCAAGCGAAGTCATTACAAAGCAAGGCAGCACCTTGGGGCGGGCACCAGCCACAAAGCAGCTAATTCTCATCCTTCCTCCCCGGCTTCCAGTTTAATCAGCAAGAATCTCAGCGTCTAGAAGGCAGTTCCGAGAGCAGCCCCTGCTGGGAAACGAGGCTGCTCTGATGGGAAGTGGGAGGCCACTGATGATTAAAAGGAATTTCATCTGGCAGCAGTACTGGGCTAATTACACTGAACTATCCCAATAAGTAGCAGGCAACGGAGCCTTGAGAGCACAAAACCTCATCTCTCCCCTCCTCCCCATCCCCTTCACTAAAAACAGCTCTAATGAGGATGTAATTAATAGAAAAAAGTCTCAAACACAACATAATAGCTATTTACACTGATTAACCTTAATAAACAGCTTGGAGCCCTGACAGGAAAGACACCCCACACCCCAGTAGAGCAAAAGCTACAGGGCAACATGAAAGCACACTGAGTTAGCGCAGCCTCTCACCTGCAGGCCACCGGTTCAAAGGGAGCCCAGGCCAGCAGTGACTGAACCGTGTTATCACAGAGGGCTGTTTTGTGGCCTACAAGACAAGCCTGGCAGCTCTCATTCCAGTTCCTGGTCATCACATGTAGCCACGTCCCAGATCCACTGCTACAAGTGGCACCAGCTAGATGCCTTTTGGAAGTCTCATTAGGGAGGCCAATGGATTCTCCTTCCTCCCCACCCATGGCCCTTAGCAGTGATCCCTCCAGGTGAGGGGCTGCAGCACTTGGGCAGCAGCAGGAGCAGCTTGCACCACTGGTGCCTGTCCTTTTCTGGGGAAAGATCCTGAACCTTCTCTCTGGAGTCAGAATGGCAGCGGTATTAAACCAGCGTGAGCAGAGAATCAGGCATCAAGCATGGGCTTCCTTCTCCAGGACCATCAATCTGGCACCTTTCACCAGCGTGAGATGGCGTTCAGCCGTCATGAAAGGAGGGGATCACGGGTGAAGGTAGGAAACTGGCAGGCCGGCCTGGTAACATGTGATGCTAGAGATTTGACTTGAGTGGACCATGGCGCTTTAGCCTGCAATTCCTAGGCAGACTCTCCAGCCCAGGCTGATGCAAACTGATGACTCATTATCATTCTACCCTACAAACCACAGACACAGATTTTTGTCTTTAAACCTTGCGGCTAATATTAAGCAGCCATCCTGATCTTCGGCTGTCTCTGTGTCTCAGGGAACATTCTGGCTATAAGGCTTTTAGTATTAGAATATTTACAACACATTCCTCCCCTGGGGCAACTAGACTCCAGCAAAAATGATGGAGCTGGAGAGCTGGGGCGGGGGCATCTGACTGTCAGGGTTAGCAGGTGCTAAAAGCAGAGATCAGTCCTCTGCATACATGGGCAACTAGGAGAATCTGCACCGAGCTTAGCAATGGTTAGGCCTCCGCCCAGCACCCAAGACTTGCAGATGCAGAACTGTTTCCATAAGAGCATCAATATTTTATTTTCCCAAACCAGATGTTAAAGCTAGTTAAAGTGTCTGAAAGGCAGAGGAGAATGACAGCTCTTTGCAGCCCATTTCCCCAGGTGACTCGCCATTCTTCGTGGGCCATTGCTATTTAGTAGGCAAGCTTAAAGTACAGGCTTGGTTATATTTTTTGCAAGAGGTAGAAAGATCAGACCCACATGCACAGATTTTCCAGCCTCTCAAGGTCAGGGTGAAAGAATTCCCTTCCCAAGCAGCTTCTGATTTTGTACAGCCCATTTCTACCCATGCAGTTATTTGCGCATGCAGGGGAACAAGCTCGGTGTTTTGCTGGCTGCCTGACTGCACAACTTGAGCATCCACAACTCTCTATAGTTTGTGGCAGCTGGAGATGCAGCTAGTGGACCAGCTGAGATACAACTGAAGGGAGTTTTAAACTACACCACCGCTCCCAACAGGAGTTGGACTTTTATAGGTGAAGGCAGAAGTCAGCTCTAGGAATCCTGAAGCCAAGAAAAGGTCACATCCTATAGTCCAATGGTACTGGGCTATTGTTGGGGGTAGCTAATTAATATTATGCACTGTCCAATGATCTTGATCTCCCTGCTCTTTACAAACACTGATTAAGTCTCAAACACTCTGGCAAGATGGGTACCAACATTTCACATATGGAGAAGCTGCAGCACAGAGAAATCAAGTGACTCTCCCCAGGTCAAACAGCAAGTCAGTGGCAGAACGAGGAACAGTATGCAGGAGTCCTGCCTGTCAGTCCTACGCTGTAACCCTGAGACAAACATGCTCTCTTAAATCTATGTTTGTAGGGGGCTTCAGAGATTCAAGATCAGGAAGTCTGAGCAAAATCTTTCAGCAGGTCTAGGAAGCTCCCTGTTGACAGGTTTTCTTCTTTTAGGGTCTGGAATGAAAGGCTTCGCTTTAATGGCAAAGTCAAATGGCAAACAAATTCTGCAATGTAAAATGGCTGCTATGGCATCAGCTTCTTCCATCTCAGTTATGGGTGGGATTTTTACCATTGGCCACACCACTGAGAATAAAAGGCAGGAGCAGAGAAGGGCAGGCTGGGCAATGACAGCCCCTCTGATTTGCTTGAGTGTATGGAAGGGGCAGGCTGCTTTCTGAAGGGATCTGCAATAATGGTTCTCTCGATGTGCAAGAGACTAGTAGGAATACAAAAGAAAACATCGCTGCCATTCAGCCCACAGGGAATCAGTCTGATCAGAGCCTCAGGCTAGAGCCCTGTACAGTTTGTACAGCTCTGATGCAGGCCTTTCGGAGGTGAGCAGTGTGTTGGCACCTTGACAAAGCTGTACAGTGCATCATGTGGGAGGAAGGGAGTTAGAAAATATTGTCATGAAAAGGGATCGTGGTCTGGAGCCCTGGATATCCACCCAACTGAGCGTAGAACCCCCCACTTCCCTGAGGACATGAGCCTGTGAGCCAGAGGGTTCAGGCTAGTTTGGGACTCTGTAGGGACCTCTACAATTAGATCTCTGCAGACCTAGCTATCACAGGTGCTTATCGTGCCCCTCCCCCAACCACTGTAATATCTGAGCACTTCACCGTCTTTGTACTTATTCTCACAACATCCCTGTAAGGAACAGAAGCACTGCATTACCCCCATTTACAGAACGGGGCACAGAGAGTAAGTAACTCACCCAAGGTCACACAGGAAGTCTGTTGCAGAGCAGGGAATAAAACCTGGGTCCCAGGCTAGTGCCCTAAGCCCTGGACCATCCTTCTGCCTGCCACACCCATCATAGTATCGAAGCGCTCACTTATAAAACTGTAAAACGCCTTGAGGGAAGATGTAGGGCGACAGGCTGCCTCCACGCATGGGCTGGATGCAAGAGCCTCTGCTCAGCTGACATCACCAGCTAGCACCAACCACACTCTCCACAGCCACAAACCTAAGTTCTGCGTTTTGAAGGCAGTTGAACAGAATCTGCCCCATGGCTGGGAGGGTTAATGGAGCTGCTGTCCAGTTACTCAGGTAACGCCACTGGCTTCATTCCACCAGCAGCAAATCCAGCCCCCGTTTATGTTGTGCTATCACTGACAATAAACTAGAGCCCTTTCCTGCTACTTGATGCCGCCACTTCTCCCCCGTACTGTCACTTCTTCGCCCTGGAGCCTCGGCACAGACGCCAGCAGCTTGGGGACTGCGTGGTCCAGGCCGCAGGTGTTTGCTAGAGGTGTGCTGAACTGCTGCAGTGTGCTACACTCAACTCTGCAGCAGCGGAAATGTGTGTGTGTGTGGGGGGTGGGAACAAGGGGGGCAGGGGAACCCTGGAAGGGAAGGAGAGAAGCATCACAGGCTAGATGGGAGAGAGATATCAGGGGAGCAAAGGAACCAGCAAAGGGAAAACAGGTTCCCCTCTGCCCCCCGAACAAGTCACAGCCAGTGTTTCTAAAAGCTAATCTGCCTCCACAGCTTTATTCCAGGGCAGAGGCACAGGGTATTCTAATGAGGATACCTTGAGAGCAAACAGTCATTAAGTCAGACTGTCTCGACCAGCAGCTAGACCATCCTGTGTTGCTAAACCCTCCTCCCCAGTTGGAGCCCTGCTATATAGGAGGGAGATCCAGATCTGTTAAAGGCTGAGAACCACCGTATTAAGGAATAGACCCAGACAAACGGTATTAGTAAGGCTACGATCTTATCACAGAGGTCACGGAAGGCACGGATCCGTGACTCCTGAGACCTCCGTAACTTCAGCCTGCAGCAGCTGGGAGCTGCAGGATCCCCTGGAGCTCTGAGCAGGCAGGTGGGGGGAAAAGACCCCAGAGCTGAGCTCCCTGTTTTGTCACGGATATTTTCTTTATTGCCCTTGACCTGTCCGTGACTTTTACTAAAAATATCCATGACAAAATCTTAGCCTTAGGCATTACCAGACTGGGCAAGTGAGGTTTATTGGCTGCACCTAGATTACACTGTAAATTGGGGGCAGATCAGGGAATAGAACCCAGGAGTCCAAACTCCCAGACCCCTGCTCTTTCCACTACTACAACACATACTAACTTACAATCTAACCTTTACTTAAAGGGTTAATAGTTCCTCTTATGCATCCACCCCATATGCGCCTGTTAGTAAGAGGTCCATAATGCCCTGTGATGCAAAAGGATGCTAGACACATCCATCCTCTCTGGAACTTAAATGGATTTAGTAAGAAGTCTGCTGTCAGTTACAGAGGATACAAAGTCCACTGAAGTTATCAGGGGCTGCAGCAGATGTAGACAGAGCAAAATTCTGTTCTGTCATAAAATGGTATTAAATAGACCATTTACATTAGGCTTAATCAATTTCCAAGAATAAGTTACAAACCGGCTAAGAATGGTTTGCACACAGAGGGGCCACCTGCTGCTCTTGGTTGCTGTAGATCTGGCGTGACTCCATAGGAGTCAAAGGCATTATTGAGTATCGGGGGTAGCCGTGTTAGTCTGTTTCCACAAAAACAACAAGGAGTCCGGTGGCACCTTAAAGACTAACAGATTTATTTGAGCATAATCTAAGAAGTGGTAAAAACCCCACTTCTTCAATGCAGAATAATCCAGTGCATTTCCACCAGTATCTGAGAGAACAGAATTTGGGCCCTGGGTACAAACCCCACACTTAGCAACTAAGGCCTTTATTTATTCATCCCTTTACATTATCAACGGAGAATGTGACCAGATTAACTTAATTATTTAGCCTAAAATCAGAGCATACAAGGAGTGACTTGCATATTAGGCTTGGCTAGTTCAGGATCAACTCTGCCCTGCTGAACTAAGACAGCTTCAGGAATTCGAAAATACAAATATTTCCAGCAATAAAGTACCAGAGGGCCAGATTCCCATCTCCATTTCACTGGAGTCTGTTAATTTCGGGTAAATTGCTTCAGATTTACACGGCTGTAATAGTAGAATTTGGCCCTTCAGACCTGGTAGTGTATAGTGCTGATGCTAGTCGTTTTTCAGCAAGAGTTTCTTTCTGCATACTGCAAGGAGCTGAGCCCTCCAGCCCCAAACCAGCAGAACACTTAAGCACAACATGACTAGCCCCACCGAAATCAGTGCCAAAAGACAAGCATGTGTATTAAGTGCTCTGTTGGACTGGGGTCACAATGCCCAGCACCTGGTAGGATGAGCCACAAAGATGGAAACCAAGTGAACTTAGCCTTTCTATTTTTAATCAGAAAGAAATTGATCTATTGATTAAAGGGACTACAGAGAATGCCACAAAATGCTTACAGGTGCAGGGTGTGTGGGAAGAGAGAAGTGGAATTAATGAAGGCTGTTCATTGTGCACAAGATAAACGTAACGACAATCAAAATGTCTTTCAAATGCAACTTGCTTCTTCCAACCCCCCACATAAATACAAAACGCCACCCACTCCTGAGTAAAAAGCAAGCACCATTATCCATCCATGATTATCTGAACAGCTTTATATGTCACACAGAAAGAGGGCAAAGAAAAAAATGCTATTGATGAATGCAAATAAATCCACAGAACCTCTGCAAAGCTCCAACACATGAGCACCTAACCTCCTTCTCCAGGGGATTTGAATTAATTTACTCCAAGATGCAACTTGCAGTCAAACTGGAGCAGAGCGCCAACTTTTCATGCTACATAATATTCTCCAAGGGACACATGGAAAAGCAGCTCAGGAGATGGAAATGTTAAAAAAGCAGCATTACAGTACATTAGCTTTGGATTTTTACCATTAAGATAAGAAGAAATATTTCTCCCATGAAAGAGGCGGAGTGGGATGTGTATAAATATTTGTGCGCATGTCTCTGATGCTAAGCTTCACTGGCAGACACACATCTTGGTGTTCTAATCCTTAAACTGCAGCATGGCTCCATGGGAATCAGGATTTCGGGTTTATGCGACTGCATCATTCAAGACTCACCCTTTAAAAAAAAAAAAAAAAAAAAAACCAAAAAACTGTCACCCTCCTGAAAATTCACCCTAAGGAACTCACTGTGTGTCCTAGAGTCCCACCTGCCTTCTAATGGATGGAATTGCTCAACTGTGTGTCATATGGCCTCTGCAGTTAATACTGGAGAGTCTCCTTTAGCTGAAGCAGGAGGAGCCTGCGCTTTTGGAACAGAAAGATCTAAGTTCTCCTCCTGTTTCCCCCATGACATTCCTAATAGCCCCTCCATGTAATCAAAAGGTGGAGCCTCATGTTGAGGACAAGTCCAAACTGGGAAACTTGAGCCAAGTGACAATCAGTTCCCCTATTATCAACCCCAGATTCCCCCTCAAAGCCATGAGTTTTGGGTCAAATCAAGGACAACTGGGTTATTCACACAGTGCAGAGTCCAATGGCAGCTGGAAATGATCTGCGTGCTAAACTAGGAGAAGACTTACTTGGATAAATTAGAGTTAAGACGCACAGGGAGGAGGAGATTTCACACAGTCTAGCACCAGACTGTGTCTACACAAGGCAGGGGGACTGGCAGAACTTGGGATTAAATTTACACTTTATGAAGTTAAACCGTTGCCAAAGGGTTACGTGGACCCTCTTGTTGCAGTATAAGAATGGCTTGTTTTGGTTCAGTTAAGCCTGTTCCTAATCAGCTTCAGCAAAACCAAAATAAGCCACTCTCATACTGGAACAACTCTGTCCATACTGCCTTTAGCATCAGTTTGGCTACAGCGGTTTAAATTCACACCTGAACTTATACCAGCATGTTACATGACTCACCATTCTGGAGCACCCCCTTCTGGTCAGACCCAGTGTTGCAGCACTTCTGCCTCTGTGTCCCCACTCTGATCTTCAGCCTCTGCCAGTCAAATCACTTTAAAGCATCCAACCCCTTCCAGGGTAACAGAGTCCCTTAGTCCAAGTCAAACACAGTATTGTGGAAAGGTGTGGCCCAGGGTGCCCACTCATGGGCTTGGGTGGCCCTGCAGGCACCTTGCCTCAATTTCCAAAAATAACTCACAGCTGCAGTCTTTAAAATATCATCCCCCTTTTCCTGGACTCTAAACAGGAGCCGCCTCCCAAGAGAGGCCCTTTGGCCCCTCTTCAGTTCAGAGTTTCACAGCCCTGCTCCTGGGGGCTGTGTCCCAGCTGAGTTCTTCCTCCCAGGCTGGCAAGATGGCTCCCTCAGAAACTCTGGGCGGGGAGCCTCCTTTTGATTCACTTGCCCTGTCAGCTAATCAGTCTCTTAATCCTTCCCAGGTGGGCCTAATTACCCCCCTACACTTATGTGCACTGGCTGGGCCCCATCCACTCTACAAGGCCCCAGGCCCATAAAGCAACAATGGGGGGAAAGGGGTAGCCCCATGGCTTCCCTCTCCCAGAGGCCGACTGCTCCAACAACTGCTTCAGTTATTTCCCAGCCTTAATCTGCCTCCCTGGAACCATGGAGCCAGCTAAAGGGCCTCTTGCTCTGAAGGCCAGTGATCTGTTACAAACATCAGAGCAAACCTTGAGCCCTGCAGGACTCAGCTTTCAGACCCTTCTTTACAGGCAGGCTCCCAGCGGCAACAGCCTAACCACTGGTGCCTGGGTTCCAACCATTTGGGATGGAGCCCGGTCTACCCTTCCCCTCAGGGCATCTGTCAGGGCATAGCTCTCAACCACTTCTGAGCTCCAACCTGGCTTCTTGCCTCACCTCAGAAGATCCTGTGCGCTCACCCCCAACCCCTGGGCTTCCCTCCTCTTAGTCCACCCCCAGCTGTTCATCCTTTTTTCTTCTCTGGCTGCCCTCTCTCCTCAGACTAGCTGCAGCCACAAGAAATCTCCTGCTCTTCCCCAGCTAGTCTAGCCTGCCTCTTCCCTGCTGGGGATTCTGACAGGGTTTCCCTGCCCGGGACCCTGCCTCCAAGCTTCCTCTTCCTCCTTTTAAGTCTCACACAGTGCATAGGTGCACTGACCTAGGGTTAATTGCACAGGGCTGGCTGGCCCAAGCACGTCACTTCAGCTCAATTTCTCAAAGGCATTTAAGCCCCTGAGTTCCACTGTAATCAAAGGTATTTAGGTGCCTAACTCCCACTGAGGATTTGGGCCTTGGTTTCCCTGTCCCTCAGTTCCTCATCTGTGCAATGGGGATAATAGCAGTGCCCTGATAAATACATTAAAAGGTTGTGAGGTGCTCAGATACTGTAATGATGGGGGCCACAGAAATCTGTAGGAGATTCCCTTTGTTAGTCAATCTTCAGAGTAAAGGCTGCATCTTTTTCCTCAAAAAGTACCATGAACATTTATGGTGTGATTTAAATTTTAAATGCTACTAACAATGATGATGATCTGGGCTGCCTTTGAATCTGTGACCAAGTGCAGATAACGTAAGAACGGCCACACTGGGTCAGACCAAAGGTCCATCTAGCCCAGTATCCTGTTTTCCAACAGCGGCCAATGCCAGGTGCTTCAGAGGGAATGACCACCACAGATAATCAAGTGATCCATCCCCTGTCGCCCATTCCCAGCTTCTGGCAGAGGCGAGGGACACCATCCCTGCCCATCCTGGCTAATAGCCATTAATAGACCTATCCTCCATGAATTTATCTAGTTCTTTTTTGAACCCTGTTATAGTCTTGGCCTTCACAACATCCTCTAGCAAGGAGTTCCACATAAGCCATTACTAACACCACGTGCCAGCCAGCCCCTGCTGTTTTACCTGCATTTAACTGCAATTCTTGTTTGCAGCGCTGGCGTAGCCACTTTGGTCCCAGGATATTAGACACACAGGTAGGTGGAGTAACATCTTTCAGTGGATCAAATTCTGTTGGAGAAAGAGACAAGCTTAGCTACACAGAGCTCGTCTTCAGGTCTGGGGAAGGTACTCAGTGTCACAGCTGTTAACTGCCCACTTCACTTTGACTGGGCTCTTGTGTTAACTTCTTATTGGTCCCACCTTGTATTTAGCTGTAACACTCTGAAGACGAGCTCTGTGTAAGCTCGAGACTCTCTTTCAACTGTAGAAGTTGGTCCCATAAAAGATATTATTTCACCCACCTTGCCTCTAACTGCAATGTAAGTAATGTCCTCAGCAGCCAGTCAGTCAAACCCACTGCCTAGCACGCTTTCTACCGCACATACCTATGGAGACGAGGAGTGTCATCAGAAGAACGTTTTCCATACTGGAATCGAAGCAACTGATGGAAGCATTGGATAGAAACTGAAAGGAAAGGCTGCATGTAAAGGAAGAGAAGAGGAACCTTACAAGAAATGCCAGGGCCTGGGATGGTGACCGACACTTCACACTCTGCTACTGTGATTGAGAAATGATCTCATTTGCAGAGTTAATACTGGGACTTCAATTTACAAATGAACTATAAAAGCTACCCAGAGACTATCTGCCATTTTAAGGCAATAATGGTAATCACCACCACCTGTATGTGTTAAAATGGAATAGTCAAAAAGCTCTGATTGTCAGCCTGTCGTCTTTATTAATGAGCACTCACAAAATAAGCTTTAGGGTTGCCAACCCTCCAGGATTATCCTGGTGTCTCCAGGAATTAAAGATTAATCGTTCATTAAAGATTATGTCATGTGATGAAACCTCTAGAAAGACATTCAACCAAAATTAGCAATCCTAGTTGGCAGCCCATTTGCTTCAGCATGTTAAGTAACTATAATATATACGTGGGGATTTTTTTCAACCAGATTAGATCCTGAAGCTTCACTGCTTTAAAATGAACAACGAGGGAAACACTTAAGTTTGGTAGTTCACGGCCAGCATTTTCCCACCTCAAAGATGGCAGAACTGACACCCCTCTATACTTGACCTCATGGTGAGAGGAGGGTGAGGGAGGAGGGGAGAATTGTAGGAGCTGCATAGTACTTGACAAGCTGCATCCTCAAGCCAACGACAGCGCCCAGGCACCATCGTCAGAACAATTGCAACAGCAATTTGCAAGATGAGTTTAAAACGGAAAAGCAAAACAGGTATTAAAAAGCCATTTGAAACCTTGAAATTAAATGCACGGTGGGACAAAAAACACACATGTGTATATCTAGCTATATAGCTTTATTCAACAATACTGTAGATGTTTCTTGGTGGAGAATATTAAATAGACCCTAATTGCCAGACGAGTGACAAGCTTCACAAGGCCAAGAATGACGACTCTTTGCAGACTGGCAATTACTGCTGTATTATGCTTAGTGCTTTCAGCAGAGAAAGAAACTCTACAAAAAGGCTAAAAATGTACCTGTGGATCAGCTTCCATTGCCACATTTAGATATCTAAGAGGTGGGAATACAGAAAACAGGACCTTGAGGTTCAGCATTCTTGTTAATTACCTGTGATTCACGAGCCCGGTGGTGGAATTAGCTCCCTGCTGGAAGCAGCCTGAAGATTTGAAGAATATTTGCAACTTGGGAAAAGAGAAATTTTGTATTATTTCAGGAAGGCCAGGCAGTTGGTGCAGCGTCAAAGCTTTATTATTTCCAATTCTGAAATGTTACACAACACGATGAGGGAAGGGAGGGACACACACAACATCCTATTAAATGGAGACCCATTCACATTCCCTTTCCTTCCCTCCCCACCCCCCAACTAAAAACACAGGCATCTGTTACAGGTTACAAAGAAGATAAAGACCTGGTTGAAGACATGTAAACACACATTAGGGTGAAGTACACCTTTGAGATGAAAAATCTCGATCGTGAAAAGTATTAGCACGGAGTTGTGCATGTCTGCATACCGCATTTGCATGGGTGGATGTCTACACTTCAAGCTGAAGGTGTAAATTCCAGTTCAAGGAGCATGCTAAAAATAGAGCATACTCACAGTTGTGGGACAGTTGCCCTGAGCATGTATGTGGGATCGCAGACTGGCGCTGCAGCAGCTATCCTCTACTTTTAGCATGCTAGCTTGATGAGAGTTAGTGCAGGTATATCTCCTTGAGCTGAAATTTACACTTTCCAGCTCCAAGTGTAGACATATCGACAATCGACATGGATTGGGCCTGGGTCTTCTCTCACTTGGGGCCTGGATCCAGTATCCACTTCAACAGGTTCCAGATCCGACTCTGAATCAGGGACAACTCTGTTGAAGTCAACAGAATTACACAGGTGTGAGCAAGGGGGGTGAATAGGGTTTTGGGACAGTATCAGCCCCACGTCTGTGCTTAAGCAAGAGTGTTTCACAAAACAATGTTAACTGAAGCATTTTCAGGATTTAAAGCAACCCAACAAACCAGTGAGGAGTATGTCAGGAGTAAAACATCCACCCTGTAGTGCTGGCAATTTATATGTGCTGGTGAACAAGAACCAAAGAGCAAAAGTGGCTGTGAAACACAACAAAAGTGACTCAGCCGTTTTCATTGTCCAAGCTGAGTGAAGTATAACAAGGAAACAAACAGGATGGATGGTGAAAAGGAAAATTTGTTTCTGCCTTACTAAGGCAAAGTGGTGGTAAATAAGACAGAGAAGGAAACTGGGTTCTAAAAATCTGGGGTAATAGTTTCAAAAGTGCCCAAGAGACTTAGATGCTTAAGTCCCATTTTCAGAAGTAACGTAGGCACGTAAGGCCAGATTTTCAAAGGTATTTAGGCACAAGAAGATGGAGATAGGCGCTTTTGAAAATCCCATTTGGCACCTAGGCATCTATCTACATCTTTAGGTACCTAAATACCTTTGAAAATCTGGCCCTACATGTCTTAGTCTCATAACCCAGACCAAAAGTTAAAATGCCCGTCCTGTAGCACATCACCCCAACAGGCAGCACAAACAGCAACAGCAGGGTGCTTGGTTGGATGCAAAACCACTTGGGGTTGGGAGCCCCAGTACCTGATCTCATTTATCTTTATACTATAGTCATTTGTAAAATCCAATGCGTGTATATGTACATTGCAGGGTATTTTCCTATTAAAAACAAATATTCCCCCACCACCCCAACCTCATATAAATACCCCAATTTCTGCAAGTCTGCTCCTCAGGAGCAACCCTACAAAAACAAACTGATATATATATATTTTTTTTTTCTAATAACTCTACAATCAATTAGTGAGCTGGGAAGGGGGGGGAGAAATTGTTTAAACTGATCAGAGTGGCCAGTTTACAAAGGGGAAGGTGACTCACTAGTGGCAGTGAATTGCTTTTGAAGTGATCAGTCGTCCCTGGACAGCACTCTTTGGAGTCTCTGGGTCCCTTCGCAGAATATGTGCCTCATACAAAGCCCTCTGAAGTCAACTGAAGGACTCCCATTCATCTCTGGGCTTTGGCTCAGGCCTTAAAATGCTTGATCACTTTATAGGAGTCATGGGCTTGGCCTCTAGGCATCTGCCAGACATTGGGGAAGAGTGTATAGCTCAGAGAAGAGGTGGGGATGGCACCAGACTAGCAGCTCTCTCCAGGTTAGATCAATGCCAAAGACCCAAATATTACCGTGTAAGAAATTGCAGCCAGACAGATGTATGAGATCTGGGGACAGCAAGGAGAAAACACAGACCTGGCTCCTTCCACCTTCACAAGGGAAAGTAGCTTTCTTTTTAGAACACATGGCTGAGCTGACTGCCCAGTGCCATCCAGGTGCCAGCAGGGCATGAGTAGGAGTCTCCCACTAAAAGGTAAAACACACACAGTTGGCAGCACAGAGAGAGGCTGCTCACAACACAACACACCAGAGACCGGAAAGGAGAGGAAACATCCTACCAGAGATTAAAGGAATCGCACCAGCCATCCTCTTCCACAGCTCCCTTCCTCTCTAAATAAACAACCATCCCCAGCAGGCAGCCATGTTAAGAAGGTCCCTTGGAAGGGAGGAGGATGGAGTGTCATCACACCAGCTAATGGGGATCCCCAATTAAAACAGTAATAAACCCAGCAATGACTGTGATGATAATATTCGGGATGGAAACCTGGCCCCACGGAAGTTGGTAGCAAAATTCTCATTGACTTCAAGAGAGCCAGGATTTCACCCTCCCCTCTTAGGGAAGTTCACCCCGTGCAGAGAAGCAGCACAAAGCTACGTATCACTCACACGCTCTATTTCAAGGACTTTCCTGGGGGGTCAGTGACATGCAGGCCTGTGGGGGGGGTGCGTGAATCTCACGTAGTGCTGTTCACCTGTGGATCTCAAAGCACTTCACAAAAAGCAGGCAGAACTCTTTTGCAGAAACCATTTACAGGCGAGGAATCTCAGGCACAGAGATGCACAACGTGATTTGCTCAAGGTCACTCAGTGGCCCAGGAATACAACACAAGCATCTTGACCCTAGTTCAGTGCTCTCACCACGCTGCACTGAGATGTCCTTACCAAGGTGGGTAAGTGTTGGGCTCTCCATTGTACGGGGTGGGGTTTGGAGAAATGAATCTCAGCAGAAATACTAATACACAGCTGGCTGGTTACCATGGTGTCACCTGCTCCCTTCCTCATTCAGAAGAGCATCCCTCCAACACAAACGTTTCCCATTCTCCTGCAGCCTGCAGGAGGCAAAAACAAAAGCAGGACAAACTACGCTGAGTGGACAGCAATGTCTCTTTCCAGCCAACGGCAAGTAAATTAAGGTCTGCGTGGAATCATGGCGACTCAGAAGCCACAGAATGCTGGGGTTCGCTCCATCCGTGTGAAGAGTACAAGACTGGATGTGTCAGACAAGCGTGCTGGATCCAGGTGAAGCAGTGAGACATCGACTCCCATCAACACCAGGGACTCGGGTGGATGCGTCGTTTGCCTTTGAAATAAATAAAGACAAAGATTTGGTAGGCTGTGGGAGGAGGAGCAGCTTGACACAATTATTTTGTGTTGCTTTCACCTCCTCGGCGTCATTTGAAAAGCTCGCTAGGAATAGCAGTGATGAGAATGACTGTGGATCATTATGGGGGGCTGCATCAGCAGTCTAGCCCCATTAAACTTTATTAACGGAAGCAGAGCTGAGGAAGGAGAGAATGGGTGAGAAAGAAAGAAAACAGAAGGGTTGCTCATGGAACAGGAGAATTGGTTGAGCTGCCTTCTTCACTGAACTCCTGGGAGGTGCCGAGCCTCAACTCCCAGGGTTTCAAAAGGAATTTACGATGACCAGCACTTTCATACATTCACAGCGTTTATGGCCAGAAGGGATCATTACCTCATGTAGTCTGATTTCCAGCATATCACAGGCCATTAAATTTTACCCACATACCATTACATTGAGCCATGTGACTTCAGTTAAGACTAAAGCATTTCAGTCCTCAGGAGAGTAAGCTACTGTGTGTGCCACAGGAGAAACTGAGGTTCCCTCAGGCCCCTGTGATGGCATGAAATTGATTAGATGAGATGTACCCAGAGGATGCTAGCAGGCGACTTGCCCCACACTGCAGAGGAAGTTGAACCCCCACGCCAAGATCCCTGCCAATCTGATGGGGGGGGGCAGGGGAGATTCCTTCCCGGCCCCACATCTGGTGATCATTTTGACCCTGAGGACGTAAGCAAGAGACATCAGCCTGACATCTAAGAAAGAGGACGTTCTGTACCACCTCACATTGGCCCATGCCAGCAGTGTCCCATCTCCAGCTGTGGCTGCACCCTGACGCATCAAAGGAAAGCGACCCACCCATACCTCCAGCAGATTACATCTAGCTAATTGTGCACTGGGGAAAAAATCCTTCCTGACCCTTACAGGCAACTGGCTCAAGCCCTGAAGCATGAGCTTTGATTATAGTTACTGTCTTAATCAGTCAATTTGGTTCTCTCTAAGGCTCAGGGATGAAGGGAATGAACAGAGGGATTCACAGACTCCACAGCCAGAAGGGACCACTGCAACCACCCAGCCCGACCATCCCCTGCCTTGGACCTTCTCCTAGAAGTTGGATTAAAGAGCTCCATCTTAAAGACTCCAAGCCACAGGGAGTCCGCCCCCTCCCCTGGTAAGCTGTTCCAATGTTTAATTATCCTCACAGCTAGGAGACTGCATCTTATTTCAAGGTTGAATGCCTCTGACTTCAGCTTCCAGCCACTGAATCTTGTTATGCCTTTGTCAGCAAGGCTGAAAAACCCCAATGATCAGATCTCTTCTCCATGCGCAAGCACCTACACAGGGTGAGCAAACCACCTCTCACCCTTCTCTTTGATAAACTGAATAAATTGAGCTCCTTAAGCTTCATGTCGTACGGCTTGATTTCCAGCCCTCAGATCATCTTTGTGGCACTCCTCTGAACTCTCTCCAGTATTTCCACATCCTACTTCAAGACCCCAGACTGGGAACAGTATCCCAGTAGTGGCCTAACCAATGCTGTGTAAGGAGATCACTTCCTGCCTCTGCTTGATAGTCCCTTTTACACATCCAAGGACCACAATACCCCTGTTAGCCACAGCACTGAGAGCGCTTCCCCTTCCCCTGCTGGACCCCAAAGCCCAAGCCCCCCCCGCCGGCACATGGCCCCCCTAATCCCCGAGCTCTGCGTGAGAGGTGTGGCCCCCCCAGTCCCTCCCGAGCATAGAATCATAGAATATCAAGGTTGGAAGGGACCTCAGGAGGTCATCTAGTCCAACCCCCTGTCAAAGCAGGACCAATCCCCAACTAAATCATCCCAGCCAGGGCTTTGTCAAGCCTGACCTTAAAAACTTCTAAGGAAGGAGATTCCACCACCTCCCTAGGTAATGCATTCCAGTGCTTCACCACCCTCCTAGTGAAAAAGTTTTTCCTAATATCCAACCTAAACCTCCCCCACTGCAACTTGAGACCATTACTCCTTGTTCTGTCATCTGCTACCACTGAGAACAGTCTAGATCCATCCTCTTTGGAACCCCCTTTCAGGTAGTTGAAAGCAGCTATCAAATCCCCCCTCATTCTTCTCTGCCGCAGACTAAACAATCCCAGTTCCCTCAGCCTCTCCTCATAAGTCATGTGTTCCAGTCCCCTAATCATTTTTCTTGATCTCCGCTGGACTCTTTCCAATTTTTTCACATCCTTCTTGTAGTGTGGGGCTCAAAAGTGGACACAGTACTCCAGATGAGGCCTCACCAATGTCGAATAGAGGGGAACAATCATGTCCCTCAATCTGCTGGCAATGCCCCTACATATACATCCCAAAATGCCATTGGCCTTCTTGGCAACAAGGGCACACTGTTGACTCATGTCCAGCTTCTCATCCACTGTCACCCCTAGGTCCTTTTCTGCAGAACTGCTGCCGAGCCATTCAGTCCCTAGTCTGTAGTGGTGCATAGGATTCTTTCATCCTAAATGCAGGACTCTGCACTTGTCCTTGTTGAACCTCATCAAATTTCTTTTGGCCCAATCCTCTAATTTGTCTAGGTCCCTCTGTATCCTATCCCTACCCTCCAGCGTATCTACCTCTCCTCCCAGTTTAGTGTCACCTGCAAACTTGCTGAGGGTGCAATCCTCGCCATCCTCCAGATCATTAATGAAGATATTGAACAAAACCAGCCCCAGGACCGACCCTTGGGGCACTCCACTTGATACCGGCTGCCAACTAGCCATGGAGCCATTGATCACTACCTGTTGAGCCCGACAATATAGCCAGCTTTCTATCCACCTTACAGTCCATTCATCCAGCCCATACTTCTTTAACTTGTTGGCAAGAATACTGTGGGAGACCATGTCAAAAGTTTTGCTAAAGTCAAGGAATAACACGTCCACTGCTTTCCCCTCATCCACAGAGCCAGTTATCTCGTCATAGAAGGCAATTAGATTAGTCAGACATGACTTGCCCTTGGTGAATCCATGCTGACTGTTCCTGATCACTTTCCTCTCCTCTAAGTGCTTCAGAATTGATTCCTTGAGGACCTGCTCCATGATTTTTCCAGGGACTGAGGTGTGAGGCTGACTGGCCTGTAGTTCCCCGGATCCTCCTTCTTCCCTTTTTTAAAGATGGGCACTACATTAGCCTTTTTCCAGTCGTCCGTGTCCTCCCCCAATTGCCATGAGTTTTCAAAGATAATGGCCAATGGCTCTGCAATCACATCCGCCAACTCCTTTAGCACTCTTGGGTGGAGCGCATCCGGCCCCATGGACTTGTGCTCGTCCAGCTTTTCTAAATAGTCCTGAACCACTTCTTTCTCCACAGAGGGCTGGTCACCTCCTCCCCATGCTGTGCTGCCCAGTGCAGCAGTCTGGGAGCTGACCTTATTCACGAAGACAGAGGCAAAAAAAGCATTGAGTACATTAGCTTTTTCCACATCCTCTGTCACTAGGTTGCCTCCCTCATTCAGTATGGGGGCCGACACTTTCTTGACTTTCTTCTTGTTGCTAACATACCTGAAGAAACCCTTCTTGTTACTCTTAACATCTCTTGCTAGCTGCAACTCCAAATGTGATTTGGCCTTCCTGATTTCACTCCTGCATGCCTGAGCAGTATTTTTATACTCTTCCCTGGCCATCTGTCCAATCTTCCACTTCCTGTAAGCTTCTTTTTTGAGTTTAAGATCAGTAAGGATTTCATTGTTAAGCCAAGCTGGTTGCCTGCCATATTTACTATTCTTTCTACACATCGGGATGATTTGTCCCTGTAACCTCAATAAGGATTCTTTATAATACAGCCAGCTCTCCTGGACTCCTTTCCCCCTCATGTTATTCTCCCAGGGGATCCTGCCCATCAGTTCCCTGAGGGAATCAAAGTCTGCTTTTCTGAAGTCCAGGGTCTGTATTCTGCTGCTCTCCTTTCTTCCTTGTATCAGGATCCTGAACTCGACCATCTCATGGTCACCGCCTCCCAGGTTCCCATCCACTTTTGCTTCCCCTGCTAATTCTTCCCAGTTTGTGAGCAGCAGGTCAAGAAGAGCTCTGCCCCTAGTTGGTTCCTCTAGCACTTGCACCAGGAAATTGTCCCCTACACTTTCCAAAAAACTTCCTGGATTGTCTGTGCACCGCTGTATTGTTCTCCCAGCAGATATCAGGGTGGGCAGCCCCCCACGGCCAAGTGCCAGGTGGCATGGCCCCAGCACCCGGGGGCCCCCCATCGGTGGGTGGCCCCAGCCACTGCAAGTCCCAGCCGCAGGCCAGTGGTGGCTGCCCTAGCCCTAGCCCCAGCCCCAAGCCGGCTTCATGGAAGATGAGCAGCCCACCTGGACTGGGGCCAAGGGCAAGCAGGAGTTGCCTCAGGGTGGAGCGTGCGTGGGGCCACGCCGGGCTGCTTGGGGAGGCCCAGCCTCCCCCACCCTATGATATGAGCCGTCCATGTATTGGATCCTGCCAAGATAGAATTTAGCCCTCCTGGAGGGCTGGGGACAAAATGGGAATCACGAAACAAACCCAGTGGAGCCCTGCACAACCCACTCTCTGCAGGGGGAACCTCCTTCTGGTGATCAGCAAACCCCAGGGCACCACAGAGCCAGGGCTGGCACAGAACAGCCAGATTCCCTATGGGTCGCGCTTGGACTGCGGCTTTTTTCCTCCCCTTCATTTATAAAATACATGCCACGGCTCAGGGTGCATCTGCAGAACCTAACCCCCCCACCCCAGTCATCACTCCCCAGAACTCAGGCCACCCTGATCCTCCTCTGGGAAGACAAAGGGCCTAGCACTGGGCCCTAACAGGCAGCATCCTCACGAGATTTAATCACATCTAAACTTGACCATTTGCAACCTGAGCCAGGCAGCACGCCGCTGACTGGTCAGTGCAAACAAGTTACACTCAGCGTCAAGTCGTTGGCCAGCCAGCGTTCACTCAGGACTAGAAGCAGAGGAAATGCCAGCCTGGGTCGGACCAAGATCCCTATAGCCCAGCAACCTGTCTCTGACTGCAGCCTGCACCAGATGAACCCCGCAGCAGGCAGTTTTAGAAGGAAGCCATCCCTGGGGGAAAGTTATCCCAAGCCCACTGAGCTGGGTGATGCTGAACATGGCATGTCCTGTCTGCCCTGCCCCCACAGCCGTGGGCAGCCTGGGGCCAGCTAACCTGATTGTTAAACCACCGTTACACTTCCTAGAGAAAAGGAGCCCCAAGCCTCCACAACCTACTGTGCCAGGGCAGTGGGAACTGGAGCCTCCTCTGTCCCCATGTACTTATGGGGCTCCCCTCGCCCGAACCTCTGAGCACAGACCACACCCAGCCCTAGCCCCAGAGGACACTAGGGGCCAGATTTCCAGATGGGCTGAAAAGCACCTGTAGCTCCCAAAGGGATTGTGGGTCTCGGCGGTTCTCAGGATCAGACTCCATTACCGCCCACTGTCTCAGTGACCTTGACTGGAATGGCAAATCACGCAGAGGGATAGACAGACTGACCCTGCTAGCCAGAACCGAAGCCCTGCAAGAAGGGGCAGCAGGGCAAAGTGCAGCACACATCCTGCTAGAAGCAGAGGGCAGCTGCCCTTCCTCTCCTGGGGCTTGTGAGCACTACCTCACAGCTGCCCCTCCTCTTTAGCTTGCGCTTCCCAAGGTCAGCAGCCGGTGCACTAAGGAAGCCCGTGCATTGGCTGGTGTAATGCATTCCCACTGGCTGGCCGTGAATTGCACAGAACTGCCTCTGGCTAATAGAGTGGGGCACTCTCTCTGTGAAGCTTTGGCAGCAAGCACCGCCCCGCTGAAGTGTCTGCCATGGTTGTCGCAGGAGGACTGCTGGTGGAGCCAGTTGCTCGCTCAGCCTCCTGCTAGCTAAACAAACCTGTTGGAATAAATCGCTTCAAGATGCACTTGCAGCAGCAAAAGCCCACTGATTTAGGCGGCTCTGCGAGACCTTTGGGAATGGCAGCAGGGCCCACCCAGCAGGCACCAGGCAGCCTAAGGTCCAAGATCACATCCTGCTGGGCTAGCGTCCAGCTCACAATCCCAGCTAAGATGTACCCTTTGCTGCCACTCCCAGCAGAGAAATCGAGGACTGGATTGGCCACAGAGACAGAACACCTCCTTTCTCCCCTACATGCAGTTCTTCGACACTTGTCTTACGCGCCCATCCCCTCCTCGTTCTGTTAACAGCAGCCTCCACAGATGTCACCACGCTCACTCCATAGAGTAGAGAGAAATACAGGTAATGGCCACACTTTTCAAGAGCCGCTTGTAAGTTTTGGGGTGCCCAACTGGAGATGCCTCAAAGGAGCCTGATTTTCACAAAGTGCTGAGCACCCATTCTCTGAAGTCCAGGCGTCTTTATGGCATCTCAAATTGGATGCCCCAAAACCGCAGTGTCCAAATTCACTCATCGCTTCTGAAGATGTAGACCCCTGTGTTTAGAGACCTAGGCACAGATTCTCAAAGCTGCGGAGGGGATCTGGACACTCAGTCATTTTAATGGGAATCAGGCAGTCAAATGATGTGGCTTGAAAAAGTTCAGCCACAAATGTTACAAATACACTGGAAGTTCCTGGCCTTTTTCACCAGTCCCTTGTCTTCCCCTACAACCAGACCCTTGGCCATGCCCCCTTCCCAGCCCTCTCGCCTCCCCCTTCCCAGAGCCGGAGTGGGAGAGCTACAGACTGTCAGGGTAAAATTGCTTTGGAATCATCACAGGAACTCTTCAGCAAGATAGCGACTCAGGATTTGTTCTTAGGATGCGAAAGGCAGCTGAGAGTTGCACTTTGGTACAGAATTAGAGAAGAGGCGAGAATGAGATCTGCATTAAAAATAAAATAAAAAAAGAACAACACTTAAGCTACTGCTATGAGACACAAGTTGGTACCGTTAGAGTGTTATAGAGCATTGTATTGGTGTCTCTCTCCTTTTCTCTTTGTTTACCAGGTACCGGTGATTCTCTTACATGTACCCCTGGGGGTATGCCGAGGTCTTTCGGGGGTAGGTCAACTCATCTAGATCAGTGTTGTTTCTCAACTTGCAGGTCGTGACCCTCAGGGGCAGGGGTGTCACAGGATGGGTTGTGGGTCAGAAGTGCAGGGCCAACATTAGGAGGTGGCAAGCAGGGCAACTGCCCAGGGAACCATGCCACAGGGGGTCCCATGAAGGTAAGTTACATGCTTCAGCCCTGGGAGGTGAGGCTTGGGCTTTAGACTCCTGAAAGGGCCACAGTAGTCAGGAAAGGTTGAGAACCACTGACTTACACCACATGGTTGGCGAGGTGGTGGGGCTTGTGCATTTATTATTGTGGACTATGGAATGTACGATTTAAACTACTCATGAAGGTGTTGTACAGAACACAAGGACATCATATGTGTACGACAGTATATTACTGACAGCTGTGTTCATGCATAATGTACCATGATTGCCATTAAACTCTGCACACACCACATTGCTGCAGCATCTCCCTAGTTTTGGGAATGCTACCGTCATGTTAATGGCTTGCAGAGCCATTCATTTTAGGATCATGTCATCTGTGCACAGTGGAGAAAATTGTTTTTGGAGGGTTGGAGCCCAGAATTGTTTTGGAAGGAAAACAGAGCTTTAAAAATTAAAGCAAAAACCCTTTCCCAAACCTGCAGATTGTGCTTTATATAATGCCTTCAAATGAGAGAGGCCCGGCAGGGGGTGTGAGGATAAAGTACTCAGCCAAGGAAACAGACCATACACATGCCAGACCGACTGTCTCTTGCAATCAACAGAAGCAGCTGAATAGTTTAGTACATGGCTGGGATCGCTGAGGTATCTGCATGAGTGCAGGACAGAAATGGAGCCGGAGCCCGAGCCCGTTCGCTCTAGACACAGCTGATGTGCTCGTTGGGGCAGGATCCCCCAGCATGCCTGTAACACTATATGTGTCTACACACCCAAGTGCTGCCAAGGGCACATACCGTTTGGATTAGGCTTGCTTTGGGCACACCTGGCAGCGCCTCTGCTGTGCCCCTACACACGGCAGTGGAGCCAGGGTGAGCAGGGATCCCTGGTATAATTAGCCCTGATGGTGGAAGTAGTCCTCCAAATGCCATGCCGAGGGGCACAGGTCACTGCTTAGATGGCCTGTCTAATTTAACCCCTACAATCCAGTGCACGGGACGAGGTGGATGCTTTGTGGCTCACAAGGCTCCCACACTGGCGTGAGATGCTGCATTCTGCTCCCAACAGGGCCACCAGCCTGAGGTCAGCTGTCCACAACCAAATCAGGCACAAAAATCAAACATACTTGGGCAGAAACGGCTACTGCTCCTCCCCCGCCCTGCCATCGCCAGGGTTATGCAAGTCACAGCAAAGAACTCATCCACCAAAAGAACCAGCGTCTGAATGAAAGAATTCCAGTACGCACGGTTCTGCGGCAGGAATCGGAGGTGAACGACCCCAGGCCAAAAAGAAGGTACTTTGAAAACGTTTTCTAGTTGGCCATGCAAGCCTGACTGCCCCTCCTCTGAGCCAGGATCCCACCTACACCTTAGGCGGCTATTTTAGCGGGGCACACGCTTTAGTAGCCCAGAGAAAGTCGCAGTCCTAGATACATGCCATATGTCACCCTGAACATTCATTTGCCAGGCAGTGCAGGACCTGACTGCGAGAGGTTAACCCCCGCATTTCGGGGTCCGATTTTATACAGCAGGGAGGGAGGATTTTTAAGCTGATGACCCCCAGCAGGCCAAGTGTGGGAAGGAGGTGGCACAGGAATTATTGTTTCACTGAGTGATCAACCTCTTCACTATTCTCTCAAATCTAATTTATACCTTGACACACAAGCCATGAAACTGACTCAAGAACCAAAAGGAACGGTTGCCAGAAGGGTGACAGGAACAGCTGGGAGGGAAAGGTGTTAAATGACAACCTCCGGGGTTACTGTGTATATAAATGTGAACTGCAGAGAGAAAATATATGCGTTGCTTCCAGCTGCTCCAGATCAGAAGTGAAAGCAGCGTGGAGATCTGCTGTCACACTCAGCTAATTCCGCTGAGCTTGCTGGGGATGGAGTGGGGAGGTCGAGTTTACACTGCAGAGGGTTGGGAAGTGACATGTTTTAATTTACGAGCCAGCCGGACATATACGAAGCATTTTATTCCCCCAGAAAACACCTGCATTTGCACTTTGCTTCAACAAAGTTCAGATCCATGCTGCTGCAGGTTAGGTGCAAACGCTGGGATTTAATGTGCAAATGTAGGAGTCTTTGGGGAAGTCCCATCACTGGGGGAAAGTCTAGTGTGACGAACAGAGCCTGAAAGTCAGCCATGACCTTGGACAAGATGCTTAGAATCATAGAGTTCAAGGCCAGAAGTGACCACCGGATAATCCGGTCTGACTTCCTCTATATCACAGGCCACCACCACCACCCAGCATCTGGCCACTAAACCCCGGGCTTCTCTGACCTCACGCAATGGCCACACGCGCCTCTCTGACAATGCTGGGCATGGACTCCAATTAGAAGCGCATGGGGGTTTTCTCAGCAGCCTTCTCTCAGCTCAGTGGGCTGGGCTGCCTGCCTGGGGGGTTCAGGAGGGGTGCTGTGCCATGTGCTTCTAGAGAGAAAGCCAGCCTGGGGGCACTGATGCCTTTCACTCACCGCGGGCACTTCTGCTGGCATCGCTGTCGTACTCCTCTGCCAGCAGGTCATTCTGGCAGCTCTCGGTAGCACTTGGGCCTCCCCTGCGCTCGCTGCCCAGGCTGCTGCGGCTTTCCGAGAAGGCGTTGGAGTGGGTGCTCCCGCTGGGAGTCCTGGGGGAGTCGCTGCCAGCCACTGCAGAGACACAGGGGAGAGGTTTGCTGCAGGGCTGTCTCAATCTGGGGGAGCTGCTGGGGTTTATGGGTGTGCAAGGGGCTGTGTTGCTGGCCCTAGACATCCACAGAGCAGACACGAGGCCAGCTTCCCACACCCACCCTGCCAGCATGCCTCCTCCTGACCCGGGCAGGGCCCATCGCCAGGAGCTCAGTCTCCCTGGCCACCCTGCTCCAGTGGTAATTCTGATTACTGTGGAGTCATGTGCACGAGCAACCAGACTGAGCTCTGCAGGTGCCCAACCCACCCTCAGATGGGAACCACTCACATTCCCTCACTGCCAGCCCGGGCGGGAGGGACTCCTGGGTCAAATCGCTCTTTCATATTTGCTGGCGCCAGGCCTGCCCTAGTCTGGCGTGATATGCTACCCCACGGAGCTCACCACCCAACAGGCAGCCACGCACCCAGCTTCAGGGGTGGAGAGGCCAACACCAAAGCAGTGCCACTGTTTTGATGTGAGACCATACACCACAGGTTTGCAACACACTCCCACATATGGGTGGGGAGTGAGAGCTGAAAGGCTTCGTGGCTGCAGGGATTGGAGTGGCAGGAGGCTGGTCCCTTTAGCAAACCAGCAACCTCACCACGGTGGGACGACCCTTCCCATCGCCAGTCCTGCCGAGCCATCCTGTCTCCCATTATTATTAATTAACCACTCTAGTCCAGTCACACTCAAGGTCCCCAGCTGGGCTCAGGGTACGGCTGTGCCATACACTCTGCAAACACACATGATGGAGACTCTGTCCTTCCCCAAGCAGGCTCTCAACTTCAGCACTAGCCCGTAATTTCTGGGGTAGCCAGACCCTCAACTGATGTAAAGTGAAGCCAGCAGAATGATGCCAATTTACAGCAGCTGAGGAGTTGGTCCAGGGTGCACAGTAACAACTGTCACCCTACGCTACATTTCCATCACCCATTTCCGTGCCCACATTCAGGGGTAACAGCCGATTCCTCACCTGATTCCGCCTGATGCTTCCTGATCTTCAAGCCCTTGGACCCCCCAGGCAAGGACTTGTCATCCAGACTAGAGGAGCTGAATTCTGAGTCACTCTCGCTGTCACTAGAAACCACTGCAAGAGACAGAGAGGGAGGGGAGTCAGAGCCATTCCCAGCGTTCACAGTCCTTACCGCAGAGGGCCAGATGGAGCCAAAAGACAACACAGGAACATAATGACTTGAAGGCTTTGTCTACACTAGCACGTCTGTCAATAACATTTTTGTTGGTCAGGGGTGTGACAACAACACAAAAGCGCCGGTGTGGACAGTGGTATGTCAGTGGGAGATGCTCTCCTGCTGCCACAGCTACTGCCGCTCGTTAGGGGTGGTTTAATTGTGCTGGCGGGAGAGCTCTCTCCTCCTGGCGTAGGGCGGCTACACAGGAGACCTTACACTGGCATAGCTGCAGTAGTAGCTGCGTCCTTCTCCAAGGTGCGATTCACCTGTAGCTCCCACGCAGCTATTCACACTCGGTTGGGCTTTCCTTTCTATAGGGGTTTTACGATTCAGGGCAGTGTAGGGGTTTTACAGACTCAGTTCAAGTACTGGCCCAGTCACTTAGCACTCCTCCCGCCCCCTGCCACTGGTTTGCAGCACGGCTGCACAGATTACATACAGGGCCACGCGGCCACAGCCTGTCCTCATGCTGACCCGCACTGACAACACAAGCAGCCGCCCTGGTTTCAATGGAGTGACGTGCCACTCGGCGGATCATAGTGTGGGCCACGGTTACTATTTATGGAGTGCTTTGCTCATGAACAGCGATGGAAGTGCTGCATAAGCACCCGAGGAGGCGGCACAGTCTAGCAGGCAGAGTGGTGACCAGGCTAGGGAGCCAGGAGAGCTGGTTCTAGTCCCATTTGACTTGCTCCTGTGAGAATCTTCCTCTCTCTGTTCTCCAGTTCCCCATGCGTGAAGTGGGGACGATGATACCAAGAACTTGTCTTCACATGGAGTTGTTCCTGAATGACTCTGAGTGTGGACACTCTTATTCCAGAATAGGAGTGTCCACATAGGGAACTATTCTGGAACAGCTGCAATGCTTTCAATTCACACCCTACCTCCATTCGAGTTAGCTTCCACATGTAGACGAGCCCTAACTCTCCTTTGTGAATCTATGATGAAAAGTGCCAGTTAAATCCTCAGTATTACAATGTCAATCACATTTGCTTCTATTCTATACAGGGTTTCCCATGCTCATCATGGTAGTATCTGATCCGAGCACATTCCAGTCATGCATTCAGCCACCTTAATCTATCACATGCCGTCTATTCTCTCATCCTCTCCCCAGAAGAAAAATTGTGTGCAGAGGAGTGTCTTGTTTTGGCAGGTGTGGTTGGTTGGTTGAACCTGTTGCTGTGTATTTATATCAGAGAAGGCAACATCAAAGAAACGCGACTTGGAATGGAAAGTGGGGAGGTTTGGGATGGTCCTTCGTTCCCGGGGGAGTTCGTTCCATCGGCTCAGCCCACCCACAAAGCAGGTTCTGTCTCCTGCACCGGTGAGCTTCACCCTTATTGTTCAGAGTTCCATTGGGCCAGAGGACCACAGCAGTTGCCCGTGGTTTTCATCACAGAGCTTTAATGACCTTTTAGATGCCCTGAGCGCTCCAGGGAGCTCCTTGAAGAGAAGGCACAAGACCCTGACCTTAATTTGAGTCTGTGGAAAGCCAGTGTAGAGAGCGAACGACAGACTGGCACGTTCCTAGTAGCCCGTGCTGCTGGGGAAACACGCCGCAGCTTTCTGCACTAGTTGGGGTTTTCTAAGTGCGGCTGCCTTTGTGCCAGGTATATCACATGGCTGTACTCCAGCCAAGTAGTGACAACAACGTGAATCACTGAGGCCAGGTCTGGGTCACCGGGATGGGATGGCATTTCTGAGGCAAGCAGAGATGTTACAAAGCATTGCTCACGGATGCCATCATGTGAGAGCTCAGCATCAGGGAGGAATCCAAGAGCACTCCTAGACTACAGCCTGCACGGATCAATTGTGCGTGTGTATCTTCAACCAGTGGAGACTGAACCATGGCAGCACGCTCTTCAGAACGCTTCCCTCTGCCTGCCAGCGTCACCTCAGTCATGCTTGCTCAGGTTCAACTTACTGACAGGTTCACAGAAATTGTCGCTGGACGAGACCTGTTTGCCCATCCCCTGCCCAGGGCAGGAGTGCTCCCTGCAATGTCTGTTCTGGCACTCTGCCTATCCTGCCTCTAGATATCTACCCAATGGGGTTCCTCGTACTTTCCGTGAGAGGCTAATCCATGGCTGGACAGCAAGGGCATCCCTGACCCGAGGGACAGAGCGAAACGTGGCTCCATTCAAGGCTGCTTTCATTCCCCAGTGTTTCGCAAGCTCCATTGAGAAAGCCTCTATTTGTAAAGGGCGCTCCTTGAAGGGGTAAAGCGTTCCCACTTTCCAGCTGGAATACGCAAGCACTTCTGCTCCTTCAGTCCCATAAGAAAATCCATTGTAGCTGCCAGCTGCTTTATGTCAAGTGAGAAAGGAGCTGTTGCAAAGGACAGCCTTCCTGGCTCACCCCAGCCCAGAGACTTTGGGATGGATTTGTCTCCTGGACTGGTTGGGTGGCTTTTGCTCATTTGATTCAGGCAGGTATATCTGCAGCCCAATAACCATTGTCTCATTCTCAAATATGGTTCAAAATTCCTTGTGGCAAGTGTGAAGTTAGCTCATCTCAGCCTTAAGAGAGTCAAAGTGACAAGCTGAAACATCCCCATAAAGAAAACAAACACTCTCTGATAAGCTTTTCTATCACCATAATATCTGATCATCTTGCCAAACATGCAGGGAGTCACCCCTGCGAGGTAAGAAATTATCATTATCCCCAGCGAGAGGCAGGAAAACAGAGGCACGCAGATTAAGTAACTGGCCCACGATCACCCAAGAAGTTGGTGGCAGAATCCAGGGCTGCTGGATCCCAGTCCCTCAATCCCGGTACCAGCAAGGTGACTACAGAACTCCAGCACAAGGAACTGGACACAAGTTATGTGTCCAGCCTAAGGAAGAATATTAATGAGCCACAGGTTTTGGGCCTGGGGCCTCACAACGGGCCAAGCGCCTTTGAAATCAAAGGGAGGTAAGGGTGCTCTGTGCTTTGCTGGATCAGGCTCTTGGTAAGCTAGCTACGCTCGGACAGCGTGGGCGAGAAAGAGCAACACCCAGACAGGTCCTCGCGGGGGCAAGTTCCTCCAGAGCCTCCTGCCCCTCACCAGAAACCCAAGTGAGCCCAGAAAACAAAGCATACAGTGGGTGGCTTTCAGCCCTGTGCCGAGAACCAGCACTACATCTATGCAGCAGTTCAATCCCACGGATGGGTCCACGGCCTGACCCTCTGCGCAGGGGGGAATTTCACCCCAAGCCCTGTCCCAGCACAAGGAAAAGTTCAGCTGTCTGGAGGGTACAGAAAGGACTAAATATATAATGGAGGGTAAATGGAGCTTCCCCCTCCCCCAGGTCTTTGGGGGAAGAAGCTTGCCTTGCTGCCAAACTGTGCACTGTAGTTATTCTCCAGATCAGGAAAGGACATTTTTGCCCATTGCAGAGAGGAAGAAGAGCCCAGTGGTCAGGGTGCTAGTCTGGGATTCAATTCCCTACTCTGCCACTGAGTCTCTCTATAACCCTGGGCAAGTCACTTGGTCCGTGGCCACAGTTCCCCACCTGTACAATGGAGACAGTGGAAATACCCTGCCTCACTGGGATATTGGAAAGATAAGTGCTTCAGAGACTGTGAGATGCTCAGATATTATGGCAATGGATGATATAAAGTACCTAAAACAGGGTTGTCACCTTTCACCAGCACTCAGATTAACACACGTGCTTTGCAAAGTTACACACTGATTTACATTGTATGGGACAGAGGCAGGACAAGGGCTAGTATATTTCCCCGCATGCAGGCAGGCTGTTGAACTGTTCCACCAAGGTCCTCTGCGAGCATTATCGCGTACAGGCAGCTCGCTGTAGGACATGAATTTTTTTTTTACTACAAAAATTTTAATATCTAAAATAAAGCATTTCTTGAGTTATCATCTCTGAGTATATTAAACCTGGCTGCTGGCATTATTGGAAGGCTATAGAAATTGACCTCGCTGCCAGCTATCTTCACAGGGCAATCTTGATCGGAATGTCTCTGTGGAGCTGAAGAGCGAGTGCAGCCCGCCAGCCAATTTTCTCACTCCAATCAGCTTGTTCCTCAATTGCAGCAACTCTTATTGTGTTTACGATTCACCCTCCCGGACTGGCCCAGACTTCAGCTGTCTAACCGTGCTGTCAGAAGTCAGTCGCACCTCTCATCTGCTTTAATAAATTCTGCTGAGAAAAGAGCCATGCATAGCAGAGACCACAACTGCATTACAAATGGGAATGTACCAGCAGGCATGGATCTTCTGTCCAAGAGCCTTAAAACAAGGGGGCTTATTTTGTTAAGAAAAGTCATTACCAAGAATCAACCAGGAATGAAAAATCGCAGGTCAGTCACTATAAACCACGGGCCTCAGCTAATTGTCCATTCCTATTCTATTGCCTCCGGTGGGGAGTTTCACAGAAGCCCATGGGATTTAGGCATGCAGTTCCCACTGACAGTCACCTAACTCCCTCAGGCACCCCACTCTCCAGATTCTACTGCTTGGTTTTTATAATCACAGAAATGTCAGGCTGGAAGGGACCTTGAGAGGTCACCTAGTCCAGCCATCCGCACTGAGGCAGAACCAAATAAACCAACAGCATCCCTGTGACAGGTGTTAGTCTAACCTGTTCTTTAAAACTTCCAATGACAGGATTCTTCAACCTCTCCTGGAAGCCTGTTCCAGAGCTTAAATACCCTTCAAGTCAGGAAGCTTATCCTAATACGTAGCTTAAATCCCCTCCCCCATGCTGAAAAGTAAGCGGACCCTTTGAGGTCTATTAACAAGGTGTTTAGATTAACAAATTCTTCCATCTCTGCTCCTGCCTCCTACAGCCACTTAAAAAGAAAAGCGGGTGGGGGGTTATTTGGGAGAGGTCTCCTTTATGTCTTGCACGATGAAGAGGTGACTGTTAAGGAGGGCCCACTGATGAATCAAGGGGAGATGGTTTTATCTTGCCACCCTGTTTGGCTTTAAATGCTCCAGAGAGGGATTGCTTGGGATGAGACAGATATTAATGATTGCAAGACACCACTGATGGCAGGAGCAGCCCACTCTGCTCTAGTTTCCACTGCTGCTGTTAGTGTAGATATTACCCATAGTGCTGATGTTTCTTTTTAGAAGTAATTTTTCTCCCAAGGCTGCTTGGCTTGTTGCTGGAGCATTGCAGTGCCCAGACAACATAAATCTGGCGCTCAAGCAGATGCTGATATATCATTAGGAGTCTTCGGGGTGGCTGTATTTTCAGAGCATGTGATAGCTATCTTTGTCCTTCATCATCTCGTTCAGACTGAGATTGTGTTTTTAAGCAATCCTTTAGATTTGGCCTCTGCTGCCTTTCGAATGAGAATGGACACCCAGCTCCTAATCTGCTTTTGGTAATTAAAGATCTCCATCAGTGTCCCATCTAGCAGCCTCTGCCATCTTCCACTCTCCTCTATCCCTCTGCTCCACTTCCAGGATCTTCGGGTTCGTAGCCTCCCCCCTGAGCAGACCTGGGTCAGTTTTACAGAGCCTGTTCAAACCCTGTGACCAATCATGAAACCAACAAGAGCCGCATGCATTTCAGATGCTTAGGAAATCTGTGAACACTAGAGCTGTAGCCCCCAGAACTAGCATCTCCCCTACTGCCCTCTGATCGGCAGGTGCTGTCTTCTGGCTGGCAGGGAAAGTTTTGGCAATAAAAAGACTCTGGGACCTCCAATTTTTCCCTCTTCACTAAATGCCTCCCATGCAGAAGCCTGAGTAGAGAGCCCAGAAGGGCCTTGTAGCATGTACTGAAACTCAACAAATCCTCAAAAAGAAAAGGAGTACTTGTGGCACCTTAGAGACTAACCAATTTATTTGAGCATAAGCTTTCACGAAAGCTCATGCTCAAATAAATTGGTTAGTCTCTAAGGTGCTGCAAGTCCTCCTTTTCTTTTTGCGAATACAGACTAACACGGCTGTTACTCTGAAACTCAACAAATCCTGGCTTCGCCACCCAAACAGGAGAACCGTACTGCAGAGCAGAGCCGCCTCCGCTGACAATCAAGTTCTAAGAGTCAGTAAAATCTTGCAGGTGCTCCATGCCAAAAGCTCTGGGGATGAAGGCCGTAGTAAACAACTTCACTCCTCTGGCACAATGGAACTCTCTACAAAAAAGGGTGAAGCTCATCTGCGTGGGAGACATGGCATTCTCAGGGGGTAGCCTGGGATGGAGCAATTAACTCCTCTGGGAACTAAAGACCATCCCAAACCTCTCCACCTCCCACTCCAATTGCCAGGCACAATTCTTTGACCTGCCGTCTCTAACATTAACACATGTATATTTCAGAAAACAAAACCTAAAACCCTACTGCACTGGACACCCAGAGAGAGGATGAGAGAACGAACACATGACAGATGTTGGTTACATTGCTGAATGCCCGACTGGAAGCGCTCAGACACTGGAAAGCAATATAAGAACCTATACAGAAGAGAATACATAATACCCCACAGCTAGGAACTGTTGCTTCAACACGCTTGTGAAGTGTGTGATGTTCCATACATTCCTAGTGAGTTGTCTACATGGAGGATAATAGCCTACTACTGCTGCCAGCTCATGGAGTTACTCCTTTAACTCCTGTGATAGAGATGTGTGCTGTGGTGTTTTATAGTCCTGAGTTCAGATGCTGCTCCTGATCCCAGCAGACGGTCTTTACATTATCAAGAGCATCCAAGCTGGTTTTAGGTATTGAGGGTGTAGCAGGGATTCCAATAGTTCAGGACCAGATTACATCTTAGGCCAAGTCTATGCTCAAAAGTTAAGTTGACCCAGCTACGTTGCTCAAGGGTCTGAAAAATCCACACCCTGAGTAACGTAGTTAAGCTGACCTAGCGCTGTCTACACCAAGGGGTTTCTCGAACTTCATTGAACCATGACATCCTTCTGACAATAAAAAATACTACATGACCCCAGGAAGGGGGACCAAAGCTCCGCTGCCCTGGGGGTGGGGCTCAGACTTTGGCTTCAGCCCCGGACCCCAGCAAGTCTAATGCCAGCCCTGGCAACCCCTTTAAAACGGGGTCCCAACCCACACTTTGAGAACCACTGGTCTACACCCAGGGCGGAAGGTTGATGGAAGATGGATTACCTGCACTTATGGAAGAACCCCTCCTGTCGCTGTAGTGAGTGTCTACACTGATGCACTGTAGAGTTTCAAGCGTACACTAGCCCTCGCTCTTTCTGCACAGTTCTAAAGTAGGTGCAGGGTCCGGTGAGTACACGTACATGTCTGCCCGGAGAGACAGAATTTTGAAAACTTAGGAGAACGAGAGTTTGAAATCCGTCCTTCCCTAGGATTTACTTGTAACTGAACACAAAGCCAAAACTAGCTTTATGTCTCAATGAGGCAAAAGCAATTCTTTCTATTTATGGTCCACCAAAGGCCTGTACTAAGTGCTTTTCATGTCCCATTTTCCAAAAGTACTTGTGTGGGGATCCATGACAAACACCCCCCCCCCAAGGAAGCCGAGAGCCTTCCCCGTGAGTGCTGGGTAGAGCCCTGGCAGATGCAGAGGGCTGCTAGCTGGTTTTCCTTTGATAATTGGTTGTGGCTCATGTTGATGCATGAAAACAGATGAGTGCAGGCTAAGCTATCTGGCTGTAACGTGACAAAATGTAAAAGGCCTGAATGAAGCCTTCCCAGCACGACAGGAGAGGAGAGTCACTGCTGGCTTCAGAAATGCTGCAAACAGCAATAAATCATCCGAGGTAATCCCTGGGCTAGAACTCCAAGATTGCCTGTAAAGAGCGAGGGCTGGGGCCAAGCAAGACAGCGAAGAGGCGTCACAAGGCACAGATGCTCAGCATCTGGAAGTCAAATTAAAAGGGAGCAGCAGCCCAGCCCAGCATATAAGGCAATGAAGAGGGACTCTGGTTCCACTCCCAGCTCTGCTGTGTGACCTTGGGCAAGTTACCTGGGTGAGCTCTCTCTGGTTCCGTTTCCCCTCCAACCCCGTGTTTGTCTTGTTTAGACTGTGAGCCTATCAGAATGGGGCCCGGATCTCAGCTGTGTGGGGTCTCTAGGTGCCAACATAATAAACCAACAGTTTCTGTTGCTGTCTACTGATCTGAAAGACTGACTCCTATCCACACTCTCCTGGGCACCAGGACATCTGAATCTGGGGTGAAGAAAGAGAAATCAGGAGGGATTTTGGGGAGGTTGGAGAACCCAGATAGACATTTATGAAAAGTCAACATGCCCCTTCCCTTCGATAGCCCTGTGAATAAGCTCTTATTAAAGATAATACCTGACACTTGGATAACACCTGTCACCGAAAGGTCTTAAAGAGCTTTACAAACATTAAGTAACTAAGACAACATACTGTTAAAAAGGGATAAATATAGGGATTACTTCTCCTGCAGCCACATCTGGAGCAGAACACAATGGCTCTTTTAACAGCTTACAGCAACACTACACAACAGGTCAGGAAATGAAGAAGAATACTATACTCTAATTAAAACTGCAGGAGGATTTTAGTAGACAGACCAGAAGCCAGTTGAAATTTGACAAAGACAGCAGAGTCAACACCATTACTCTTAAGAAAAAGCAGCAGACAACAGGTGATCAGGAGCTTGGCCTTCTGTCTCCTGGCTGCTGTCAGAGGCACAGCGCCCTCTGAGCCCACTGTGAAATCTGACTGAGTGGGAAGAGCAGAATGCCTCCTGCTGATTCACCAGTACCACACCATTCCCGGATGCTTTCTCAAACAAGTGCTGACCCAGCAGACCCTGCTTGGCCTGGGAGGACAGCACAAGGTTTTGTAGTCTCAGAGAGATAAATCAGACAAATCCCTGACTGCTTTTGTACCCTCTTGCCTGCAACAGGATGGTCTTACCAAGCAAATCCTTCACAGCGGAGGTGGGCACCAAGTCCCACGCATTCGAGCTGTGTTTACCAGTCGAGTACAGCTGAGTGTTGACATCATGTTTTTAAAGAGCACTTTCTGAGCTCTTTCTCCTGGAGCAATCAGCTCCAGGTACTGTGGGGGAGGAGAAGTGTCTAACAACAACAAATCTCCATAAAATATCAGGGGAAAGGCGCAGAGAAAACACCTGCTCAGCTCACACTCACAGGAAAAGACCAACTACAAACTGCAAGTGCCACTGGGGGCAACCCTGACGAGTGACACGTTCAGGGGTGCAGGGCCATGCAAGGTGCCCTGTGCCATTGTTAGACCCCAGGTTCCTTTGTGCACAGTGCAGTTATGGTGCTGTGACTGCAAAGGACAGGAGGGATGTTTTCTTTGGAAAGAGGCAAAGGTGGCAGGCACTGGAGAGGGAGGCAGGGAAGCTGATCTTGGGGTAAGTCAATCTAAGGCACTTCCATGGCCCTCCCAATCTTTAATGTATTTCTCCTCACAGCTTCTCTGTGAGGCAGGGCAGGGCTGTTAGGCACGGAGAGGCTAAGCGACTTCCCCAAGGTCACACAGCGTATCTGTGCCAGAGCAGGGAACTGACCCTGGGTCTCCAGCATCCCAGGCTAGTGCCCTAATCACCAAATCAGGCCTCTGGAGATTGTTGTTCAACTCTCAACTCCCCCATGGGGCCTTAGGAAGCCATTTGATCTGTGTGCCACAGGCAGTGGGTACTACAGTGATGGAGGCCATATCAGTACCTGGATGGAGAGGGGACAGGAAGAGGTGGAATGAAAGGAGGGGACAGGTAGAGGGTTTGACGGGGGGGATGGCAAAAGAGTGGTGTGGTGACTGAGGGGAAAAGGGATGTTCTGGGGGAGTTAAGTCCTGTTGATAATAAATGATTTTTCACTCTTTAATTGAGCATAACACGCATTAATTGAGCGCCACAACCTGGGGATATAATTCCTGCGCAAAGACGCTGCAGGACACTAAGCTGCATTGTCTGGGCCCACAGCTGCTCTGTGCTGCCTGCAGAGTGACTGACACATCAGCACGGCCCATGGCAACAGGACTTGTGCCCATTGTTAGAAGAGACAAGAGCTGGAGAACATGGCTGTGTGAAATTCTGATACCACACACGATGCCACTGCTTAGGGACCAGACCCTTATTTTGGACTCCTTTAATTTTTCTCCTGCAGGCTTCAAAGGTGCCTGAAGAAAGCGTCTGCTATTAATTTGGCACCTCTCCCCTAACTGCCCAGGCCCCTCCTTTCCCATTGCAAACACCCAAACACTCCATCATAGCTAGCAGAGCTGTCCTCGAGGACAGGAAACGTGCCTGCCATTCTCATGGTGACTATACATATTTGTGACTTAAATAATAGCAGAGTTCTCACGCCAACTGCTTGTTTATTACAGAAAGACTAAAGGCAACAGCAAATCCTGGTGTCAGCGAGGGAGAATGGGTGTGCACAAAACAACGACAAATCCTGGTGTCAGCGAGGGAGAATGGGTGTGCACAAACTCTTGCTTTTCTTCCACTAAGCATATTCGCAGGTGTCAGGCCGTGAGCAGTGACCAAGCCAGTTTCAATGGCTTTGTACCTCCCTCACCCCACCACCCCCTTCAGCTTAATGCCCCAAACAGAGGTCCATTTCTGGTTGGCTCTCTCCTTCCCACCCCAGGTCTTCATAGATGGGCACAGGACACAATATACAGTTACCAGGATCCTACACAGATCCCTTATGGAGTTGGGGGGGGGGGGGGGGAAATGAGGAATGGCATTTTAGTTATGCTCCGCCCATGATCCCGAACTCCACACACTGAAGTAAGCTTCACTCACTGTCCCAAAACAGCTGCATGCGTCTGTTAGGGGAAGCAAAGGCTTTAACGTGGCTTCAGAGTCCCTGAAGTGTGAGCACGGGGGTAGCTTGCTCCTGTCTGAGCTACTGTTTCAGAGGGCAGGACAAAGGGTCACACGCAGGGAAAGTTTCTTCATAGCCAGGAAGGCTAGAATTATTTTTGTGTTAAAAGGAACATTTCAAGTCCTGGGGTGTTGGACGGACTTGTTCACAATTCAGCTGGGCCGTCAGAGCTGGTAAACATGGGTCACATGTTGCAATATTTCACATTTACACAGTGCCCTTTATCCCAAGGTTCATACACCCAGCACTGCCAAAATGCAGCCTGCTCTGGGCCGAGGCTCAGCAGCCGACTGGCACTGAATGCAGATGTTGGCCAAGGATACGTGGACAAACCCCTGATCTTCTGAAACATGCCTATAATGCCCATGTAGAGCAGGCTGGACATGGGGTTTTAAACTCTTCCTTGAAAAGCCACATGCACAGCTAACAGGTCCACGTTGCTGGAATTCACATGAGTGGTTCCACCAAGCCTAAGGATTCACTCGTGATACTTAAACCATTGAGCCATCCCCTCACCCCTCAGCAGTCACAGTGCAAGAACAAGTCATTGCTTGGGGATTGATCACATTGACAGGCGGGAGCTTGCTCTACCTAGGTCCTTCTGTGGCCCCACTGCTGTAGTATCTGAGCAGCTCGGCCTCTACTGCATCTCCCTCAACGCCCCTGTGAGGTAGGGCAAGGCTATTATCCCTCTTTTACAGATGGAGAGCTGAGATGCAGAGAGACCGAGTGACTTGCTCCACATAACACTGTGGAACAAGTCTGTGGAAGAGCCTGGAATTGAACCCAGGTTTCCAGAGACCCACTGGATCATCCTTCCCCTTGGATCAGCGCATGGGACTCAAAAATCAGCCAGCCGACCTAATCCCCATGTGATGTTATTCAGCAGCCACAGCAACTGCCTGGTGTGTTCTGCTGCAGGGGCCTTTACCCGAGTATTGGAACATACACAGCTAGAATCACCAATAGAAACCTTCCTCTGTGGTATGTAAAATATGATGTGACAAATGTTCACCTCAGTCTGACAGCCAGGATGAGGAGCCCCTTCTGCTGGGATATGACAGAGATTTCAGCTTCCGGACTTGCTGCTGCATACACCTGAGCTGTCAAACTACCCAGCTACGGGAGCAGGTTAATTATGCTCCTGCTGCCAAGCAGGTTTTTCTTTTAATTCACCTTGATGCCAAGGCTTGATCCCATGTCTCCTGTACTTTGCTTCAGCTCTTCAAAAGCCTGGACGACTGAGGTCACTGCAAAGCCTCACAAGAGGCATTTGTCTGCCTTAAACCAAAGATCTTCCCCTTACTGTCGCCCAAGGGAACAAAAAGCCCATTAGGAGCAGCCTCAGAAGTTAACCTCTCTGGTTTTGCTAGAGAGGCAGGTACATTAATGCCACGATTCCTTTCTGAGCACATCTGCTCAATAGAGGTGGGATTTTATATGGCGGCCGTACTGGTCTTGTGTGCCCAAGCTTTGGAAGGTGTTGGTTAACACACGTTAACCACCTGGTAGCGGTAAGACATGTGCCACTAACGTGTTAAACTGGTCGAGTTTGCCAGCTGAACATGTGCCAATGGCATTGTCTTGTCTAAAGCAGGCTGTTAACATGTGTTACCTAGCACCTTCCATACCCTAGCCCAGACGAGGTGTGGCTTTCAATGCATGCTGGAGACATAACTGCAGCTCATGGCTGGGTGCCTAGCGGATGCCAGCTCAGCACAGGGCCTAGCAGCCTGATTATCTGAAAAGGCTGCACTGAAAGAGGCAGGCAGAGCCGAAGGGAGCGGGTTAAACATCTGAGCAAGAGGGGCCTGGCGACAGGAGAAGAGAGGGACAGAGTGCTAACGTGTGGGCACCAGAGGGGCGGGAAATCAGAGTGCAAATGATTTATGGCTCAACTCATTGACCTGGAGAACTTCCTCTACCTGGGCCTCAGCTCCTCACCTGTAAAACAGGAGTAATGACCCTTCCTTGCTCATCCCCTTTGTCTGCCTAGTCTAATTAGACTAGCAGCTTTTAGGGGCAGGGACTCCCTCTCCCTGTGTGCTTGTACAGCGGCCAGCATCCTAGGGGTGGGGGGACTGTCTGTTACAGCTGGGGAGGGCAGCTACCATACGACACATGGGAAGGGGGCCAGGGGAAGCAGATCCCCAGCAAGATCCAGCCTGCATCAGGGAAAGGAAGGTTGTACCCACACTGGAGATGGTGATTTTGTGGCAACCACAACACTAGAGGCATGTCAGAGAAGAACAAGGGAAGAAAGTGACAGGATATTAAATGCGGTAAGGACCAGTTTGAGATTATTTCTCCCATAAATCACAACAAACCATAGATCTGTAAGCACACAAGAAAGGAACAGCCCCGCTTGGATCAGTGAAGGGACCCGGTTTATCAAAGTGGCTTTGTTATTCCTGGGCTGCTTCTTCACTGCTGCTGGTGCCTGTATGGTATTTATTGGAGCTCCTTATTCAAAACAAACTAGCCAGCCTACTCTGAGAGCAACGTCCAACTTGAGCATCCCTGCCTCTCTTCTGACGTTTCTACCAGCATTTGAAACAGAAAGGCCTTCGCTGACAGCAGTGGGCTTCAGAAATGTACTAATAAGTATCAGCCTGTAGAATCAGTCTGAATGTAGGAAGGATGGAGTATGTTTGGGTAGGATTTTATTACACTGGTTGCATCTCTTAGACTGAAAACTCTTTGGGGTAGGGTCTTTGTAATGGTTTCTGCACAATATGCACGGACGATGACAGCGGTAAGCAAATACATATTAGTAATTTTGTTTACACTTGCAATTATTTTTTCTGGAGAAAGGCCAATAACTGTACCCAGCATCCTTGCGAAAAATGACTCCCAACACCATTTTGCCTCCATTTAACAGATGGGGAAACTGAGGCATCATGACTAAGCCACTGGCTCGCAGACAGAGTCAGTGCCACTGACTCACAGTTCTGTGCTCAGATCACAGCTCTCTTTAAAGAAATAAATGATGAGTAGCTCATTTGGGCTGATTCCTCTACTTCACCAATGTGTGGCTTTCCACCTCTCGTTTCACATGCACCTTCTACGCACCTCAAAAAGAGAGAAATGCTGATCGTGCCAAAGGCTTTGGCACAGAGATGGACAGGATGGGTACCCCCAAGGAAGCCATCTATATCTTCACTGTGAACAACATTCAGAAGAGGGAAGCCTAAATTCATTAGAGGTCTGATCTCCCTTGCACTGAAACCAAGGAGAGATTTTGTCACTGACTCCAATGGGAGAAGGACCAGAGCCTATAGGTATGTCTATACTGCAAGGGGGGTGGGGGGGTGGGACCCCTGTCCACCTGAGTCAACAGACTCAGGCTCACAGGGCTTGTGCTATGGGACCAAAGAGAACAGTGTAGAAATTCCTGCGAGGGCTGGAGCCCAAGCTCTGAAACATGGAGAGGATTTTGGAGCCTGGGCTCCAGCTCCAGCAGGAATGTCCACACAGCTATTTTTAGTCCCGTAGCACAAGACTCATGAGTCCCAGTCAGCTGACCCAGAGACTTGTGGCCATGGGTTTGGTTTTGTTGTGTAGTGTAGATGTACCCAAAGGGATCATTTGAAAAGTCACTGGGCCAAATTTTGCTCTCAGTTACTCTGGCATAATTCCATGGTAGCCCCATTAGCAGCAACAGAGCCCCTCCAGATTTACACTAGTGTAATAGGGTAGAACCCTGCCTGCTTACTATTTCATTAGGACAAATATAACCTTTTTAGTTCCCGTATCCTATCTGCTACAATCCAGGACAAGACACCTGGTACAAGAATAAGCTTCCAGGGTACTGGTTTTAGGCACCCTGGGCTCAATCCAAAACCTGCTAAAGTCAATGGTAAGACTCCCACCAAATTCAATAAGCTTTGGATCAGCCAACCTCTTAAAGGAAGAACATTTTAGTTGAGGTACTCGGCGTCCTTAAATACATCACTTGGTCCATTTGCCAAGACAACCTCCTCTAACCCTCTCCTGGGTGAAAACACAACCGGCCGCTCTTGATCAATTTTGTCTTTAATTAGGAAAATTTCAGTAGGGGCTGGGAGCGCTACCTTAGCCTGGGCCTTAATATGATGTTAGCAATATCAAACTCCCAAGACTCATTATTAAAAACGCTATTTCCTGCATCAACACTGATGAGATTTAGCCCCAAGCATGAGAGAAAGAGTACTAAGAACACTTCAAAGTTCCCCTGATTTGGAAGGCTTAATGGTAAGAGACAGAGGGACAGTGAGAGCAGGCAATTCTGCTAATCTGCACTGGAAAGAAACAGAGAGGAACCAACACAACATGGTGGTGCTTTAGTTCTGCAGCATTGATCAGCCGGTCCACAAACGAACCCGGCAGCTTGGCTCTCCAAAGCCGCCCAATTGTTTGTCACCCCGATGACACTAGGGAAACCAAGTTCCGCTGCGGCTGTGATTAACAGCAGAGCTGGGTGTGACCAAGCAAAAGCGGCGGCTCGACACAGCAAAGGCAGCGACTGGGGATCGTCTGCGTACGTGGAGGATGCGAGGGGGACAGGGGAAGCGTTATAGTGCTGGAATGTGTGCTCTGCAGCCTTGAGAGAGGCGCTTCTGCCCCACAGCTACCACATCCAGACACTCGTTCAGAGGGGAACAGCACAGCACACATCCTATTTGCTGATGGCCTCAGGGCCAGACTGAGACATGCCTGGGGCCCATTTCTGGGCAGGACTACCGCTTGAGGCCCTGACACCTCCTTGCCACTCACCAGATGAGAAGGCCCACTGCCCCCAATATGCTGGGATGGCAGTGCTGGGGGGCCGCGACAGGGCAGGCACGCCCCTTCCTGCCTCAGTTTCTCTTCTCTCAGGGCCCTTTGAGAATTCCACACAATCCGAAGAGGTGTAAGACTATCCCCCTGTTGGGGTTCCACTTTATTAAAGCCAACTAAACATGAAATAAAGTCTGACCCCTTGGGCTGATGAGATGCCCAGCCCTCCTCTTTGAGACCTGAGGTCTGTGGGAGCTTCTCTCCCTTAGAAGAGCTTCTCTCTCTGAGGACTACCCTGAAACTGAGCCCTGATGGCTTTTTAGCAGGCCCAGGTGCTTGTTATTCAATGAACTACCCACAGGGGCTTATTGCCCTGTCATTAGCTTGGCATAGGCAGCCTGGACCTGGATTCCCCTTGACTACCGGTGACTCCAGCTCCTCTCCTATTCCCTCAGAAGAGGGTTTTATACCACTTCCAAGGCAATATAAGGTAAACTTGGAAAAATGCTCCCTTCTGCTGGAATATGAGCTTCCACAAGGGAAGGTATTCCTGTATAACTATAGTAGTATAATTATATCAGTAATTCCCCAATGTGGACAAGGCCTTATTCAGTACCTGTTAAGTTTTGCTGGAGAGAGAAAGTGAGTCTTTCATTTTACCTAAAAAGAAAAGGAGTACTTGTGGCACCTTAGAGACTAACAAATTTATTTGAACATAAGCTTTCATGAGCTACAGCTCACTTCATCGGATGCGATGTGGAAAATACAGTGGGAAGATTTATATACATAGAGAACATGAAACAATGGGTATTATCATACACATTGTAACGAGAGTGATCACTTAAGGTGAGCTATTACCAGCAGGAGAGCAGGGGACGGGGGGGGAACCTTTTGTAGTGATAATCAAGGTGGGCCATTTCCAGCAGTTGACAAGAACGTCTGAGGAACAGTGGCGGGTGGGGGGGGGGGGGGAATAAACATGGAGAAATAGTTTTACTTTGTGTAATGACCCATCCACTCCCAGTCTCTATTCAAGCCTAAGTTAATGTATCCAGTTTGCAAATTAATTCCAATTCAGCAGTCTCTCGTTGGAGTCTGTTTTTGAAATTTTTTTTGTTGAAGAATTGCAACTTTTAGGTCTGTAATCGAGTGGCCAAAGAGATTGAAGTGTTCTCCGACTGGTTTTTGAATATTATAATTCTTGACATCTGATTTGTGTCCACTGATTCTTTTACGTAGAGACTGTCCAGTTTGACCAACATACATGGCGGGGGGGCATTGCTGGCACAAGATGGCATATATCACATTGGTAGATGTGCAGATGAACGAGCCTCTGATAGTGTGGCTGATGTGATTAGGCCCTATGATGGTGTCCCCTGAATAGATATGTGGACACAGTTGGCAACAGGCTTTGTTGCAAGGATAGGTTCCTGGGTTAGTGGTTCTGGTTGCTGGTGAGTATTTGCTTCAGGTTGGGGGGCTGTCTGTAAGCAAGGACTGGCCTGTCCCAAGATCTGTGAGAGTGATGGGTCGTCCTTCAGGATAGGTTGTAGATCCTTGATGATGCGTTGGAGAGGTTTTAGTTGGGGGCTGAAGGTGATAGCTAATGGCATTCTGTTATTTTCTTTGTTGTGTGGGCCTTGCTAGAGCCACCCACACTAAAGCATAGGAGCCTCCAGGCCAGATAAGAACATTGATCCGTCTACTTTATCTGCTTCTGCAATGACCAATGCTTCAGAGGACGGCAGAAATCCCAAGCTCTTTGTCGGTTGCTATCCCAGGGCTGGGGAGGAGTGTACTTTCATACCTATCCGTTTGTGCTGTGAACCCCTTCTGCACTCCACCGACGCACACGAGGTCCAGGGGAATGAAGGCCAACAGCTTCATTTCACCCAGCCTGAGACAGTTCGTTCAACTCCTCTCTGAGCCGTCTGCTGGAAACCTTTGTCAACCCGTGCCACACTCCAGCAGCAGTTACTATCCTGCCCAAACACGAGCAGGTGCAGATGGCTTGGGAGGATCCGCAGAGCCTTCTGCCTCTGGACATGGGGCTAAATTAGCAGACACTGAACATGGTCACCGTCTACCAGCTAATCAGTGGGAAAAGTTAAATGAGCTGGTGGAACGGATGGGATGCCGCAGGCTAGGTCTCAGCAGATAGGTGCTACATCACAACCAATCCTTCTATTTGCAGCCTCGGCAGAGGGCTCAAGGATGGAATAGCCCAGCGGTTCTCAGGCGCCGGTCCCTGAGACTTTCCTGATGCAGTTTATGAAGGCAGCAAGCCGGTCCCTGGTTATCAGAAAGGGTGAAAAACGCTGGGAGAGACCACAGAGGTTTGAACACCCCTCTAACCCTAGCAGAACAGCCCTTAACTTCATCTAGATCACTTCGGCATGGAAGAGAGAAGGATACAGGGTCTCAAAAAACAGAAGCCAGCCTCTCCCGTTTGGAAAAGCAGGCATCTCTTATCAGTGAATGATCCCACTCATCTGCCTCCGACAGCGAGCTCTCCTGCCTGTAATAAATGCAATGTGCACACCACATGTACAGAGCAGCCACGCCCCGTCTGGCCTCTCTCTCAGTCCTGTAATCAATCATTATTAGCAAGGATTGCGGGGGTGGGGGGGCAGGGGGCGGCTGAGATGAGCAGTGCTTTGCCTTGCACACACTAATAACCCCTTGTGGGAGGTGGGGCAGTATCATTATCCCCTAGCTACAGGGGGGAAACTGAGGCACGGAGTTTGGGGAAAGGATTTGGGTCACACATTGCGCGAGTGGCAGAAACCAAGAGCTCCCAGTTCCATATGCTAATCACTAGGAAACACGCACTACTGCACCACTGACTCGCTCCCCGTCCTCCCGAGACAGGAAAACACAGGGAAGAAATTAACGACTGACCTCTCCCTCTGGCCCAGGTGTAGGAGCGGTTGGTCCCGACGCCCTTCACTTCTTGCACATCTGGCTCGGCTTGTCGAGGCCGCAGGTGCAGTTCGTTGGCTTTGGTGGTTTTCAAAGGCAAGATGTACTTAGGCAGCCCTTTGTAGAACCATGCACCGGACCTCTTCCAAACCTGTTCAGAGACAGAGACGTGTTTACCCATCAGCCAGTGTGCGTTCATAGCGGGAGCATGTGGGCTCAGAGACTGCCCCATCGACTGTGCTAGGCCAGCAGGCTTTGGCTGGCTAGCCCCCGCCCAACTGAGACCTGTAGTGACAGAGTAACACCAGTTCCCTCGAGCAAGTTATTGTGTGACCATCAGGACATCCCTGTGGGGATAACGCTTATCACTGCCAGAACAACATTCCTCTCCCCAGGCCTCCTCTGAAGCTCCATCTCTCTCCTCCCAAGACAAACACCAAAGGAAGGAGAGTTCAAAAGGCTCATCTGGAGCAGACTCAGCAAGCTTTGCAAGGATTGCCAGTCAGACCCACTGCAAGAACTTGGTGACCCCCGGGGTGCCCCCTGCAATGAACAACCTCCCCCACATGGCAGCAACAGATTATCAGAGATTTCAATAAACCAAATAAATTCACATTAGAAATAGGGCACAACTTTATAACAGTGAGGTCAGGTTAGCTGATTAGCTACTGCAACCAGCTAGCAGGGGAAGCCGTGGATACTCTGTCTCTTGAGGTCTTCAAATCATGGTGGATGCCTTCCTGGGACGTGCTTTAGTCAAATAAACTCCAGGATTAACAGGATGAAATCCTATGCCCAAAATTTATACCCCAAGCTCTCTTCCCACCAGGCCAGGAGGAGGACAAACTGCTATCTGTCAGGTGGGGCCACGTTTCTTTCCAACGAACCTCCCATCCCTTTGCCCCACCTCCACTCGCTCTTTCTTGCTGCTGAGTACAACAAATGGAAGCCCCTACCAGTACCTAGTCTGGGATATCCCCTATCTGTACACATGCTCTCACTAGATAGTCTACTGGTCCCTTGTGGCCTCAAAAATCTATGACAAGACACAAACCTCCTGCAACAAATAGATCTGAAAGAGCATGCTCGGCTCAAACGGGCAAGTTCCATTAGCTTCCAACACAGCTACTCATGCGCTTAAAGTAATAAATGGCCAAAGAGTGTTGCTGCATCAGGACCACTTTGCTTTTGAGTCCTAAGGGACAATGCTAACAAACCCCAATATAAAATGGATGCAAGCAACAATATTTCTGCAGTAGTAACAACTGGCTTTTGGTGCTGCATTGTGGGGGCTTAACGTTCATCTTAAAGAGGGATTCCAGCTGAGACCATTTAGCAAGGGTATACCTGCACCTGCCTCCTCTGGAGGAAGGCTGCTACAACTGACATGCACTTGGTGAACACTCTGGGAGCCGTTGATAGACCGAATGGGAGGACCGTGAACTGATAATGTTTGTGGTTGACCACAAACCGTAGGAATCATCTGTGCGCAGGCTGAATGGATATGTGAAAGTATGCGTATTTCATGTCAAGGGCGGCATACCAGTCTCCCGGAACCAGGGAAGGGATAACTTCACCATGAATTCGTTGAGTCCTCGCAGGTCTAGGATGGGACTGAGACCCCCCTTTGCCTTGGGGATTAGGAAATAATGGGAGTAGAATCCCTCGCCCCTGAGCTCCTAAGGAACCTCCTCCACTGCTCCTATGGCAAAGAGCACCTGCACCTCCTGAATAAGGAGTTGCTCGTGAGAAGGGTCCCTGAAGAGGGACGGAAAGGGGGAGTGGGAGGGAGTGGAGGAGCAGAATTGGAGAGAATATCCCACTTCTATCACGTGAAGGACCCAGCGGGCCAATGTTATTTGGAATCAAGCACAGAAGAAATGGAATAGACGATTCATAAAACAAGGGGAAAGGATCCGGTGTCGTGGCAGGTGTGCTGTCTTCAGGCACCCCTTCAAAAGGCCTGCTTAGAGCCCAATGAAGGTTGGTCGGACCTCGGCCCTGCCCAGAAGGGGGATTGGAAGATTTACGTCTGCCGTTTCTGCCCCTTTGTCTATAAAAATCCTGCCTCGGCTGAGGAGGATATGGGTGCTGCTGCTGCAGTTGGAGCTTGAAATGTTTTCGTTGGGTTGCCGGCGTGTGCATGCCCAACAATCTCATAGTTGCCCGGGAGTCCTTTAAGCTGTGCAGCTTGGAGTCTGTTTGCTCCAAAATAACCCTATGCCGTCAAATGGTAGTTCCTGCAGAGTTTGCTGCAGCTCCGGGGCAACCCAGACACCTGTAGGCATGAGCTCCTCCTCATGGCTATTCCTGAGGAAAGAGCGTGGGTGGCCGAGTCTGCTGCGTCTAACAAAGCCTGCAAAGAGGTCCACGCCACTGCCTTCCCCTCATCAACAACAGCGGAGAATTCGGCTCTGGAGTCTGGTGGAATTAGTTCCTTACACTTCAACATGAAGTCCCAGAAGTTGAAGTTATATCTACTGAGGCTAGCTTGCAGGTTAGCGATCCTCAGCTGCAGGCCACCAATTGTGTGCACCTTCCTGCCAAAAAGGTCCATCGTTTTCGACTCTCTGGATTTAGGGGCTGGCCCCTGCTGCCCCCATCTCTCTTTCTCATTAACTGCCAACACTACCAAAGAGCATAGTTGCATGTGAGAGAACAGATACTCGTACCCCTTAGAGGGGACAAAGTACTTGCACTCAACACCCCCGGCTATAGGTGGGATTGAAGCAGGGATCTGCCACAAAGTCTTAATATTGTTCTGGATCGTCTTTATTAGTGGCAGAGCTACATGGGATGGACCCTCTGACACGAGGATGTCGACCATGGGGTCCTCGGGTCCTCTGCCTGTAACCCCATGTTGTGGGCAATCCTCTGGAGAAGGTCCTGGTGGGCCCTATGATCAACTGGAGATTGAAGCTCCTGCCACCGCCTTGTCTGGGGACAAAGATGAGGAGGCCAGAGGTGGAACGGGGTTCTCCTGGCCCTTGGGCTCCCTGACCTTCCCGTGGACAGAGTCTGCGGTCTCTGTGGCGACCGTAGCCATGGTGGCAGTAGCCCAGCCTTGCAATGGGTCTTGCCTTGGAGTCACTTCAGTGGCGACGTGGGTCAGCGGTGGGGCTTGTGCCAAAGTCACCTCGGATCCCCAGGGCATAGGTCAGTCCTTGGCTGGCTGGGGTGGTTGGTGCTCAGAGGCCACCGAGTGGGAGCCCCTGGAAAAGGAGCTCTGGGCCTGATGGTAAGCCCAGGGGGTCCAAAAGGGCCATTGTGCCGGAGGCTGCCACTGGAAGTGCCAAGCCATTGGTTCTTCCCTCCAATCGCCTGTCAGATCTGTGTCGGCTGCTATGGGAATAGAAGGAGTCACCATCCAAGTCTGATGAGACAGATCTCAACTGGTACTCGAAGGGTACTGTGCCAGGCACCGGTGCTGAGCTGATGATGCAGAGGACTGGTGTCGAGGGGCCCGTGCCGGTTCTCTCTCAGAGCCAGGGATTGGTGCCGCTCCGTCCTCTGTGCCAGGGAAGAGAAGCAACGTCCCACTGGTGTCGGGAACCCAGCATGGAATCCGGTGCCGGAGCCTGGTGTCTTGGTGATGGTGATCTGGAGCAGTGCCCAGGCAAATGGTGCCGGGCAGGGGAGGGTGACTGCTGCATCATGCTCGGCTTGCTTCTAGATGGTGCCAGTTGCGACGGTGCCGAGGCTTATCTTTGACCGCCGGGGGCTGAGGAGCCATCATGGCAATCAAATCTCTGGCAGCTTCAAAAGTGTCTGGGGTGGAGGGTAGCTCTAACTCCTCCACCTGGCACCGCCCCTCCAGTGAGTTGCTGGGCACCAGACTCGACGGTCCTCTTGGGGGAACCGAAGTCGACAGTGCCAACTCTTGCTGCTTGGGTGCTCCTTCAAGGGACGCACTAGTGTGGTGCTTGCTGGTCCCGCTGTTTTCGGCACCGGGGAGCGCCCCCTCTTGGCTTTTCTATGCTGCTTGTATGGCATCAGTGAGTGCAAGTGGTGCCGGGTTGTCTCCTCAGTGTGCGGTGCCAGAGCGCATTAGTGCCGAGGGTCTCTTATACCAGAGTCCTTCCTCGGCACCGTGTCAAGTACCGATGCCGGGGCAATCCGTATGGACGCGCTCGGTGCCGGGCCCTGGTGGTCCTCAGCAGACTGGGGACAAAGAGCAGATTCCACGAGCAATTGCTTACGTCGGAAATCTTTTTTGTCCTGGGGCGGAAAGCCGTGTAGATCTTGCACCTTTCTGTCTGGTGTGCCTCCTCCATACACACTTCAGACTTGAGTTGTGGGGGTCACTCGTTGGCATCGGTTTACTGCAGGCTCAGCAGTGTTAAAAGAGGAGAAAGCTCAGACAATTCAAATGTGCTGCTGGCATGGAAAGGGCAGTAACCTGTAATCTCTCTCCAACTTAGTTTTTAATACCAACATTGTGATGAAGCAACCATGTTAAACATATTTAACATAAAGTGTGGGGATTCAGAGGAGATACGCAGCAGAGAAGAAGAATAAATACCGGAAAATGCAATTTCATTTGTGCCTCCCAGCACACAGAATAATGAACTAACGAGACACGCTGTCCAAGAAAATGTGAATATATTACAGATATATTCCCACTGCAGTTGCATCAAGTACTTGTTCAAATCAAGTACAGATCAAATACTTAAATATTTCATGCAGAATGTGAATCTTGCAGTTCTGCTTGGAGCTGGTGCAGCTGACAGAGGAAATAGACATGCTTGGTGGTTCTAACTGAACTTTTCGTCCGGCGTTCTCAAAACACTTTGCAAATGTGGGTCTCAATACAAACAGAGATGCAATAGTGGGCACACTTAATTTCACCAGGGATTCTGCAACTTGCATTTTTACAACAGGGCATAATCAAGGGGTGCTTGAAATGCTCGATGATGATAACAGTGTTTAGCATTGCTAGAGGACTTTTTACATGCAGGGAAGAATCAGCATCATCCCTGTTTCACAGATGGGGAAACTGAGGCACAGAAGTGAAGTGATTTACCCACGGTCTGATGGTAGGTTAGAGGCCAAGTGGGGAACAAATCCCAAGTTTATTGATTCTCAATCCAGTGTCCTCTGCGCTGATCCATGCTGCTGCACCAGGTCAGCCCCGGCGTAGCGCTGATTATTTTTAGTAAGCCAGCTGCATAGGCCTCTAACATGCTTGAATGTGAAAAGATTTGAGGGCTGAACATGAACCACAAGAGCAAACAGCCGCCAGTGACTGGACCAGAAACCCCCTTCTGAAGCGTGACTGACCCTGGGTTGAGTCGTGAGCTGAGCCACTGTGCACCTCCATAAGAAGAGGTGGATTCTGAGAGGGCAGGGGCTAAAGAACTGTGGTTCCCAATTCCTTCCCCAGCATAGCGACAAAAACAATAGCAATTAAGCAGAGTTATGCTCCAGACAGCCAAATCTCTGACACCCGCCCCTCACTTGCTAGCTAATAAAGAACATGTTTGTCATTTCACATTGCTCCTACAACATTGTCTCTGCTGATAAATATAAGAGGGAGTGGAGACTTTTTGAGGGAGCTAGCATTTGGGCTGCCAGCATCGAGAGCACGCTCTCCCGCTGACATAGTGCTGTGCACACCGGAGGTTAGGCTGATAGAACTATGTCGCTCAAGGGTATGGATTTTTCACACCCCTAAGGGACACAGTTATAGCGATGCAAGTCTGTGGTGTAGACCTGGCCTCAGACATGGGCCTAAAGTCAGAGTGGATACAGTTTCACGCAGCGGAAGCCGAGTCTGCGGAAAGCCTCCCCAGCTGGCTGCAAAAGGGCGGAGCTGCCTCTGAGGTCCAGCCTACGAAGAATGTGCCCCTCACCTGTATTAGGGGCTATGACCTAACATAAAGCAACAGCCCACACTCTCTTTCCATGGTGCCTCTACACTACAAGTGCAGGCATACCCACAGCTAGCTAGCTTTAATCTAGCTAGCAAGACCACCAGGAGCAGCAAAGCCGTGGCAGCAAGGGATTCAGGGGAAGCCAGGGACCCTGGATAACTATTCTGGTGGCTAGCCCACACTCCAGTCCGTGCTGAAGAGGTCACTGATATTGTTATCAAAGCTAGCTCAATTATGTCTACACATACTGCGATCCCACACTCTGATTGCAGTGTGGACATAGCCTAAACTCTCATGATTTTATCGCAAGTTTCATCTGATGTTTAAGTTAAAGCCCCAGCTCCTGGAGTCAGGTGATTATGCAACAACCCCAGCTTTCTCTCTTTCTTTTTTTTAAAAGAAGTTTCTAGTTCTCATAGCTGTAAAAAAAAAAAAAAAAAGTATGAAAATGGAACCTGCGCTCACTCTAGGGTGTCTCCTACAGGCTCAGAGATCAAATATACAGAGCCCCAATTTTCTTTTAAATAAAAAAACCTGATGGTTCCTAAGCCAATCTCATGATTTTCAAACAGCTGGGACTGATGATACAGAGTGCTTCCATGTATCTGTTGTGGGAGACAGAAGTACTCCGCTTTCCTCTTTATTCATTCAGCTCTGAATATGCCAGGTCTCTGTAAAATACCCAATAGCAAGGGGAGCCAATACCTTCAAGCAACGTACAGTCCCAAGTGCACCCCCACTGAAGTACACACTGAAAGGATCATAGTAAGTAAAGGTGGATCTACGCATAGGTTTTTGTCCTGTTATAACTAGACTGGCTTAGAAACTGAATAGGTACAACACGCCATGGATTACACACACACACACAAACCTAGTTATAGCAGTACAAAAACCTGTGTTTAGACCAATCCCAACACAGAATGAAGACAAGAGAGTTTATCCACTATTAATTCCATACATTCAGCTGTGTTACTGGCAGGCACAATGTCTGAAATAGTCTATGCTTTATATTCTTTTCGAGCCAGGACACATGACGTTTAGCTCTAGTGGCCATGAATCAAAATCATGGACACAGCAAACAGGCCAGCAGTGCAATCGATGAAGATGAAAGAGCATGACTCTTGATTAACTTTAAATAAAACACACCTGCAGTGATGCTTCAAAAATAAAAGACAGCATATAATCCTTCAGTTTGGGTCTTTTAATACTGAGCTTTATGCTTTCCAAGGAAAGCAGTGTTTACTCTCGCTGGTTACACAAACATTCGGAGGGAACTCCTAGCCCCACTGACGTCAATGAGCGTTTCAGTGGGATCTGGATTTCACCATAGGACTGCTTATCAGGAGAGATAGATAGCGAAACTGTTCAATATATAATAGCACTGAGCTCGTACATTGCTATTTTTATCCACAGCTCTCAAAGCGCTTAAAAAGGAGGGTAAATCTCATCACCATTGTAAAGCTAAGGAAACAGAGGCACAGAGATGGGATGGGACTTCCCAAGATCACCCAGCCAGCAGGAAGAGAACCCAGGCTGCCTGCCTCCCACAGTCCAGTTCACTATCCTGTGGGTTGCTCTACCTCCCTGCCCCTGAACTCTCAGGCTTTGCTTGTGGGCCACAGTATTGTAAGAGAAATGGCTTTGTGTTTCTGTGGGCAGACGCACGAAGGATGAAGCTGATGTTGAACAATGACACTGGCCCTATTTGGGCTCAGGTAGACCTGCCTCTGGGGAGATTTTGTTCACCCTAACCAAGTTAAAATACTGGACAGCAGATTCAGCTGTTCATTATGGAAAACGATTTAAACAGCCATGTCTGCAACGAGCCCAGAACATTCACTGTGATTTTATAGCTCTGCTGCTATTCCCATTGCAGTTGCATCAAGTACTTGTTCACGTTACAAGGAGGAGAGTTGCAACCAGGTAGTTGGAGACAAATGTCTATTTTATCCAAGTCAATTTAGCTTCAGCTGGGAAACTTGGAAGCGACTCGAGGTGGAGAAGCAATCCCAACCCAGCCAATTCAAGGGGGCTGGGGTGCTACACCTGGACCTGCAAAGGGCTTCCAGAGAGCAAGAGGAGGGAGAAGGGTGTGATTGGGTCAGGCTGTGCCTGCAGAAGGGAAGCCATGTGGTATGCTTAAGGTGTACCCAGCCTGGGCACATTACACAGAACTGTCCAGAGATGGAGTGTGATTGCCTAGACTGCTGCGACAGCAGGACCATGTGGTGGGGATCCACTCAAAGCTGGGGGCAATGACTCTCCACCCTGGTATCCCAAGGCCAGCACCACCCCCTTCCTCTTCTGGAACAGAACAACTGGCACTAGATTCCTATGGGGTGGGGAAGGGACAAGGAGGAATCCTTGGCTCCTGGTCTCAGCAGCTGCTCCAACCAAGGAGCACAGAGTTGCTGGGGCAGCCAAGCTGCAACCCACTGATGCAGCCCACTGATGCAGCCTTCCAGAGGCCACCTACCCGCCAGTGCCAGTGCCGGGGTTTGTTAGGAGGTGAAGAGAAAGAGCCAGGTTTCTAGACAGGCCATCTCTCGTTAGAGTGCACTGCCTGGTAGAGCACAATTACCCTGGGGACAGAGAGGAGGGACCAAGCTGCAATAGAAGAGGGTGTATCTGTACCTAATGCACACATTCTTCTGCTCTAAGGATGGCAGCAACACCTGCGTTTTAGTCCCAGCTCTTATGCAGATTCCTTTGCTGGCCTTGAGCATCTCTGGGCCTCCTGGCTTCAATTTGCCTATGCGTAAAACAAAGATGGCAGTGGTTTCTTAATTAGCATCTGTGGTACTCTCGGAAGTTGCAAAGCCTTATGTAAATGCGAGCTCTTGTATTACACTGCACTGGGATAACATTTATTATTGATGCCCATGTGTGGGATGTGCCTGAACACTCATTTCAATCCAACCCTACGGCCCGGCACCAGGAGGATAAGCTACACAAGCGAGCACTCTTTAGTTTCATTGTTTGCCTTCATCTGCTCTTCCGTAACGCGGAGATTTCCAATTCCATTATTTACACCCAGCTGTCTTTACTCCTACCTTTAGGCATTGGAGGACAAGCAAACTGAAGGGCAGCGAAACCGCCATTCTGCCATCACTTATTGAATAGCAAAATCAATCGCATCTCTGACCCAAGCATTTGCTACAATGCAGTGGCTGCTGGGCTTCAATTATTCTGCATTGCACCCTCAACCAGGTCTCCATTATGTCATGGGTCTGTGATGGAGGATGTTATTTTAATTCTATACATTCACTCTCAGCCCCCAAAATAGTATCTCTGTATTTCAAAGGAGTTCACCAATAGCAAACAGGTGCGTGGCCCTTGGACTGGATCCAGAGTAACCCAAAATAAATGATCCTCTGTTAGCGGGGTATTTTGCCAGAAACCACCCCGGGAAAGGCATAACCCTTAGCTATGGCCATTTATAATGAGCCTGGGAGGAGATGAAATATGTTCTTCCAGAGCAGCAAAATTCCACCTATGTGTGGTTTTACTGTGATAAACCAAGAGATGCAGCCAGCCTTGAAAACGTCATTTAGCAAAGAGAGGTAAAAAAACAGAGGGGGTTGATGAAGGCAGGATGGAGCTTTTGGTAGGTTCCTGATGGCGTTTCATTCTCCTTGAGATTGAATGGCTGGGCTTTTTTTTTTTTTTTTTTTTAAAAGATTTCCCCCTTTGCCCCCACTTAAGTTGTTTTCGTTATCACTGAGAATATGGCTGTGTCAATTCAGATGTAAATGTGCATGAACGCTTCCAAGAGGATTTTAATTATGATGATAGCATCACTAATTATTGATATATAAATATAGAGAGATATAAAGTAAGTGGTAATTCAGGAAGGCGCTTGGTAGAACCTGGCAGGATCAGTCAAAGCCAGCCAAAGTACAGCGCTAATGGGCCATGCAGGACTCAGAAAAATAACAGGAAGGAAGGCCGTTTGCCCACCAGCACAGGCATGGAAAGGCACCGTGCTGAGTTGGGGCAGCCTCTCCCCCACACATCAAGATGGACATTTCATGCCAGTTGATAGACAGCCCCTGGCCCTGCCCTGGGTGGGAAATCGTGAGACCCACAGAACTGTGGGTACAAGGAATCACAAGGTGAAGATTCTCATTCTCACACCAAACTGTCTTCCAGCAATGGAGGATGGCCTCCAGGCAACTTGAGTTGTCACAGCACAGGCTTCTGGGAACCACACCTGCTGCCACAAATGCCCTGATTAGAGCCCTCAAGACCTGGGCCTTATTCCACTGATAGCTGTCACAAGTTCCACTTGTGCCTCTGCCAGTGAACCAACAGTGCCAGCTGTGCATCTGCACTACCCCGGCATCCTTGAGAGTGGCTTACCGCTTTACCAACCTCAGCCAGGTTAGCAATTGGCTTGTTACAACCCCCTTGCAGACACCAGTCTGGATGGAAGAGGGAGAGCTGCCCTATCAAGCCAGGCGATGGAGATAGCTAGATTACATGCTTGTTTACGGAGAGAAATTTGCTAGACTGGATCAGTCCATGGGCCTGTCCTGTCCAGTCTCCTGTCTGGGGACTCCTCAGAAGCAGGTTAGATGTAACTCCGGCTAATGCTCCTTGCCAGTTCTGTGATGCTGCACATGGTGCAGGGGTGAAGGGTAAGACTTGCTTTCAGATCCCCACAGTGATGAGCTCGGCCTCTGGAACATGAGATTGGCCTGCCTTTCTCTGAGCCCGCATTGCTACAGATGGCACTGTGGGCTGTACACATCATCCAGGTCCCATTTAAAATCCATCTGTAGCCTTGGATGCATCTGTTAGGAAAACTTGCCCAGAAAGAACAGTGCCTTTATCACAAGTGCTAAGCTACAGTAAACAACACCGGGGAGGGGGGCAGTGGCACAGCTGGGGCTGCTTGTGTGTCACCAAGAGAACAGTCGTAGCCTAATGCAGATCAGATCAACGCATTTCACGGCAAGAGACACAAACCCTCTCCTTCCATGGCAGGGCGGGAATGCGGATTGCACAGCTGATCTTTGATCAGGAACTGTATCCAGGCTCCATCCAGTTTACCTGCCCGTGTTATTGCTCAGCACCACTTTCGCTCATGGGTGGGTGCGTGCATGCGTGCTATGTCTGCACACAACACTTAGTAAAATAAGCACTGCTGAACATGGTGTTTTGCTTCTGGATAGCTGGGGCACCAGCCGCAGGCAGAAACCATTAATCACCGCAGCTCTCCAGAAATAAGACACTGTGTCAGAGGAACTTGTTCCTTATTGCTATTCAAAGCAGCCTGCTCAGCAGATGCTTCAAGGAAACAGAGCAATGAGGACTCTGAATGACTGTGTCTGAGATTTCCAAAGGGGCCTAGGGGAGTTGGGCACTTAACTCCCATTAAAAGTCAATGTAAATACCAGCCTTTGTTATTTGGGCCTTGTTTTTGGCCCAGGCCCATTGGGGAGCTAACTGCAGTCGTGGCAGTGCAGATACCATCTCCCCTGCATTGTGAATGGCTCCAGTGCGTGAAGGAAAGGAAGGAGATAGTGAGACAGAACAGGTACCATTGCAGAACTACACGGCCTCCTCAGTGCAGCAGGAGGATGCTCTCTAGGCCAAATCATCAGAGTCAGAGACCGAATTAACCTGTTCTGCTTCTCCATTCCAGCAGCCAGCCAGAGCAGGCTCGTTCTGATAGAAAAGGGACGTTTTCCAGGCAGCCAGGGGAGCTCGGTCTTCTTAGTACAGGAGATCTGACTTGAGGTAACCTGTCCTCTGAGTGTGATTCCAGTAATGCCCAGGACAAAGTGACGTGACCCAGCAAGTCAGTGGCAGGGCGAGGAACAGAACCAGGGGCACCGACTCCCAGTCTGCTGCTGTCCGTCCCAGATGTCCCGACTGACAGTGTCCCCCTCCTCCCCAGCCTCCACGCCCTTCTGCAAGGGCATTCCCAGTGGCTCACCATATCACCTGGCTGCTAACGCAAGGGCAGGTATCCAGTACTAGCATGCAGTGAGGCAAACCATCGTGGGCGCACACAAGCCCCGGTACTACTTCTCGCGAGTCTGAGGCAGACTCAAAGTGCAGAGCTGCACAGTCATGCTCCTGCCCTGAGCAAGCAGTGCTGCGCCACTGCCGAAATACCGTGCCCACCACTGGGCCACAAGAGCCATTCTCCTGTGTGTTACTATGGCATGTCTGGGACCAGGTGATGGTTTACGGGAAACTATTTGCCTGCGTTATGCCACACGTGTAGTGAGGACATGCACCCAAGGCGGCACTGTTGGCTTTCTGGATGGATAATTTGGACACTTCCGTGTATTACCTTGGAAGCAATCAGCAGCAGAGAGCAAAGCTTCCATTCCCATTAGCTTCTCAATGCCTGCTGCTCAGTTACAGCAAAAAGCCTTCTGTGGAACCCACCTCTGTGCATGGCAAGCATCCATTTGGAATTCAGCTTTGGACCCACTGCTAATTCCATAGCTCTGGCCTTCAACCAGCATGGGTACATGAAAGGCCACGTTAATGCTCTTATTCCAGAGCCACTGTTCAAAGGCGGATCAAAACGTGGGGCTGAATGTGCAGACCCCTGGCTCTCCTTCAACCACTGAATCTTAAGGGGGGATTTACAGACCTGCCTTGGTGAACCGAGACCTGCCTTGGTGAACCGTGACACAGGCAATGGGCGTGAAAGCACCGATGTTGTACATATAGGAAGCAATGCACTGCTATGCCACATGCGTTAAATTAACACACCACCACACCCCCAAAACAAGCACTCAGCTGACATGACAGCACCACATGCTGCTAATAAACAAAACTAAGCTTCATATCCTTACTGGGCCAGTGACTTTTGTTTAAAAGCAACCCGTTTCCAAGCACACGTCAAAAAATCTGTAGGATTCTCAATGGGCTAAGCAGGGAGGGAGGTGTGAAGATGTGCTGTGTTGAGCACTAGCCATTAGGAAAAGGAAGCAGCTTTAGAATGACCTGGAAGCAAAAACCTCCCTTTGTCCCCCGAGCCCTCCAATCTCTCGCTGTTCAATTATTAGGCAGATGGCTAAGAACACTGTGTCATCACTTGCCCAGCAGCACGCTCCTGTCCCAGCCTTGCTACCGATCCCTTCGGAAGGAATATTCCCCTAGATCAGATTGGCATAGACATGGTGTGTGAGTTTGTGTGTGTGCGCCCTTTCCGCTGCAGAATGGGGCGTGGGTCATCGACCGGGCATAGCCCACCTAATCGATTTCCTGCCATTGCAGGGGCATCCGTGCCATCTCAGTCTCTCTTGTTCTCTGCCGGTGGCACACACAACAGTTTAGTCTCCCGAGGACATCAGTCTGTAAAATGGGGTGACAGAACCTGCCCACTTTGCCAGGCGGTGGGGGGTTCAGAGTGGACACTGATCGATGCTGGGAAAGAGCTTGGCTGAAGAGACTGGCATAAAAGTACAGAGGCTCGTTGTTTTCTCAAGGAAGCATATTCCTTGAGGGCTGTGCTGCAGTTCATTCTGTACATCTCATGCTCCAAGACGTTTCACAAGGGATTTAAAACAAAGACATTTTCAGTCACCACAGGCTGATAGACACCGTCCTCCCAAGCATAGCGGCAGAGAGGCACATGCCATTGCACCTCCCAATCCCACCTACACAAATAACCGATTGCTCAGAGAACAGAACTCGGGGTAAACGGTGTGCGTCTCTCAAGCTGCAAAACACACAAAAACGCCTTAAGAACAGAACTCTGCTAAGCAAGGAATGACTGAAAGTCCCCTCCTCTGCACAGATACACACAGCAATCATTGTGCATTTCTAAAAGAGAACAATGGTAAAATAATTCATTTTCTCTGCAACCCACCACTCCAGCCTAATGCACTAGCGGGCTTTTAAATGGTAAGGCAGTGGAGGGAGAAAAGCAGGAAGGGGAACATTTGGGATGCCTGGAGTTATGGTTTTGTCCTGCTGTCACTTAGAACACATGACTGGGCAAGAGGGGGTAGAGTGCTTTATACAAGATCAAGGTGATTTATGCAGCTTCTGGGTCAGACCGACATAAAAAGGCTATGTGGTTACTCCCAAACTCAGCCCCAAGTCAGGAAAGCACGCCCACTTTGGGGAAGTAATTAAACTGGGATTTCTGGGCATGCTGCAAGTTAAGCACGTGATTCAAAACGGCCCTGGTTTGAACCACAGGCTTTGCTTGTGCCAGCATTTTCCCACCACTGTACTAGCATCAAAGTAGCTCCACCAGTGGAAGAGCTAGCGTCAAGAGGGCGTCACTGTTTTTACGACCAGGACATTTTACTGAATGGGGGAGGCAACCTAGTGAGAGACAATGTGGAAAAAGCTGAAGTACTCAATACTTTTTTTGCCTCTGTCTTCACAGACAAGATCAGCTCCCAGACTGCTGCATTGGGCAGCACAGTATGGGGAGGAGGTGACAGCCCTCAATAGTAAAAGAACAGCTTAAGGACTATTTAGAAAAGTTGGACATGCACAAGTCCATGGGGCCGGATCTAATGCATCCAAGGGTGCTGAGGGAGTTGGCTGATGTGACTGCAGAGCCATTGGCCATTATCTCTGAAAAGTCAAGGCAATCGGGGGAAGTCCCAGAAGATTGGAAAAGGCAAATATAGTGCCCATCTTTAAAAAAGGGAAGAAGGAGAATCCAGGGAACTATAGCCTCATGTCAGTCCCTGGAAAAATCATGGAGCAGGTCCTCAAGGAATGCATTTTGAAACACTTGGAGGAGAAGGTGGTGATGAGGAACAGTCAGCATGGATTCACCAAGGGCAAGTCATGCATGACCACCCTGATTGCCTTCTATGATGAGATAACTGGCTCTGTGGATATGGGGAAAGCGGTGGATGTGATATATCTTGACTTTAGCAAAGCTTTTGATATGGTCTCCCATAGTATTCTTGCCAGCAAGTTTAAAAAGTATGGATTGGATGAATGGACTATAAGGTGGATAGAAAGCTGGCTAGATCGTCAGGCTCAACGGATAGCGATCGACGGCTCGATGTCTAGCTGGCAGCCGGTATCAAGCGGAGTGCCCGAGGGGTCTGTCGTGGGGCCAGTTTTGTTCAACACTTCATTAATGATCTGGATGATGGGATGGATTGCACCCTCAGCAAGTTTGCAGATGACACTTAGCTGGGGCGGGCGGGGGCGGGGGGGAGGTAGATATGCTGGAGAGTAGGGATAGGGTCCAGAGTGACTGACACAAACTGGAGGATTGGGCTAAAAGAAATCTGATGAGGTTCTACAAGGACAAGTGCAGAGTCCTGCACTTAGGACGGAAAAATCCCATGCACTGCTACAGGCTGGGGACCTACTGGCTAAGCGGCAGTACTGCAGAAAGGGACCTGGGGATTACAGTGGACGAGAAGCTGGATATGAGTCAACAGTGTGCCCTTGTTGCCAAGAAAGCTAATGGCACATTGGGCTGCATTACTAGGAGCACTGCCAGCAGATCGAGGGAAGTGATTATTCCCCTCTATTCGGCAGTGGTGAGGCCACATCTGAAGTACTGCATCCGGTTTTGGGGCCCCCACTACAAAAAGGATGTGGACAAATTGGGGAGAGTCCAGCGGAGGTCAACAAAAATGATTAGGGGGCTAGGGCACATGACGTATAAGGAGAGGCTGAGGGAACTGGGGTTATCTAGTCTGCAGAAGAGAAGAGTGACTGGGAATTTGATAGCAGCCTTCAACTACCTGAAGGGGGGTTCCAAAGAGGATGGAGCTCGGCTGTTCTCAGTGGTGGCAGATGACAGGACAAGGAGCAATGGTCTCAAGTTGTAGTGGGGGAGGTGTAGGTTGGATATTAGGAAACACTATTCACTAGGAGGGTGGTGAAGTGCTGGATGGGTTACCTAGGGAGGTGGTAGAATCTCCATCCTTAGAGGTTTTTAAGGCCCAACTTAAAGCCCTGGCTGGGATGATTTAGTTGGGATTGGTCCTGCTTTGATAGCAGCACCAGACAACACAGTGCTAAAACACAGGCAGCCAAAGGCACCTTGTCTATGCCAAGGTTATGCTACACCTCCAGATGAGCAATCAGTGCAGCTATTCTGGAGCTGTCCCTTCAGCGTAGACGAAGACATGCACTGACTGAGTTAATGCAAACCCCGGCTTGCCATGGTCTACACACGGGGCCAGTGCTGGTGCTGCTACACCAACAGCTGTCTGGGGGCTATGCTGAGTGTAGACCAGAGCTAATGCTCCCACCACGCCTAAACGGGGGCCAGTGTTCAGTAGAGGTGGTAGGGCAGGGCCCCATCAGAGCTCATCAGTACACGAGGGCAAGGATACGTAGAGAATCCAGCAAAGGAGCAGGGAGTCAGCAAAACAAAACAAAAGGCAGCAAAATGAGCTCCATGGAGCCCTTTCAACAACACACACAGCTCGCTGTCCAGTATCTCTCTTGTTCCTCGTTACACTAGTCAGACAGACAGAGTACTGCAATTCACTCAATTTGCATTCCTCCATGGAGGCCACAGTGACACCCCTGCTGGGTAAGCACCAGTCAGGCCAGGCATCCAGATAGATAAGATGCTGCACCAGAGCTCTGCATGCCAGTCTAAGAGCTGGCCCAGCTCTAAATCCCGGGGCTGACCTTGAAGGTGCTGCCTGGCAGGGCCCCAGCTATCTCAGAGATGGGCTCTCTATAGGCTCTCCGCCATGGAAGTGGAAACCAGCAGCCCCCAGCGAGGAACTCCTGGGAACTGGAAAGGAGGGAGCAGATGCCCAAGCCTGCGGAAGGACTCAGCTGAGTTGCAGCCCTACCAGTCACTGGGTGTGTGCAAGATCTCTCCCTATGTGGCCAGTGCTGGGCTGTGGCTCTGTCTGAGGCTGGGGAGGGCATACTCAGGTGCTGTTGTGATGGACACCTGCGCAACATCAACGATGACACAGGCAGCATCCTGAGCATGGAAGCACATGGCAATTAACGGAGAATCCCTCACTCTGCACGCAGAGGCTGCTGAAGGGAAAATTTTGTTTGGCAGGGAAGAGAGCCCAGGTTTATAAGATTTAGTAAATCGGCTTCTGTGCTATTTAGTCCATAAAGGTTCCCCACAGTGGATCCAAATTCTTTCCCCCTCTCACTTGTCAGCATAGCACAATGAGGTTAAGAACTCCATAAATATCATGCACAGATAGCCAGTAATTTTCTGAGCCATGGCTCTGGCTGACACCAGAGTGTTGATGAGGTGCCGAGAGCTGGCCAGATGGAGGCATCACATATGGAGTGTGTCTGCTGGGGGCACGTCTCCTGAATGCCACAGAGTGGTGTAATAATTACAGGCCACCCACCCTTGGGTCTGCTAAGACAGGGATTGAATGGGGAGTGGTCTGAGCACAGGACTGGAAGCCAGGAGTTTTGATTGCAGTTCTGAGACCAACTCTCCAGGGCCTTCGGCAAGTCACCTAAGTCCCAATGCAGCAAACACTTAAGCGTGACATTAAAGTTAAACACGTGCTTAATTCCAGCTGACTCAGTGAGATAAGCACATGCTTAAGTACATTGCTGAAGCTGCCTTAAGTTCTTTGCCTGCTCCCAACTTGTCAAACAGGGATCTATAGTTCCCTCCCACACCAGGGGACTGTAGAAATTCACTGTTGTTTGCAAAAGGCTACAGTAGCTCTCAGCTCCATGATATCACAGCCCCTGAGCCACCTTCTAGGACTGGCTCCAGCATGGCACATACTAGGCACAACCCCAGCACTGCCAACTGCAGGAGCCTGCTTGCCACAGCGCCACTCTCACTGCAGTACCAATAAAGCAGGGAAGAAAGACTTGTTTTCTGGGCATTAGATTTTTCCCTAATTCCTTTGCTTTTTGAGGCAGGGGAGGAACATCGCAAAATGGGTTGGTAGCCCAAGGCATGTCACCAGGGGCAGAGGAATCGTATAATACAGAACACCAGCTCTTACATAGCACTTTTCATCAGTAGATCTCAAAGCGCTTTTACAAAGGTCAGTATCATCGTCCCCATTTTACAGACAGGGAAACTGAGGCAGAGAACAGTGATGTGATTTGCCCGAGATCACTCAGCAGCAGCATTGGGAATAGAACCCAGAGCTCCCGAGTCCCCCTCCAGTGCTCTTTGCTGTGTCACTATCTGTTCTGGCACTTTGCTGTCCAAGGTTGCCCAAGCCATTACTTTTCACTGGAGAGCAACACGAAAAGAAACCGAAGAGACAGAATGGGGGGGGGAGGGGGAGAGAGGAGGAAATAAGGCCATTTTACTGTTTGTCTAAAGAAGAAAGGTTCCATCAGTTTTCATTAGACAGAGAAGCACTTTGGTTGGAGCTGTGGTTTCAGCTACAGAGAAAGCTCTGAAGGTTATCGTCACCTGGCATGCTGGGCACATATAACACTTATTACTGGACATTTTAATGTTCTTTTCTGTCTAGTGATCATGGCTTTTATTATTTTTATATAAAGACTTTTTAAAAAGGCAGTTAAACCAAGATGGGAAAAGATAATGCATGGGAAAGAGAGAGAGTAAAGCCAGAGACTGATTTCAGTTCAGCTCCAGCACCCAGCTCTCTGTAGAGCACAAAGCATGCCTTGACTTACGTTACAAACCTGGACCTGAGTCTGGGGAACAGAACATGTGGATGGCTCACTAGCTTGAGAATTACCTCCCTGGAGATCACTAGAGCCTCATCACCCAGCACGGCCTTCCTGTTGTGAACCCAGAATTATACACACAAGGCGTCCACGGACACTGAGCTAGAGCTAAATGTGAGCTTGCCAATTACACCCGCACAGAAACAACTTTTCCATTTAAAATCTAGGTACACGGAGTTACGCAGCTGCCAAATGACTGCAAGAAGAGTTTTCTTGGGCCAAGTTAGTTCTGCAATTTGCCACACGGGGGCATCTTCACCTATCGGACACAGTTCCATGTTTCAAAATTTCATCTACACTTTTTGGGGTTAGTTTTTGCAGTTTAAGAGGCCCTATTCTGATCTATGCAACCAAAGCAACCTCTGGAAGAGCTGTCTGCAGAGACTTTGCACCCCAAACGCCTCACTCAGAGCCAAACAGATTCTAGAGATGGCTGGGGCAAAGATCCCCCAAGAACTAGATGCAGTTTGATTCTTCTGAAACTGCCATACAACTAAGGGGATATCTACACTGCAGAGAGGTGACTGGAGCATGAATAGACACAGCTGAGTTAGCTTCAATCCAGCTAGCACAAATAATCATAGCAGCCAAGGGGCGGCAGGGTTAGCTGTACATGCCCACCTGGGACCCTGGGTATGTATTTGAGCGACTATCCTACCCTGCTGCAGCTTCACTGCTATTACTGGAACTAGCTAGATCATAGCTTAGCTTGGGTATGTCTACACATTCTGCAACCACACCTCTGACTGCAGTGTAGACACCCCGGAGTGCTAAGCAGATGACAAGAAGGGAAGCACTGGCTGGGCTTTAGAGTTCAAATGGGACTGGGACAGTGTGTGGGTTTCATAGGTGTAGACGCTTAGATACCACAGTGAAAGGCACTTGACAGACAGAGAGTCAGATCTGAAGCCAATGGAAAGAGTCCCATAAACTTCAATGGGCTCTGGGTGAGGTCCATGGTTGGGGGATGTCAGACATTAAATAATCGTGGAAGCAATCTAGGACTCTGCAACACAAAGCCCCAAGGTGGAAATACAGTGCTTTTGCTCTGGAACAAGTAGGACAAATACCACTGCAGCTATGTGATAGGTTTTCTCTACCACTATGTAAGGGCCAGCACTGTGCAAAGTGGTAGTCTTGTTTACACTGCCTACGGAAAACCAGCGGAAGGGCAGGGAACAGAACCCACATCACAGGACTCCCAGTCCGGTGCCCTACCCACCAGACCGTGCTAGGTGTCCCCTATGGCCAATGACTCACCAGAAAGGAAGCATTAAGAGATCCACCACCACTACTCCTCCCGTCTCCCTCAGAAGCTAGACCTCTTGCCTCAGTGTGCCTCTGTCAGGCTAACCTGACCATGAGCTTAGTATCGCAAGTCCACCCCACACTCCCTCCCCCTCTCTCGGAGACACAGCACATGAGGTTCTGGCACCAGGCATTTATTTCTTACGCAGATTTATGTTGGGGAAAGGCACCGCTCTCCCTTGTGGCTCTTTACCTCTCTTTGTTCACTGCAGATTTTGCACAGCCACAGAGGGCGTTTCTGGGTCCCAAGACTTTCAATTCCACATTTGGTGCAGACTTTCTGAAAATAAGGAGAGAGAAAGAGAAGGACACAAAACAAAGTCAATAGCTCCAACTCCTCACAATGCCACTCTGAAGGCAAGTTTCCCCCCAGAATTTAGGTTCTGCCTAAACAATTATTTTGATTCTCCCTTCATTTACACCAGCGTAACTAGTGATCCCAGAGGAGTCACTCCTGATCTACACTGGAATCAGTGAGAGGAGAATCTGCCCCACTGCCTCCAGTTGTGTTACTCCTGATTTAAACAAAACCTGAGACCCTCAGAAATATTTCCCAAGTTGGGCTTTTTTTTAAATGATCCCCAAATGAAGTAATCATTTCCCTACAAACTCTAAGACCCAAACATAGCAGCACTGAAACTGACAAGAAACACAAATGAAATGATCTCATCCATTTTCACTGCAATATAAAAGTTAAACAGGGAAAAACTGTTAGAGTTTTAAAATTCTTTCAATTTGAGTAAGTCAGGTAAAAGAACCCCACCCTCTCTATGTGATTTTTAACCTGACAGTCTCCCTTTCAGAAAGTGGCTGGGCAGTTATTGATTCTCTGCTGATTTGGAAATGGAGTAGACCATACAAACAGGTGTATTTCCTGGAGACAACACCTGAATAGCATTTTATGGAATCTGTTTCTGCACAAGGGAACTTGCATGTCTCCACTGGCATAACAAGTCATTTATAGCATGAATCATCTAATATTCTCTAACAAAGCTGATGCACCTCAATCTTGGTCTACAGTTTAAATGAGGAATGGGACGGAGCCTTTGAGCCTCTTTGGACATCACAGCAAAAGCCACTCACCCAAGGGCCTAGGAGAGCAAAATCTTGTTTACAGCAATGCAAATTAAACCCCCAGTTGGGATTTTACATATTCCTCTGCTCTGCCTCAAGCCCTGGTCTGCGGCTTGGTTTTCCTTCCCATCTGTTGTCCATATACCCGTAAGCTCTTTGGGGCAGGCACTCTATGTGTCTGCACAGCACCTGACACAATGGGACCCAGCTACTGTAATAGAGATAATAAATCCACTCTATTAGTTTACACAAAACAACCCCAACTGGTTCTTCCTTCCCGAGTTGGGATTTCAAGGAGAACATGCAGAGCCACAGCTTTCTGCCATAGGTGCGAGCCACTGACGGGGAGAGCAGATAGCCTGGCCGGGGATGGGGATATGGAATCTTTTACCTTGGGGTCTGTCATAAATATAAAGGGAAGGGTAAACACCTTTAAAATCCCTCCTGGCCAGAGGAAAAACCCTTTCACCTGTAAAGGGTTAAGAAGCTAGGATAACCTCCCTGGCACCTGACCAAAATGACCAATGAGGAGACAAAATACTTTTAAAGGTGGAGGGGGGGGAGAAACAAAGGTTCTCTCCATCTGTGTGATGCTTTTGCCAGGAACAGAAAAGGAATGGAGTCTTAGAACTTAGTAAGTAATCTAGCTAGATATGCGTTCGATTCTGTTTTGTTTAAATGGGTGATAAAATAGCTGTGCTGAATGGAATGTATATTCCTGTTTTTGTGTCTTTTTGTAACTTAAGGTTTTGCCTAGAGGGACTCTCTATGTTTTGAATCTGATGACCCTGTAAGGTATTTACCATCCTGATTTTACAGACGTGATTCTTTTACTTTTTTTCTTCAATTAAAATTCTTCTTTTAAGAACCTGATTGCTTTTTCATTGTTCTTAAGATCCAAGGGTTTGGGTCTGTGTTCACCTATGCAAATTGGTGAGGATTTTTATCAAGCCTTCCCCAGGAAAGGGGGTGTAGGGTTTGGGGAGGATTTTGGGGGGAAAGACGTTTCCAAGCGGGCTCTTTCCTGGTTATATATCTGTTAGACACTTGGTGGTGGCAGCAATAAAGTCCAAGGGCAAAAGGTAAAATAGTTTGTACCTTGGGGAAGTTTTAACCTAAGCTGGTAAAAATAAGCTTAGGGGGTTTTCATGCAGGTCCCCACATCTGTACCCTAGAGTCCAGAGTGGGAAGGAACCTTGACAGGGTCTAAATTGGCAATGAGCCGGTAATGTAACTTACCCTTATTCCAGCCACAAGTGGGGCTTGAACATGAGCCTCTGCCACTGGAGCTAAGGGGCCCAACTCCACGATTGATACCAGAGTGGTAAAAAATAATCCAAGAGGCTGACGAAGAGCCCTGCAGTGCATCAGGTGATGGGAACATTGCTGACAGTCCTATCTTACCCTTGGCCCAGGACTCCGATCTCGCTCCCACCTAGTTTGGGACAGGGCATCTCTGACACTTCAGGTGGATGAAAACAGCATGGCCACGTCCCCCTCTTCTCTGAGCCCCCTTCCGTTCACTATATGGCTCATAATACAGGCTGGAGGCAGCTCTGCCGGCATCACTCCAGCAGCATCACCCAACCAGCATGCAAATGCAGCCCCTTGTGGGCAGAGTCAGCTGAGGACAAACGGGCCCGAGAGACCAAACTCCACTCCACGGTTCCAGAACAAGGTACCGGAGCCGCCCACAATGGAGGGAACAAACAACTGTGCCCTGTACACTGTGCTCTGCATGGCTGGCCAGCCAGCCGACATGGCGGCGGCTGGGGGTGGTGGTGGGGGGAGATTAACTGGAGGAAGCACTAAACAATTCCACAGAGATACTGTTCTTTGTTTCTCCCCAATTCTCATTCCTCCCCTCTGCTGTGAAATAACTAGCAACTGGCTGTCCCCACTTGGAATGGGGCTGTCAGGACTCAATGTCTTGCCGCACAAACTGACAGGGACAGTAGATTTAAGCAGCAGAGGGTGCAGTCATTACCCGTCGCCCATTTCACTGCACCCCAACCTCCTCCTCTCTCTGAAGACTGACTCAGAAACTCAGCCTTTAATACACTGGCAAATTTAAAATGCCACATGGCATAATGCATTCAAATGCTCCCCCTAGTGGAGATTTGCAGAACTTTTATTCAATTTTAACTCCATATTTTAACACACTGGGAGTTTGGGGTTTTTGTTTTTGTGTTTTGTTTTTCTCAGACTTGCTGGAAAACTGGAATCTTAACCCAAAAACCTCACTGTCAGGTTCTGAAGAAGCCTCAAATAAATAGGTATGTGGATTTGCAGATACTTAAAAATAAACCCTGTCATTCATTAGCTGAAATGCCAGACTCCTCTTCTTCACCTATTACAGGTTTATATTTATGATATGTTTACGATAGTCATTATTGACACATCCTCAGTACGTGGAATATCAGACTGGGTGTCATTGCTGTTATTGCTGCATGTAGACTATGCATTTAAATGCTATGCTGATTTCACACTTGTTGTGTTGTATTTATTTCTGAAATAATAAAAACTCTTTAATATTGAAAAGAAACAAATTCTAAACCAGAAGGTAGGACTGAGAAAACCCACAGGATTCAAAGGGCTGGAAGCCTCTATATTTTGCAGCGGCAACTCACTTAAGATGTATTCATTGCTCTGTTTCGTATGCATTATGTTGCATTCATTACCAAAATTCCTGTTATTGATCTACATGTGGAGGGTGTTGGGATTCCAATGAGATGGCAGCATTAGCCAGAAATTTATGAACTTCAGAAATCCATAATCTCCTGACAAGTCACTGCTTACTGCACAAAACATGGAACAAGTGACAGAGCTCTCCTTAGGGGAGGGAGCATGAAGTTATGTTACATCTTTCTACCTGCTGAGGCTTAAGAGTCTGCAGTACATTATGCCTGGTCACTACCCACCCCCACCACGCTGCTGAAAATGAAGTAAAAGAAACCAACCATAAGCCCTCAAACAAGTGGCATCGAGTGCGCTCAAAGCCTCAGGAATCCTCACAGCAAGAGGTTCCTATCACCATACAGTTGCTGTGAAATTCACTAGAGTTCTTCCCTGAATTCCAGCTGACCTTTTCTGATCGGTGTCCCGTGAATTCCTGACTAAAGGGGAATCGTCTGGAAAAAACAAATAACTTTGCCCTTGGACAGGCCTACCATGCAAGGTTCTCAAGGTGCTTTAGGGTTCCCAACACACCCATGTGCCCTGCAGTGAAGGTAAAGTTATTATCCCTGTTTCACAGAGGGGGTAGCTGAGGGACAGTTCATGCAACCCTCTGCCCCATCCTCAGCACGTGGGACTCACTGGAAGGTGGACCAGAAAATGCCCCAGTAAATAGATGTTTCCCTGCAGTTCTAAGCTAGCTGGTTGTGGATGTGCTGAAAGCAGGATTTTCCAGGGGAAGAGGGTGGGGAGCCCGGCATGTCCTGTTATTCTCCTCACTTGAAATGAAGGAAATAAATAGCAGTCTCCCGTCCACTGGCCCTTATCTCCCTATGAGCAACAGAGAGTTGCAGGATTTGTGCCCAAGCTACCCGAGTGACCTTTGCCCTCTGCTCCACCAAGGACAGTTGCTCAGATGACCCAGTTTGCCCCATCTCTGTGCCCAGGATCTATGTGACCAGGCCTTCTCAGCTCAAGGACCACCTCCACCGTGCAGGTGCCTCCTTCGTTACATCTTCTAGGGGGATTATCTCCTTCCTTCCGCCTGTCTTCTGAGTTGAGGATCTCTCTGAAATAATCTGGGCCTTGTGGTTCACATATTGGCACACACTCACCCCAGCACTGCTGCGAACAGTTGGGAAATCAATCTACATACACCTTCTGAATTCCAGTTTGATTTTATTAACTGTCTGTATCCTTCCTTATGTCTTAGAACTTCACTGAGTTCTTGTGCTAAGGAGGCAGAGCAGTGGCACCTGGGTTGGGTGAGTGGACTATTGACATTCGGCCTAGATCTAACAGTGCAATACAATGGATATGTTAAAGAAGATGGCCAAAATAGGAAAAGGAGTTCTGTCCAGTTGGGCTGGTAACTAAGCAACAGCTTGCCTAGCAGGGGACTTTGTCGGGTGCACTTTTGGAGGAGAAGGCATGTGTGGGAGGGGGATCGAATCCCAAAGGATGCTTAGGAGTGGTGAGGAAACTGAGGCAGGGAAGGGCTTGCGGTATAACTTGGCATAGCCTGTTTGCAGTCTAAAGAAAAGAGTAACTGTTCTGGAAGCCTTTGCAAAGCCTGTGTGTCCTGTGCTTCAATTATCACATGTTCCTGGAGAGAGGAACAGTAACCCAGGGCACCCACAAGGCTGGAGCTCTGCAGCAGGATCTGCTTAAGCTATTGGGATGTCTTAGGGGGTCTGCACTGGTCCTGGGGCCTCGGGCAGCTGGACTGTGAGGTCCCACTTCCATGAAGGGGTAACAGAGTCTGTGCCCAGGGGTGCGCCAGTGGGACCAGAGAGACAGCGCTGGAACCTACCCAGGCCAAAGGAAGACCGAGAGGACCGCTGGATGGGTTGCATGCTGTGGGCTCCATGTGGCCACCTCCCCTGTGGTGGTGGGACTGGGGTCCATGGGGCAGCTCCAGCTGCCACACAGGCCTCACTTTAGCCACTGCTACCTAGAGGGGATATTGCCAATATGGGTGGCTCCCTTCAGCCTGCTTGCAAGGCTGAGCTGGGCCTTGAATAGACAGCTGCTCCAAGCCAGGTACCTATGCTCATGCTTCCCTGTGCATGTCACTGAGGCAGAACTATGGAAAAGGCAGATTTCTCCCAGGGCAAGATGGGTTTCAAGTGTATGAAAAAAGCAACATCCCAGCAGAGGCTCTCAGACGATGTGGTGGTTGCCTTGGAGATCGTCATCTCCGCAGCTCTCCGGCTTAACCCCTTGGTTGCTGGAGTCCGGACAAGCAGTGGTCTCCCATCCAAGTATTGCACTGCAGCAAAAACCCTGCAAACTGAAGCCCACCATCTATTTCAACACCACGGATGTCACTGGGAGAGCAACATGCTGTAAGCTTGCAGCAAAGGTTTAACCATGTACCAGCCAGGGGGATGGCTCAGGGGACTACATATTAGCCCTGAAATAGCTGTAGTTCCAAAATGGATGGATTTGAAGTAGACAAACTGAGCACCTTGCAGTTACAGGGCGGACGTTCGGATGAGACCTCGATAATGAGGCGCATGGAGTTTGCTGTGAGAGTTCCCCATTGAGCATAATTGCTGCCCCTTCCCCTCACTGTTTACCTAACTGATGTCTTCCACCCGAGATCTAGCTGCAGTTCATTGAGGTTCTAGACACAGGGCTTGTAAAGCTCTTTTGGGATCTTGACGGAAATGAGAGATATTAAGGACTGGACAGGGACCAGATACTTTGGGTTTTTATGACAAAGCACCCCACAGTTAAACGCTATTCAATCAACTACCACCCTCACCCCCGCAAGATGAACCCGAGCTGGATTAGCCTCCTGTGTATTTATCGGAAAACAAGATGCCAGGAAGCTCACCTTTTTGCAGTCCTGACAGAAGACTGATGTGGTCCCCAGCAGCCCCAGCAGCTCACCACAGAGTAAGCACTGAGACAGCCCATTCCCCATCACGTTCTTCCTCATGTTTTCCAGCCGCTCCACCAGGCGCCTGTAGGGGAGCAGAGATTAGAGATGACGACTTTGGAATTACTGCAGTGAGGCAGACTCTGTAGGGAGGAGCATGGGCTAGTGGTTAGATCTGGACACCTGGGTTCTGTTCCTGGCCCCCCATCCCTCTTCGTGAGGCTTTGAGCAAATCACTTAATCCTCGTGACTCGGTTTACCCACCTGCAAAATGGGAATAACAACACCCAGCTAACATAATATAATCAAACCGGGGACAGCCATGTTATATCCCTGGCTCGACCCGTGAGTGCAGAGCAGAGAAGTTATGTTCACAGTGCATGCAGGGGATGTTTCAGCATTCTAACGAAGGGTGGCTAATAGGGTAGCTTCACACGAGTTGTATGGCCTTCAGCTTGCAGCACGGAGCAAAGGCTTCGCGCCTTTGGGACCCAGATGGGCTTTAAATGCGTATGTCAGAAAGCAGGGCTCCTACAGGAAAACAACCCAGCCCAAAATGAAGGGCACAGAGGAAGCTGGGTAATCCCCACTGGCAACAGCTCAGGTTCTAGGACATTACCATGGGCTGCCAGTGCAGGGTGCAAGCTATGGAGACACCACCCTATGCCTGGCTCTGAGGTAGGAAGCCCAAACTCTGAGGCCACAGGACCCCAAGCGGGATGGGGAACACCAGCGAGCCTTTGCATTAATAAATAGGCTGCTTTCCATGCAAAAAAAGCAAAAGTCTGCTTGTGAGGGTTCCACAGCAGCTGGAGTGGGAATGCAGGGGCTGTCAACTTGACTACAGAACGTGCATGGCGTACAGAGCTAGGATTATGGCGCTAGCTCACCAGCACTGCTTCTATTTATACATGGAGCAAAACAATAATAATGCAGTTTATCAAAGGCAGAAACCAGCAGCAGCCGCGCATGTGGGTGCACTAAGGGAGAAAAGGCGAGGCCATTTTTTACCCACCTACGTTCTCACTAGGACCAGAGCCTCATAAAGCAAGCCAGGCACTGATGGGAAAGCAAGGTCTGTTTGGAAGGGGTGCACACCTTATAGTGAGGAGGTTGGGCCAGACAGCAGAGCCATAAGGAGCCATCGCTGCTGATTTTGTGACCCGTGGCCTCCACATAACAGAACTTTAAAGAGTTAGTAGAAGAACTTCAGCGAGGGCTTTAACAAGCAAGGGGCTGGTGCTTAGAGGGACCTAGGGCTTTCCACCCTTAGCTCACCAGCCAAGTGGGAGCGGTTACCATCTGATGCTTGCACAGTAGCTTTCACATATGATGGGGCTTACACCACACTCTCACAAAACACCACCGTGGCTAGCACTAAATAGCACCCTCCCCGAGGTCCGGGCACGTCAGTTTCCAGGGAAAGGTTCTGACGCGTTGGGGGAATTTTGCACAAGCTGTGCCTAATCCAGGGGTCTTCCTTTCTCCTCACCCTTTAACAACAAGCCCCCAGTGGCTTCCTGCTGGGCGACTCGCATGCTTTGATACAGTCAGGTGCAGGGTTAACACTGTCCCGTCTGCCAGGCCAGTCCTTCAGCTTAGCCAAAAGTCAAATGAAACGTGGCGCGGCGAAGATACCAACAGACAAGGATGGTGCCAGTGAATTAATGACTCCGGCTAACAAACCGTTCCCAAGGAGTCAGCCAGCCAGAACACTCCACACTCACTGCTCCGAGCAAACAACCCCAGAGAATTCCTGGGCAGCCAGAGACGGTCACCCGGGAGTTCTGACTGCAGCCCCAACGGCAGCTGTGCAGCTCAGTCTGGTTCCTAAGGCCTTGGCCAGAGCCATGCATGTGGCTAACGCAGCCAGGCCAAGCTCACCCCCAGCTACACGAGGTGTTGCCCCAGTGGCTGTAGTCAGAGCAAACCCCTGGTCTAGACAATACCCAAGTATGGGAGTGAGAAGAGAGCCCCTGTCCTGCCTTTCGCCCAGCCCAAACCAGAGCTAGACAGACTGGGTGAGGGAGCCACTGACCGAACTGATGCTCAGCCTGTGTGGTGATTGGACCACAGCAGGACCGGAGAGCCACCCTCCTAGGATGGATCCTATGCCCTCCTCCAGGGAGAAATAAACAGCAAGTCCTTAGCTGGGAGGGGCGACCGTACCCGATTCGCTGCTGCTCAACAAGGTCCAGCTTCTCTGCCCTGCGGATGACCTCCAGGATGACCTCCAGCTCCTTCGGGTTCAGCACCTGCGTTTTCCTCTGCTTGTCAGTCTGGTTTGTGTGCACCGACCAGCCAGTTTGGAGCCTGCAGGGTGGGCAGTGTCACACTGAAGGCTGGAACAGCACAGAAAGCCTCTGCCACGCCCAGGTGCTGAGTCTGGGAGCCTAGAAAACCACAGCCATCGACTTGCCTGCAGAGATGCTGGGTCCCAAGCAGGAATCTATCGACATGACTGTTTCACGTCCTGCACTTCACCCTCCCCATAGGGCTGAGAACCGATCTCCTGCCACTAACCTAATTCCTCCCGCCCTTGGATTCCCCTTCTTTTGAGCAGGTCTAGTTTTTATTTTACACCTGAGTGTCATTACCCCAGGTGGGGTGTCAGCAGGAGAAGGAAGCATTGTCTAGTGGTTAAAGCAGGGGTCTGGGCCTGAACTTTCCAAGATGACCAGTGATTTTAAATACCTCCATTTTCCACTGCCCCAAGACACCTTAGAGCAGTGGTTCTCAACCAGGGGTATGCGTAACCTTAGGGGTACACAGAGGTCTCCTGGGGGCACATCAACTCATCTAGATATTTGCCTAGTTTTACAACAGGCTACAGAAAAAGCCCTAGCGAAGTCAGTACAAACTAAAATTTCATACAGACAATGATTGTTTACACTGCTCTATATACAGGTTGAATCTCTCTAGTCTGGCACCCTTGGGACCTGACTGGTGTCAAACCAGAGAATTTGCCGACCCACAGGAGGTCAATGCAGAGTGCCAGCGGGTCTCTAGAGGCGCAGGAAGAAGGAGTGGGGGATGCTGTAGCAGGGAGTGCCGGATTAGAGAGGTTCAACCTGTACTATGCACTGAAATGTAAGTACAATATTTATATTCCAATTGATTTATTTTATAACTATAGGGTAAAAATCAGAAAGTCAGCAATTGTTCAGTAATAGCGTGCTGTGACACTTTTGTATTTTTATGTCTGATTTTGTAAGCAAGTGGTTTTTACGTGAGGTGAAACTTGGGGGTACGCAAGACAAATCAGGCTCCTGAAAGGGGTACAGTAGTCTGGAAAGGTTGAGAGCCACTGTCTTAGAGGATCCTGATTTCCAGAAGCGCTGAGTGCCCCTGCCACACACACACACACACTGACAGGCCCCTTTAAGGCATCTCATGCTGGGCATCCAACATTATTAGGCACTTTTGGAACCACAGGCCTGGGAGTTCATCCCCAGCTCAGCCACTGACCTGCGGAATGTCACTGTCCCTCCTCTCTGTCCAATGATTTAATTCTCCTACCCCTCACAGGCTTACAGGCCTAACTCACTAGCATCTCAGTAAAGGATTCTGAGACCACTAAATGACCTTAGATATGCTCGAGCAGCACAGAGTCCCATGATAACATGCGCCTCAGTGCCAGATAGCCGACCCTAAGGGGAGCTCCACAGCAGAGACTGCAGGAGGCTCTGTCCCGCCCATACAACGCTTACAGCCACAGTCCTGTCCAGCTGGGCACTGTTACATTTTTAAGCCATTTGAAGCTGACCCTCAGGAGGTTCAGCTGGGAGCAAGACTGGGGGCAACAGGGCGCAGGCTGCTGCCAGAGGAAAGCAGCTAGAACAAATACAATTCAAGCCACTGACTTATCCCAGTCCCCTCCCCACCAGCAATCTGACTTGAGGGACAAAACAAGATCAAATGACATGTGCCTCCAAACAAAAGAGCAGGCACCAGCTGGGGGAGGCCATGAATTATAGATGGGGCGCAGCTAGGACTGGCTTTTGCATCCACCAACTTTGCTTATTAAATATAGGGTCGGTGGTGGGAACTCAAAGGAGGGTGAGGGTTGCAAGCTATTGCGCAGGAAGGAAACTCCACACAGCACCCAAGCACAGGGCTGTGCCTCAAGAGGCATCCGAGCAGCGATTCCTGTGGCTGCCCTCAGGGAAGCCAAATGACATAGTCGGCCTCCACAAGGCAGCTGCATTGACACTATAAACACCTGGAGCAGGGCAGCACTAGGGGTCCTGGCAGATTTCACAAGCTAAGCAAGGTCAGGTCATTACTTGGATGGGAGACTGGCTGGGGCAGGTAGGTACTGCTCTCAGTGGGGCGGGCAAGCCACTAGCTGGTCCACATTTGGCCCAAGGGGGGGGGGCTGCACTGCAGTGACACACTGATCATTGCACAGCTTGTGTATCAGTTTCAGATTTTAGAGCACGTTCAATCCCTTTAGGCAGGGAGGAGCGATAGCAGCGATGCAGGATGTTATTACGCACCTGCCCTCCTCAGCACAGGAGCAAAGCCACCAACTCCGAGGAAGCTCAGGTCTCACGGGGAGCAGGAGAGACCTCTCCCCTCCTACTCCTGCCCAAGCTGGGTCTGAAAAGCAGCCACAGCCGTGGGTGTGGAGAGACCCAGCTCTCCCCTAGTCTTTAGATCAGGCAAAGAGACAGGGCATGACCCTATCATGAGCAGGGCAGGCTGGGAACCCTCTCCAAGGTCTGGAATGAGAGCTAGGGCTTGGACTACCCACAAACCAGAAAGAAAGTAACTAACTGGGTTTTGATCCGCCCCATTACCTACTTGGCTGCAAGTGTGTCCGTGGGCAGCAGCTGTTCAGAATGGAAGCGTCCTATGTCCACTGAATGGCTCTGGTTTTCATGTGCTAATCCCACACTCAGACTTGCATGGGGAGAACATAAAACGGTTCCAGTTTGTGTGTGGACCAGCCCTGGGCAGGGTGGAAGTCAGTCTGGTGAAGGAAAAACCTCCCAGGCCTGGCAAGGGAAGCCAGTTTGGAGGGATGGATTTGGGGGGGGGGGGGGTTTCCATTGGTTTCCTCTCGCATGGCCAATAATAAACTGGGTTTTGGCCTATCTATGTGGGTACTTATATGCACCGTAGCATCTGAGTGCCGGATAGCCTTTAATGTATGTATCCTTACAACATCCCTCTCGCTTGCCTCAGAATACACAGGAAGCTTGTGGGAGAGCCAGGAATTGAACCCAGGGCTCCCAAGCCCCAGACCACTGCTCTAACCACTGGGAAATCCTTCCTCCCCACTTACAGGCTTTGTCTTTGCAGTTTGGATGCTCTGAGATCCAGGGGCCTTGCCTCACAGGCAACTAGCACCGCCCCTTCTGCCCCAGACCCACAGCCTGAGAATCAGCCTGGGGGCTAGAGTAAACGCTGTAAGAGATCACGCTCTGTGGCCACTGCTGTTAACAGAGAGAGGGGGAACAGCAGGAAGCACTCACTTGGCTCTCAGCGCCAGCTGCCGGTCATTGGGACACACCCACTGATCACTGCCGTTGCCAAAGATAGTATCAGCCATGGCAGGAAACTGGAGAGAAGGCCGCAGGAATCACACCTGTAAGAAAAGAAAACAGCACCAAACACTAAGTCAGTCATTAACCAACACCTGCCTAGAGTGAGCACAGCCCAGGGCTCTGCTCAGAGCCCAGCTCCATGTGCTACTCTCAGCAGCAGACGACAGAACATGGGAGCAGAGCTTCAGCATTCAGATCCAAGGGCAGAGCTTGGCTCGTGGTCTGAACACATCAGGGCACTAACCAAGGGCAGCGCTCATGTACCTTTGCACAGCAAGACTCAAGGTCTCAGGAGAAACTCACTCCTCAGAGCAGCGCATTGGAGAGCTGGGACCTGAACCTGGGAATGGGCAGGCCCAGGAGGCTAGTGCTCTGCCCCGCCATGCAGGAGACATGCGTTCTGTTTTTGTGCCTGGACTCTTATTGCCCAAGGCCAGCAAAGGGCTGGTGACAGATTCTGCACGACTGAGTAAGTTGCATTTTGATGGTCCTAAAAGCATGAAGCCAGGAAAACCATCTACACCAAACTTTCTTGCCACACTGATCTGTGCTGCAAGAATCGTGGCCTCTTTGTCCTTCCACAAAATGAACGCTGGCTGCCGCTCAAAACACCAGCATGTGATCGCTTTAGACACAAACCCTGTACATGCCAGACCATCTCTGTGTACCCATTACAGCCTTCCAATGGAATAGCCAGCGATGAACTGCAGATCATTCCATAATCAGTGATCACTGTTTAATTCCAGACCAATGCATCCACACAGAGACAATACTAGTTAACTCTAGTCTCTATCTGCTGCTCCAGGGGAGGAAATTATTTGTCTTCAACAGCTGCTATAGGCCTGTAGATGTTCTGGGCAAAAAAACAATTGAGGCTTTAAGCTGATCTACATAAGGAAATGTATTTAATCAAGATGGCAGGTTGGCTAACAGGTGAACATGCTGCACTGAACAGCTTTCTCCAGCTGTAATTTACTTGCTTTCACCTACAGCTCTCATCAGAAGCCTGTGCTTTGTGGATGCTGAGGATTTTATACACAGGGGCTCGCTTATCATATTGCAAAACTTTGTTGCTTTGGCCAGGGAAGCATACAGACAAACTCTTTCATAAGAAGTGATTTAAGCTTGAACTGGTTTTCTAACATTTCAGGAACACCAGGGTAATCAATGAGAGGGGAGGAAATGTGAACAGCTGCTGGCTCTATGTCCCTCCTGGCTTGATCTATATAGTTTTGATTCCAGCTGGGACAAGAAAGAAAAACATTGAAAGACTCTTGATCAAAGTACATTGTCTACAGTCAATAAAAGCTCCCAAGTCTTTTCACCAAGCTTGTCTATCATCCAAGTGCTCTCAGCCAGACGACACGAGACATTCCCCAAGCAGCAGTTTCAGAGCAAGAGCGCGTAGCTGTTTGCTCTCCTGGATCCCCAGCAAAATGCTGTAAAAGTGCCGGTAGGTTTTTGCAGTTCCTGCTGAAGCGAAAACCGCTTGGCACTTAAGAGTTATCGGGTCCATTTATTTTTTAATTTACAAAATATGCCTGATGCCAGTAGCTCAGTGAGTGCATGCTTCATTTAATGCACTGGATTTTATAAACAGTGTTCAAACAAAAAAACCCACTCTCTGACTCCATCTGGATCGTCCCAACTTTGCACTACACCTTCAATGCAATATACTCCTGCTCTATCAGACCAGCAGAGTCAAGGGGCTTCCCCTGAGAATGTGTGTGCAGATGTTTGCATCTGGGGACGGTTAGCTTGATCCCAGCTGCTGCAGAGACCCAAGGGGGGAGGGAGGTGTTATTTGGACAGTATATAGTGTACATACAGTGGCACTTCCCATCAGGTGAGCTCAAAGCTCTGTGCAAATATTAGTTAGGCTTCACAACTCCCCCCACCTGGTGAAGGAGGTGAATATCATCACCCCATTTTACTGACACATAAGCTGAGGTAGAGAGAGGGGAACTGAACAATCAGGAGTCCTGTCTCATGGGTCCACGTTCTCACTGGAAATATGGACTATGGGAAGAGAGTTTGCAATCATTTGCTGTAAACTTCTAAACCCTAAAACGAGTTTTAAAGCGAGATATAAATCTTGGGGTGAGTGCATTCCGGGGTGCGATCCTTGGAAGAACTACTGCACAGCAGGTGTGGAATCTGCTCACAGACCAAGCATGCTGCAGAGCGCACCAGCACTCTGGAAGGCAGGGTCTCCACTGCTATGCATATTAACAGTTGAGGTTGAACTGCAAAGCAGTAGTACCTGCGCAGGCTCCTTGTGCTAGCTGCTTGATAGCAGCAAGTTCTGGGTTCAGCATTTATGCTCGGCTTTGGGTGTCAGTGACTGACAGGGAATTCACCTTCGCATCCCAGTAGGGCTGGCAGAAAAGCCACAGACTGCTCTAAGTGGTAAATCAAAGTAAACATGACATGTGTGCCTAGCGATGCCCCGTGCACAGCACAGCCGAAGGCACCCCGCACCAGGGAAGCAGGGAGGCTACATGTGGGAACTTTCACTAGAGTTTGTGGAATGTCCGTTGCTTAAGTGGGGAGAGAATATTTCCCTCTGCATTGGAATCAGCCCGCTTCTCACGTCTAACCTAGATAGGCCCCATATGAGAGGGATGGAAAGACAGACATCTAGGCCTATAGAGAAGCCAATGTAGTCTGCAGGGTCTGTAGCCTGCATTTTCAGAGGTGGGCACAGAGGGTACATCTACCCTCATCACCTGGGAAGACTCACAATGATGCACGTAAGTAGGGCAGTCACGCTCATTTCCACTGGCCAAAACCTACAGCTTTCAAGTTTATTGTCCCTGGTTCAGCAGCTGGGAGTATGTCGTCTTCTGCTCCTACAGAGCAATGCCACATGAGAGGCAGCATAATGGCTGCGGAAGGACAGGAAGAAGCACGGAATCACACTTGCTCAACCTACCTAGATAATTCACAGGGTGACTCAGAGCAAGCTCAGAAGGCTGCACATCACCCTGTAGAATGGCATGGGAAACAGAGACCCCAAAGGTAACGAGCTGGAGCACTGTCAGGTGTTTCATGTCATTACTGCATCGTCACTTGTCTCATAGTTCATCTCACCCAGCCAGGAACATATGCCCTTTCTATAGTCAAAAAATGTCTGAGCAAGAAGCTGTGACCCCTCTCCATCTCCATTCCCCCACACACGTCTCCAGCGGAATAGTCAGACTTGCCTATCCCCAGCTAGATGCTAGCAAGGAAGGACCAGGGCTAGGAGAACCAAGCCAGGTTGGCTACAGTAAAAATCCACCCAAATCACCAGCTGTTTGAGAGATCACAAGTAAGTATCCATATCCAGTAGACCTTTTCTTCTTTGTATCAATTGCAGAATTCCTACTCTGTTGTGTAGGTAAGCAATGGGACAAAGCACAACTTATGCTTCACACTGAAGAACTGCAAAGCACCCCAGTGGATTACCTTACTGCTCTGTGGTCTGACCAGCCTAGAAACTAGCAGCTTTGTAGCCAGGCTGCCTGTACAATCTGGGCAGGGCTCAAAGAGCATCAAACCACTTACACTTTGCAATAATGCCACAGGCTTCTAAACAGACAGCAACTCAGGAGTCAGATTCACTCCAGTTGAACTCATGTGCGTGCAAGTTAACACTTTATTGCCTGGATTAATACAGGATATGGTGCAAAGCACATGACCTTCAATACGATACAAAATGCGGTAGCACTTCAAGCAACTGCTAGCTGTATTACAGGTTGCTTCCCCTTTGGGGAATAATTGCATTAACGAGCAATCACATTGCCAACACACCAGTTACCTCAGCTACATAGGGATGAGACGTGAAAAGCACACTGGGAGTTTTACCTCTGGCTGAAATGGGGCCCAGATTTCACCCGCTGTGTGCTAATCTCCACAACAATAAACATACCACAAATTGTGTGTGTCACTGTGAGATTTCCAGTTGCACCTGGCAATAAAAACGTTACAGGTCTCCACTTCAAAACCCAACCCTTCAATAAACACCCTCCATTTTAAGATGTGGCTTGAAGTTTTGATTTTATAAAAACTAAGAAAACCCCACAGATGCTAGTAATTTTTACCATGACTTTTTCTTCTAATCCAGTTCGTTTTGAACAAAAATGCCCTATCGTGTTTGCAATGCTAGCATTGCAGCCCTGCCAAGCTGACTGTCTACAAAGAAAAATAAAACAGACATTGATGGTTTTCACAGTCCTGAGATGCAAAAATTAAAACCGTCAGCATAAACAGGACCAAGACTATTGGTTCTGCAAAACGCTCTCCATGTTAATTATCTAAGATGATATTAACCACCCCCAACCAAGGGAAATCATCTTGTTTACAATGTCTGATGTTTGATGCCATAGCATCTGTCAACAGAACTTCTAGTGCCCCTGTCCTGTACCAGTATGACCACGCCAGGGGCTCCTGCTGTTCAGTTACAATAAGATTGTACGCAGATCACAATGTGCCACCACCACAACAGGAAGAGAAGGTCTCCACTTCATCGCACTTCTGGAGGCCTCTTTGCAGCTAAGCAACCTTGTGCCTCTTCAGCCGAAAGCACAGAGGGACTGAACAGCAGAAAAAGCTTTGGCGGACACAAAGTCAGACCTGCTGTACTGAGCTGCCTGTGGTCAGGTCTCTCCAGCAAAGCAGCTGTTGCATAAGCACTAATATTAAGTATATAGATTCACACATATCAATATTTACCTGCCCTGGTGGCGACATTTCCTAGCATTAAAACTGTACCTGCTGGGCAGAGATAACCTGGCTATTTAAATGTATGAACAATGGGCAAATACTCATCTGCCATTTGTTAATACCAAACAAGTCACATCACCGACAAAAAGTGCAGCAAACCCAAGAAAACACATGTTCCAGTCTCCATAGACAGCGCACTTACCCTGACACGCTGCTGTTCAGTTGGCTGAGCCTACGCTCCCTTTCTGCTGCTGATACACACAGCTTGCTGTCTCCATGCAAGGCACAGATGCGCCACAAGCAGCATGGCCTTGGCCCTTTTCCACAGAAAAGCACACAGTTTGAGCAAACAGATCGCTCCCCTGCACTGAGCTCACCAGTGCAGCACTGGCTGAGTATTTCATGCACTTCACAGCACTCCCACCTCGAGGCACAGGAATACCAGCCACGCGACAGAACACTTATTTTGTTCCAAACTCTCCTTGAGCTTTGCGAACCTAAACAATAAGGACTCAAGTCAACCAGTGGATTCTCTCCTCCTTGCCAGAGCTGAGCTGGGACTCGTTACCCAACAGTACAAGTGTAGGAACAAGAAGGGATGAAAAGAATGGATTTTTGCTGGTGCCGGAGAAAGGAGATGTTTAGGAAAAGCTCAGTGAGTGGGACAGCAGGGTGAAGGCTATACCAACACAGCATAACGCTCATCAGCTGCGTCTGATCCCACGGCACAGCCAGCAGTGGGAGAGGTACTGCAACAATTATTCAGCTGCGAGATTGGACCTCAGGAAGTCGAGCCAGGAAGGGAAGACAGAGAAAAATGCTGTGCGATTTTATTCATTACATTACACTAATCAAAAAGATGACCCAGTTAAAAAAAACAAACAGGTGATATTTACTAGATGAAATCCTGGTATCTGAGATGATAGGACAAAGATGAGCGCTCTAATCTTAAAGTTCATATCACTGGGCACTTTCCCTGCATGGTCACTTACAAAACAATCAGGGTAACACTTGCATTTCTTTTACAGCTCTTAATGACCCTGGAGGGCCTGGTGAGCAGGGCCTTGTATACTTTTAATACTTGGCCTGCTCACGCAAAGGGGGCGGTCAAACCTTCTACACCTAGAATCCCTGGAGTGGGGAAGCAAACAGAAGCTGCAATTTTAAATCAGGGTTACAGAACCCCTGGCTTTGAAGAGTGGAGATGTTTTCCAAGATTAGGACACATCTTTAAAGGATTACATACACCGAGAGGTATCGTGTGCATGCTTTGTCTCCCTTAGGCACACACTTTAAACAGCTTTCCAGACACACCACATGTACTCCCTACATTTCTACACACCTGAAAGATAACACAGCCCAGACATCCGATTCCCACTGGTGTAAGTCTGATCAGTTCAAGGTGCTACAGAAACATGCAAATATTTTTAGGCTAATACTGAGGGCTCCAGACTGACCCCAACATGCGAGATACATGGATTCGGCTCCCATAGCCCCAACGTACTGCAAAGCCACCCAAGCCAGGCAGAAGTCTAGAATAGTCAAGACTGATTTGCATCTACATTTACCAGAAAATAACCCCAATGCCACTTCAGCACGTCACGGCTGGAATCAGTCTGAGAACCAGCTGTTTTGCGACAGTCCCACGGTGATGTTATGAAGGGCATCACATGCCCTTGTCGGCAGATGCTGCAGCAGATGTTTATTGGCTGATGTTATTTTGTATGCATGCTCTGGTCCAAAACAATGCTATTGAGCCTGGGACAAAACCATTGTCTTATTCTATTCAGATCAAGGGTATCAGACCCTGGGCTGATCCATCTGGCCACAGCTGCAGGAGGGGCCCTGAACAAACGGGTGCCCACGTAGCCAAAAGGTGGTAACTAAAGCCAAGAAGCCCTCTCAGACAAGCCATAGAACTCCCCAGGAATTGCTTTGTTGTAGATCACTGGCTCCAAATCTAATCGTTCCGGTCCAAATTCAGCAAAACACTTAGAGCACACGCTTAAGTCCCACTGAAGTCACCTGCTTCCGTGCTTTGCTGAATGCTTTGCTCAATCAGGGCCTGCATGCCAGCTTTGAACCAGGGCTACGCTGGTGCAAATCTGGAGACGGTAGATTAACACCAGCATAACAGAGATCAGACTTAGTCCCTGAACTCCCAGCAACGACAGCTAGATGCTCTTCCATTTGCTCGCAGTATCCTGATATGCTACACTTACATGAAACACATGAAAAAAAAATATCAGAGCCAGCAGCATCATGAGTAGCGTGATGAGTGAGAGGAGGCTTCATTAATATACCATTCAACACACTAGACTCTAGAGCTTGGATTTGGCTCATTCAGGGAACTTACAGCCCCTTAGCTGGATCATAAATCAGATGCCGCATATGCACTGGGTCAGTGACGCAACTTATCTCTGTCAAATGTTCCCTGCATGGTGAAAGGGAGCAGAAAGTAAGGAAATGCGTCAACTCCTCCTCCCCTGCTACATTCTTATAACTATCTGATCTGCTGCCCTAGAGATCATCCAAACGCAGGCCAGCCAACTGCAGCGACTGAGTCTTCCAAATCCAGCATGAGTTTTCTGCAGCTGCCTAGGGGATTTAGACACAAGTGGGAATGGGGTGTCCAAATTCCCTAGACAGCTTTGAAAACCTCAGCCTGCCTCTTTATTCCCACGTGTGCAACCGACGGTGCAATAAAATTTAAGAATTTGAAGTGAACATTTAAAGTATTGTGGGATAAGAATTAGAAACTAAATCTGAGATTTATTATTCCACTTTGTGCTGGCCAATTGATTTCAGACAGGGATGCCTGAAGAAGTCAGTAATGTGATTACTCCGTAAGGGTTTGTCGTACATTCGGGGAAGTTTAAAAGCAACTTCACTCCCACCATCAGGTCTTGTGCAGACCAAGTGAAGTAACAAGCATGCACATTGCAGCAACGGGAGAAAACCACCTTAGCTGGTTTCTTCTAAAATCCAAACCAGTGTCACCTCCCTTTCTGCATTCACAGGAGTTCTGTGTAAATACACAGACCAGGGCAACTTGCATCACTGTTGCATTAACCTACTGAACTTGACACTGCTGCAGAGACTAGAGCTGCTGCTCCCTTGCTTCTAAAAGCTGGCCACGTCCTTTTGCAGCTCACATGACAATTGTTCTCAGCAGAAAAACATCCTGTTTTAGAGCCAACCCTCGGGCTGTGACAGGTTTAAAGGCAGAGCGCTGGCGTCTGGTGGAGTTCACCCACATTTCCCCTATGCCGGCTGCTGGGTCAACCACGGAGGTGCAGATTGAGGATACACGCAGCAGCTGCCTATTGGATCTCGCTTCCCAGGCCTTTTATACTCACACTCAGAATAAGAGATCTAAGGGGGCAAGTTTTGTTAGACACAGGGGACCAACTTCACCCCGGTGTAATTCCACTGATTTCACGAAACACTGATATGCAGTGACCAACTCTTGAGCCCATAAGAGCATAATGCCCTTCAGACCTGGGATTCAGTCCTTCCTGGTGGGACAGAGAAGCCTGCTTTGCTGGCAGTTGTATTTTCCATAGGGTGGAGAGGCCCATAAGCCCCTTATCTTTGGAGCTTTAGCTCCTTTGGTATTGATGATGACGGGCTGGAATAAAGCAGCATTCGATCAAGGCTTTCATCAGGACAGATCTGAGCATGTTCTCTAGACACACCAGAGAAAATAAGGAATGTTCTCCCAGCATGACTGATCAAAACACATAGCATCACGCTCTTTTGCTTCTCATTACCCGGAACGCTCGTCTGGCTCCCCACAGTTCTCTGAACACTGCCTGCGGGGGGGGGGGGGGGGGGAGTAGGGACATGGCTCAGGGGACTCACCAAGACCCAGGACTAGTCTTTAGATGGATTATTCTATACACTAGTTGCAGTGGATTCATTATTTCTGCTGGCTTTTCACTGGTACCAAGAATCTAGTCCTCCCACTAACTTCACCTGGAGTTGTGGGTGGCTCAACATCTCTCCCTCTGAGAAATCAGATCCACGACGGACCTCACATGGTTTGACACAGCTATTTCCAGCAGCGAAGCAAGGGAGCATGGAGAGAACTTAGTCTGGTATCTTACACATCCTCAGGTTTGTACGCTGCCATAGAGACAGGATTAGCTCTGGGAAGCCATGAGGTGTTAGATCTGAGTAGTGTCCCAAGTATCTCAGCACAAAAGGGTGTACAACAGAGCCTGCTCATCAGGAACACGGTCAGGTAAGACCACACTGAGAGCCAGGAGAGAACTCATGCATTGTGTAAATGGGCCCTGCTCCTTACATGGTGAAACTTCATTCTGCCTATAGTACAATTTCACTTCCTTAAATCTGGTTCCTCTCTGTGAATCTCTTGGGAATGCACTATGTATGTATGATCCAAGCCCTTTTCCACCTACAGAGCCACCAGCGAGATGCTGCTCCTCGGTGAGCAGGCATGGCCGGCGCAGCTGGCAACAGGATAAGATGCCTAGAGAGCACAAATCGGGCTGGACCCAGGGTGCGCGTGCATGTGCGTGTGTGTAGGAGTGGGGAACAGCTCCAGATGAGTCACATGCATCAGTGAGCAACACCGCACAGTGCTAAAAATCTGTACTTCAGATGAACTCCCTGCAGAACACCCATCAGATGGCAAAGAGCCAAAGATTCTTTTCAATTAGCCAAGCCTCTCAAGGACAGCCCAAAGCAGAGAGATACAGGAGGCCACGTGAAGACAACACCCTGCTAAGGCAGTCACTCATGCGAGAGACTGCACAGGGCGCTTCAATCAACCAAGTCTAGATTAGAAGAGACTTCTATGTAACTCTGCACATGCCTCTCCAAAGATGAGCCACAGAAGCCTCCATCGGAAACAGGGGAAGGGAGCAGACCTTCGACAGGAAGGGATCCCCGGCAACACATAGACCCTTCCGATGACTGTCACGGTGCAAACAAATCTCACGCACCATGGTGAGGTGCTGTGCAGGTGACATGCATCTCTGCAGGAGCAGGCAGAGCCTGGGGAAAGCCTGCGTATGACAAGACAAACCACAGGGCCACGCTGAGCAGCTAGATGTGACATGGCAGAAGGTAGGATCTCACTCAGGCAGGGAGGAAAAGGTTTTCGGTTTTGTAGGTAAACATAAAACATGCTGCTTGTCGGGAAGCGGGGAGCAACTAGAGAAAGGTGGCTAGGGGGAGGCTATTAAATGTCTCCTGGGCCCTCTCAATGTAAACCTATTAAGAGAAGTTACCTATGCAGAACCTCAATAGGAAACTAGCAGGAATATCACCTGTCTCCCACCCTGTGGGTGTCTTGTTAGTTTCAACTGTAAGCTCTGTGGGGCAGCGGCTGTGTCTGTGAAGAGAGTGGCCGCCTTTAGGGCACAGACCAATCTCTGAGCAATGGGAAGAAACCTGCGCAGAGGGCAGATTATCCCCGCGACAAAACTGGAATTGCTCTCTAGTGTCATATGGATACGGTATGTTGATCGGGTTGCTGGGATGTTTACTGCATGAACATATTGGCTTAGTATTAGGGGGCTGTAAGCAAGAAGGAAAGCAATAGCTCAGAATAAGCCATGCCTTGGTAAACACTTCAGGGTTGTTAAGAGACCCTGCCCCAGCAATAAGCTCTGCAGATTCTAGCTCCTGGATCCAGCCAATTTACCAAATTGGTTTGGCTGTGCATGGCAAAAGCCCAAAAACTGACATTCAAAGGGATCCCTCTCTCAAGAGGGAAAGGACATGTTTGTAGGGACACGGCTGACCCCCCAGGACCTGGTAGGACATCTGGAAAAGCCAGGCCTGGCCAAGGCTCTCATCAGGGGATGGTAAACCTTTGGGTAAGAGAGATGGGCAGGGGTTTAAAACCCTTTTTCTGTCTATGTTCCACCCCTGCTGTTGAATAAATCCATCCTTTGGTTTAAGGAGGCTGCCCGGTCGCTGTATCTTCTGATCACAGACTGCCAAAGAGAGCAATGCCAGGTGTTGCATCCAGGCAGACCTGCTGCGTAAGCACAACTGATACGCACCCAGGGCACTGAACCCAAGGCCTGGTGTAGGAGTGGCAAAATGGTGGCATTCTGCCCCAGAAGAGGTGAAGGCATGAGGCCTGACACCAGAGGGGGTGCATTCAAAGAGACCACAATGGATGGTGCAGTCAGCCCTGGAACCATGACACCCACACCTGCCTACCGTGGGGTTCATACGCTTTTCCTCCGAGGCCACTGTGAAAGACTGGAGACCGAACCAAATTGGCTTTGGCTTGGATCCAGCCTGGCAAGGACTATGGCCCAGATCCACAAAGGTATTTAGGTGCCTAACTCCCAATGGTTTCAGTGTGGAATTAGACACCTAAATACCTTTAAGGATGTGGGCCTATGCTACTAGAGAAAAAGCAGAATCACAAGGCTCAGGAAACAAAGGAGGAGAATGTTGTATTCAAGGGGTTTGGCTTGGAATCTTTCTTTGAGCTAATGATCCTCGCTAACACTGCAGCATCTGTTAGAAGCAGGTCCTATCGCTAGTGGATAGGGCTAATGGTCACAAAGGACTCAGTGCGCAGACGCCCTCCACTCCGATCAGCTTGGCCAGTGAACCTCTGGGCGTTAAGCACACACTGGCCTGTTGCTTCCCCTCTACTCCAAGCAATTCACCTGCAAAACGCAAAGAGGCTGGCCCAGAATACAAAGGGCAGATGGAAGCTCTACGACCGCGATTTCAGGCCACCGCTGCAGATAGATATTGTGACGGGATGTGGGGGGAGAGAATAGTTCTCTCTGTTCCTGGCAGTGCTGGTAGAGAACGAAGCCATCTCTCAGTTTACAACTAATAGTGATCATGTTAAGTGTCACAGGCCTCTAGCCTTCAAGAGGAATCAGCTTAGTACTTCACTCCTCTGTCACGGCCTGTTTATTCTACAGAGAGAGATTTTTGCCCTCTTTATTCCTAAATGCAGGCAATTAGTCCAGGCTGTTCTAAAGCATTACATATGTCCCCCATTCAGCATAACGCTGTGGCTTTGGAATCACTTACGTGGGTTAGGCACTTGGAGACAGCTCCTGAAATGTGTTCTGACGAACCAACGTGTTACTTACCAATGACAGCTGGGAATGCAGGGGGCATGTGTCACCACCTTCATACCTCATGGTGCGGGATGCAGCTATAGGCAATGTACAATGATATAGCCTTGGACACCGGGCCCTTCACAGAAGGGCGAAGGCTGTGTCTTCACTGCAAAGAAAGGTGTGTTTTTACAAGGTGGCAGCTGGCTCAATGTAAACCCAACCGGAGACAAGACACTGTAGTTTTCAGTCTCTGGTCCAGGTCAGTCCCATACCGCTCCACATCTGAGGTTGACCTCAGTTAAGCACATGGAGGTCCAACCTACCTGGGCCTTCTTTCCACTAGGACTTTACATTGAGATAGCTACCTTAATGTAGAAACAGACCGTCCTTTGCAGTGAAGACATAGCCTGAGCCGGCCTTCAGGGGGAACTAATTCACATGTAGTTTGGCCAACACAGCATGAATCCTAGCAGGCCAATTCATATAGAAATGTCCTATATGGCCATACAAGCGAGCTGCAGGAGATCTCTGATGGGCTTTGATTTGCTAATCAGCTTAGCTAACCAGTCTCACACCTATATCAAATTTGTGAATTAGTTAGGCAATTCATAATTTATTTTTTTAAAAGACACGAGGGGCCAGCCTGAGCCAAGTTCTTGGTCTGCAGCATCTGCCCTGCTAATGCAATTAACAGGCCTCCTGCTCAGCAAGCTACCTATGGGGGATGCCCTGCTTCCCCCAGGACCACCAGCTCAGCTCATGTGCAGTTCTACCCTGGTTTTCCTTTAGCTGCTACTCGCTCAATGATGCTGTGTAATTAGTCTCTGAGGCCACACACCAGCACCCATTATCCCGAGGAAACCTTAGCAACAAGAACAAACATTCATTAAGTTGCTATAACAGAAAGTAAATGACTAGTAAAGAAAGAAAAGGTTAAACCACATCCTTGCCTCCTGTTCTCTCCCAGCACTGACAGCGTGTATTGCAGACCGGGGTCTCTCCCCTCCTAGCGTCGCAGCAGTATTTCCAAATTCAGGGCCTTTGCAACAATAGATTAATCCCAAATTCTTAAAACTGCAAGTGTGCCTAATGACAGTGCACTCCACCAAAGCTGATCTTTAAGGACGTGCTTAAATCCCAGGCCCCAAGGTGCATAAGTACCTGACTGAGCCAGGGTCTAATACAACAACTCACACCCCAGGATCTCACTTGACACACACACACACAATCTCAGCCCAACCCCCAGGGAAACAGGCAAGTGTCCATATTTTACAAATAAGCCAGCCTGGGGTTAAGCAGCTTGCAAGCAGTCGCACGACAAGCTGACAGGAGTTCGGAACAGCCCAACAACAGCAGGAAGTGCCCTCTTAGCTCGCAGGAGAGCCAGGGACATTCAAGCCAATCAAGCAGTCAGATTAGATGAAGTTCCATAATGTCAGAATGCACCATTGTGAGGGGCAGCGGGGCAGGCAGGATTGGCTTAAATGGGCCCGTCTCTCTTCTGTTTGGCCACGCAGCTGGCCTCCATGACGGTAAGTACCTATCAACAATATCCCCAGTGCTAGTGCAAGCCGTGACCATTTCCCTAACATTATGCAGGTGCTTTTGGGTTAGGACACACTCACACTCCATTTTTCAGTCAGCAGAGAATGAGAGCTGTGCAGCCAGACGCCGGACCAATGAACCTCCATGGAAGCCTCACCAAGTTTGAGTCAATCCCATTAGAAAACCACTGTCAAATTAAACTCCTCAAAGCCCCTCCCACAATGATGACTTGATTTAAGCAGCCCCAGTTAAGGTTTTTCTTTCATTTACTTGCAAACCCTCCCGTTATAAGCTGAGCCCCTGTGCCCCCTCCCTGCACTCACAGGGTGTGTGTACATGGTTTTGAACCTTCATCAGACAACAAGTCACCCCACTCTTTGCATCCATACAGAATGACATGACCAGGATCTCTCTGAACATCAGCTGCAGCTATTCCAGCAGTGGGCTGATTTTTCATTATCGCTCCTCTGAGCCTCATAACAACTCTTCCATGCCTTGCCTGCTGTGAGACAATCATCGTATTAAAAGGGCAGGCCCCACAGCCCCTCCCACATGCCAAACCCCACCTCCCACTACCTTACTTGGCAGGCAAAAGTTGGTTTACAGAACACAGCTAGCAGCTGTCTCCAAAGCAATCAAACCAGATAACCATTGTGCCCTCACATCTCCAGAGCAATCCCTCCTGCACGTCAGCAGGGCACAGCACGTGCCACAGCTCAGCTGCTTCAATGTAACTCACAGCCCTGTGCGATACTACTGCATCCTAGCACCGGCTGTCATTTGGGTTACACTTAGAACCAGATACGAGCACGCAGCTACCCTAACTCCTCACGTGTCACGCTGGTTCTGAGAAGTTTCAAATGTAGCTAGGAGGCTGCGGTGCTGGTGCCCTTTGGAAGTTACACGCTTGGAGTAACCCACACTGCCAAGATCTGTAAAACCTAATAACAAGAAGGCTTTACAGACCTCTACTTCCATGCACGATTAACTCCATAAACCAAGCACTCACCTAATTAACTCTACAGGCCTGACTCAGAACCGCAGCACTTCCACAGGAAACAAGATCCTGGTCTTAACGGCAAAACAAGCTGAGGCAGCATGGGCCAGACAAATGTACACCAGACTGGGGGCCTGTGTTTATTTCTGCTTCTGCCACTGGACTGCCGGGCAACCTTGGTTAAGTTACTGCCTTGCTCTGTACCTCTGTTTCCCCACCTGTAAAACAGAGATAATGATACTCACCTTCCTCTGCACATTGCTTTGAGATCTATGGATGGTAAGCACTAAATATGAAGAACAGTATATGATTGTTCTGGCTCCTCCATCCCTTGTATGGAAGCTGTGCAACATGAACAAGAATTATTTTATTTTAAATGCAGTTTTACAAATACTTCCACAAAGAAGGGGGGATGGGAATCCAGAGTCAAAATGTACAGCTAGAGCTGGCTCAAAAATTTGCCAGCCACCATGGTCTGAACACCAAGAGCCGGTTTGTACAACTGGCCCCAACTGTACACTGAACACAGTAGAGATATTAAATGAACCTGACACAGCATGATAAAAGCAGGCCTCTTTGCCATCACTCATCTCCGAGCTAGCAGCTTTGCAAAGAACTCCCAACCCCAGGCTGTGAAAACAAACCCACAGTGCCAGGAAACCGTACTATGTCTCGGTTCCCTCAGATCTGCTGCGTCGGTAGAGGCGGTGCATTTATATAGGCAATACCCAAGTGGGTGGCCAAGCATATCAGGCTGAAGATAAGTGGCACAGGAGGTGCACAGAGGAAATTCCGACAATCATCATCTGCTAGCTTACACGACACTTCATTCCTGGTCAGAGATATTTTCCCACTAGGACATTCAAGAGGGTTTTAAATCAAAGGATCTGCGTTGTGCAGGGCACCACCTAAGAAATACACAGAGCCCATGGGTTTGGGGTCACAAGAGCTGAGCTTGACCTTCAGCTCTGAGTTGAGATGGGTCCAGACTGCAGAGATCAGATGCAAACTTCCCTAAACTTTGGACAAGTTTGGATCTGGGAGAGGAGAGGGGCGCATGTGGGTTGGTTTGCCCCACTGCAGTTACTGGTCAGCTATGACGTTTGGGTCTACAGCAAACAGAATCATAGAATATCAGGGTTGGAAGGGACCTCAGGAGGTCATCTAGTCCAACCCCCTGCTCAAAGCAGGACCAATCCCCAATTAAATCATCCCACCCAGGGCTTTGTCAGGCCTGACCTTAAAAACTTCTAAGGAAGGAGATTCTACCACCTCCCTAGGTAACGTGCAAATACATGCAAAGTTCAGAGGATCTTTGAATCCAGGGGCTGAGTTGGGTCCAGCTCTAGTTCCAAGCTCAAAATGAACCCAAGAACATCAAACAAAACTGAGCTAAATGCACTGGGATTTGCCAGACCCAGGTGAGTTGGATGGAAAAAGGTTGGTACCACTCCACACTGAAGACTGGATTTGACAACCCAGCATCCTCTGTCCCAGCTGGAGGATAAAGGGCTGCAGTGCAGCACCTGGGACACATCACATATCATGAGCGGGTTCAATTCTAGCATGTCCCTTTACCAGAGCTGCCACAGGGAGCCACCTGGATCACCCATTGCTAGGTGGGTGGGATTCTATTTTCATTATCAAATGATTTACTACTGGACTTCCACACACAGAGAAGTACCAAGAATTCCAAGGTATCTAGTCCCCTATTGATACCCAGATTATCTGAACATTAATGGAGCCTGGATTGTTCTTTAGTAATCTAACTGCTCAGAACCAAATGCCTAAAATGGATTCAATCTGATGATGCGAGGCGCCACCTAACAGACACACAATTCATGCTACTCTCTGGCTACACGGCATTGGTGTTCGTTTTTCCACATGATCCCTGCAGCGTCTGTTACCCTGGGGCTGATTCACACTTCAAAATAAAGAGTTTCACATGTCCAACCGGAAGCAGAAACGCCCCTGATGTCAAATGGAGCCCAGGGTCACTCTCTTTGAGAGTGTCAGGGGTTTCACTCTCTACAGCATGCCAACAGGGTCAAAGCCATTGATTGATGTCCTCATACTGAGCATGACTTTCCAAGGAGAGGGGCAAAATCACACACAAGGATCTCATCGGAGCCAAGGAGCAATGAGCTCCACTGGGAAAGCAGTAGACACGTCCGTACAGCTTTTCTGTTAGTACCAACAAGGTCACGCTGTAAAGAACATTCCATTAGCCAAACAGAAGGGTCCTTACAGGACATCCCTGGGGTTCAAGGAGAAGGAGAGGTGCTGCGATGTTCCACCCTACCCAGGACTTGTCCCTACTAAGCTCACCTCTCAGACTTTGGCCCTGCTTCACTGTGGCCAGGTGTATTCGTGCTAAGTAAATCATTCACAAATGCATCACGCTCTGCTCTTCCCAGTCACATGTCCGGTGAACAGGCTTCTCTGGGGAAGGCTCAGGAGATGCCAATTAGCCTATAAACTTCCAGTTAGATACCTGTCCCTGTTTTGATATGTTAATGAATCCAAGGGGCCCTTGGGTTGTGGGAGATCAGCAGAACCCACTGACCAGGCTGCAGACTAGCTTCGAGTTTCTGAGAAAGAGTTGGACCAGTGCAGGAGTGTGCACAATAGGCTGGCCTTGTCCAGAAATCTGCTGGCTGGGAGCGCTCACGGGGTCTTTATTTCACCTGGAGCCTTGTCTAAACCAGGAAGAGCACGTCCATTACTGACAGCAGGCCCGCATGAACCAGCACCTAGTAGTTTAACTTCAAGCCCAGCCAAGGATGAACCATCTCCAGCACCTTTCAGAACCCTAGGGTTTGTAATTAGACCTCACAACACCACTTGGCTGTTAGGTCTTTGATGAGACATGGGCAATCTGGGGAATGAATTACTGATTTGGATTATTTCTACTCTACATGAGAACCTTGGGGCTCCCTTGGTGATCTTTCAAACATGCACTAAACCAACAGATCCATCAGCTACCCTGAGACCCCAGCAACAACGTTTAATTCTCACACACATGGCTACACATCACCCATCACCCACCTCTTTATGGTCAAGAGCTTTGCAGCATGCGCTGATGGAGAAACCTGGGCTATCCTGGACTAAAGTCTGTGGCTGAGTGCAGTGCAAGCTATTGCTCCACACATTTAAAAGCTGCCCATCACTACAGTTTCTGGGAACCCTTAGCAAGGCTCCACTGGCTCTAAGGCTATCTCTACACTTCACTGTAAACCTGGGTCTGTGGGACCCAGGCTTGTGGACTCAGGGTATGTCTAGGCTGCAATAAAAGTCCCACAGCACAGTTGCGGCTGGCCTAGGTTAGCTGACTCAGTCTCGCGGGGCTCAGGCTGTGGGGCTATAAAATTGGAGAGTAGATGTTTGGGATCAGGATGGAGCCCAGGCTTTAAGACCCACCCCTCTCGCGGGGAGATTTTTATTGCAGTGCAGATGTACCCCCAGTGTTTCCAACCCCATGTTTGAGCATCCACACTGCATCATAAATCTGGGTTTACAATTGCTAGACCTGGGTCTCACAGCCATACTGCCCTATGCAGACCTTCTGATTTGGGTCTGTGGCTTGAGTTGCATCCACACTGCAAAATGACACGGCTTGGACCTGAGTAACCACAAGACTCAGGCTCTGACCCAGGCCCCCACAGGGTCCTAGAACCTGGATACTTGCTGACCCGACTCAGACCAATTTGTGTGTGGACAGAAGTGGGCCTTAGACCCGAGTCAGAGTTCGGGCTTAGTGTGCAGTGCAGATGTGCCCTAAATGGCTCCTCCATGATACACACTCATCCATACAGTGTCAAAACGGCTCAGAATGACTGGGTACAAGAGCCCTGGGGAACATGCCACATTCGCCAACATTCAGATTACTTGTGCCATTTTTGACCCCTTACTTATTATTTTTCATGCAGTTGTTCCAAATCCTCTCATTTGTGTTCAGTTAATTTAATTAAGCTAAGATCCATCTAAGCAGCCAGAAAACAAGCTCAGCCTGATGCAATTCACCTTGCAGCATTACTGGAACATTTTCAGTAATGTTTTAATTAGTCACAGGTCTTGGTCACTTGAGCATCATGCTGTATACTGCAGCCCCCCTTAAGTAACCAGCGGGGAACACATCAGACTCCAAAACCAAGTAAGAGTCCTCTGAATTTTAGAAAGTCAGCATGCTCTGCCCCCATGCAAAGCGTGTCAGCTGAATGGGACCAGGAATGGAAACAAGTATCTCTCAAAGACACAAAAGGGTTGCATGAAATACTGCTGGGGGCAGAGGATGAATTCATACGGAAAGGAGTTGAAGCTTTATATAGCAAATATACAAACCCATTAATGGGGATCAGCCATCACACCTGGCCTACTTTAAATTAATTCTGAATAAGCTATGGAGGAAAATAGCTGTAGGACTGATGAAGTGATCACAGCCAAGTTGATCACAGGCTGATCTGCTTTTCGGGTCCTGTTTCTTCCTTTTGGAACTGAGGACTATTTGTTTCTTTAACACAAGGATCTGGAAATCTCACTACAGGCCAGTTCCACACTTGGTGATCATTACGCCCAAACTGCCAAGTTCACCTAGACACGGTAAAAGAGCTTTGCTAAGTAACCAATCTGCTTGGCTTTGGTGTGACTCGCAGTTTACAAGCCTAGAGCATGTGATGTGAATGGTAAAAGTCTAATTAATAAACATTTAAACTCCAGGAGTCCAAGGCAGAAGTCAAAAATGTGCATGCAACTGCAGTTGCTATGACCGCGCATGCAGATGAGGTGTTTGCACACAGTGAAACAAATAATTAAATTGTTCTTTGGGCCTGCAAATATCCAATTCGTGTTCAACCATGATAGCTGTCAGTGCAAATTAACTACACACATTTTACATGGGATCTTAGCCTCCCAGGCCAGATCCACAACTAGTGTAAATCATCATTGCTCCATTATGGAGCAACGACAGCCTACGACAGCTGAGGGACCTGCCTGGCTGAGTTTTGGAAGTCAGGACCTTACAGTGTAATGTACATGCAGCGGGCTCTGCTTCTGCTCTAGGATTTCCCTACTATGCTCTCACTGAAATGCTATACTATGAGCAGCCCTGAGGATGGAGGGAAGTGGACAGCCTAAGATAACTAGTTAGTTTTAAACATTCAAAGTCTGTAGCTGATATTGAAATTCCCAGCTTTGGCTAGAGCTTTTCATTCGACAATAGGTAACATGACCTTTCAAGCTCCGGTCGCCTGCTTTGGTGAACTACAGAGCCAAGAAATTCTACTCTTCATGTCAAGAGAAGCTGGCAGAAGAAGCCTGGATGATGCCGCTGATCAAGGACCCAATCCTGTAAGTCATGCTCCTGGGAGAAGATCTTACTCACACAGGCAACTTCAACAAAGCCACTCTAGTGGCTGCAGGCTCCAGGCCTGAGCCATATGAACACACACAAAACAACATATACAAGATCCATCAGAAGTTCCATTTTTCCTTCTTTCAGGGGTCGATCCTACGTCTCCAGTTCAGCAAGAAGACTTGAGCACGAGACCCAATGGAGTTAATGACGCGTTTAAAGTTAAGAACATGCTCAAGGGCTCTGCTGGATCAGGTCCAGAGTGCTCAGCTCCCTGCAGCACCAAGCTCTGCTGCACTGCTTTGGATTTTATTGTTGGTGACAGATCTTTGCTTCTTTACATTTTGAACAAATATGGGACAAAGAATAATAAATCACTCGGGAAAATCCGTGGAGCAACATGGAAGTTGTGAGCAGCTCCAGACTTCTCCCTCTGCTACTGCATTTCCTACCACACACTTTGCAGACCATCTCTGCTTGTTTTGCTCCATTACAAACTCTCACGCTCACATGGGAGGCATGGCCAAGGGATCAAAACCCACCAGGAAATGAGCTACTCCAGTGTGCAGCTCTATCCCACTGTCAGCAGGGCTTTGAAAGCGTCCGTGCTATTTCACTGTGCACAGCAGTATGCTTCCCATTAACAGTAGCACTAGTAACAGGGCTACACTGTGTGGTTTTCTGTGTAGAAGAACATGCTCAGATATTCAGGGGAGCCAACAGGAAACAACAGGCCTTTCGGGAGAGCCCACGGGGAAACAACAAAGAGCAAAGCAGGCTGTTTGGATTTCTAACTAAAATCTTCTTTCTGCACACACAAGTAAAGAGTGGCCAACTCAGAATGAGAAGACCCACGGTGAGACTCACCATGCCCACCGAGATGGTCACACGGCTCCTTAGCTGCCAGCTCCCGCAGGCAGGGACAGCGTCCTCATCTGTCGGAGGAGGCAGCTGTTGTGTACTCCCGGGCAACATGAGGTGCATTCTAGACAACTTGCATTACTCAGCCCTTAAATAAATATGTGGCAGCAATCAGTGAACTGTACAGCTGGAGCTAAACAAAGGCCTGGATTTGCAGCTACGGTGGAGCTGGACTACGGATACTAATCAGGAGTCATTAAGGTCTTGTCTACATACAGCAGTTGTACCGCCTTAACTATACCAGGTTTCAGAGTAACAGCCGTGTTAGTCTGTATTGGCTAAAAGAAAAGGAGTACTTGTGGCACCTTAGAGACTAACCAATTTATTTGAGCATAAGCTTTCGTGAGCTACAGCTCACTTCATCGGATGCAGTGAGCTGTAGCTCACGAAAGCTTATGCTCAAATAAACTGGCTAGTCTCTAAGGTGCCACAAGTACTCCTTTTCTTTTAACTATACCAGTACAGTGAAACCAGTACAAACCCCTCCTCCCCAACCCCAAGCATAGGCGCAAGTGCACTGCTATCAAGGTGCTGATCTCAAAGCTAGTAAAGGAATCGCTTTACCCCGCTAAAGCACCTTTACACTGGTATAACCGCATCTGCACTGGTATAATGATATCCATTAAAAAAAACCCCACCCCACTCCTCACTGAAATGGTTATACTGGTACAAGAACTGCGTGTCGAGCAGAAAGCGGAGGGGCATTTCTCTCCAGTGCTCGGCACGGGGAGACCCTCCCTCCCTCGGAGGGAACCCCCTCTCCTCTGATGATTTCATTCATCAGAAGGCAGGCAGTCACACCTGACAATTCTCTAAGAGGCACTGATGGGACCAAAATTACTCTCCCCCTCACCCCCATGGTCTAATGGCCCACTGTACCCAGTACTGACTGACCGGATCCTATGTATTCTGTTGGTCTCGTCAGCCCTTTATTAGCAGTCCCTGCATCCCATTACTTTGCAGCTCTGTGTCGTCCCGCCAATCACCCAAGGCCAGCCAGCAACCACGCAGGGTAAAAGGTCCAAGCACACAGCTGAAGATTTAATACGCTGCAGCCCAGGTTTCCAGGTGACCAGAAAAAACACACACAGCACAGACATTTTCGATTGGTCATTTTAAAGATTTTTCCATAACATCAGATACTGATATTAACGAATCAACCACGAACAGAAGGCAGTGGTCAAACAAACACGCAAGGCAAGAGACCGCTCCGATACAGAGAGCGAGTGAGCTGGCTTGGTTTACGTACACTCTGCTTTAATGGGGAGAAGGTTACAGAGAGAAAGAAAGACCCCCCCTTTGTCTGTCTTGTCTATTTCAACGCTAAGCTCTTTAGGGCAGGGACCGTCTCTTATTACCTGTGTACACAGCACCTAGCACAGTGGGGCCCTGATCTTAGTTGGGATCCCATGGCACCACTGTAATACAACAACAGAATGAAACGAAAGCAAAAACCACCCTTTAATAACATTAAGTTACTATAACAGCCAATCATTTTTTAACTGTGCCCCCTACATACTTGCGGATAAAACTTGACAGAGAGCACTCTGTCCTTCTGACAACACATCAAGAAGACCCATGCTAAAATCCAGTCGAGAGTTGGACTCCTCTCCAAGACTGCTGGCCACTCACGGGGCACCAGCACACAACTCTATGGACATCTACCAATGCCCTAATTCCTGCACCTGCTAAATGCCTTGCGGCAGCATAGGACCCAGCCATCAATGTGGCAAGCTGGACTCAGTGACGGACTCCGCCCTTCGTATCATCACCGGTGCGACCTGAACAATGCCAGCCTCCAACCTTTCGGTCCCAGCGGGCATTGCTCCCCAGGCGATTAGGTGTGAAGCCAGGGCCCTGGCTGCATTCCTGCATGCAGGCAACCATCAGTACAGCTTACTTCATGATTTCATCTTAAGGCCACATAAAAAAATGAGGGCTACAGTCAAGACGCCCCTTTTCTGAAATAGCTAAGACCCTCAGACAGTACGTCAGAGATGACCGTTCTATGGAACAGCAGCAACAGGTGGCACAGGACTATACTTTGGATCCATAGTATAATTTTTGGCAGGCAGACAATGCAGATCTATCCCCCTGCTCGCACACAGCCCCAGCTACCTTCTCCCTGCACCCTAAGCTACCCCCTGCTCACACACAGCCCCTAGCTGCACCCTGCCCCCACACAGCCCCTAGCTAAACCCTCCCTACATCCTGGGCAGTTTTCAAACTTTTTGAGCTGAACCCCCACCACACACAACCCAGACAGACTGGGTGGTCTGCTGAGGTGATTCAGGGGGTGGAGGTGGCGCTGCCTTCCTGGACACTGCTGTGAAGAGCTGGTCCAAAACGCACTGGCCCCTGCCCCCCCCCGAAAATAGAAGTCAAACTATCTCTATGCCCGAGGGCCCACCACCGGGCCTGGGTCCTGAGTCCCCGCCCACCATTGGACCCTGGAGTTTTTACAGCATGTTGAGGGGGGCCTCAGAAAGAAAAAGGTTGAGAAGCCCTGATCTAGAAGTTAAATAAAGCATGAGGAGTCAGGATGACCTGTAAGTTCTAGTTCCAGCTCTGGGAGATCTAGATTTTAAAGCAGGGGACTGCTACTCAGGACTCCTGGGTTCTATTTCCAACTCAGTTGCTGCCGTCCTGCATGACTCTGCACAGGTCATTTTTGTATCTCTGTCAAATAGCCACTTGTAGGCTGTGAGAACTCAGTTACATTTGTAAAATACTTGGAAATCCTTGGATAACAAGAAAAAAATATTTCAACCAGCAAATTAGCCACTGAACAACAGAGGGCCCCATTCTAAAAAACAGAATTCTTCCCATGCAGGAGCAGTTGGAGTTTTCAAAGTGCAGTTACTACACAGATGAAAGCACAGGGGAGATTTGCCTCCTGTCCTGGATTGTTGGCAACAGAGTAAAAGAATATTTGGATCCTACTGATGCTATAAAAGGCCTGGCCTACAGCTTTTGCACGTCAATAGGAGCCCTTGTTTGTGTGAAGGGCTGTAAACCAGGTAAAGTTTCATGCCCAAAGTACGTGTACATGACAGGCCAATATTAACTCAGCTGGTCTGTTTCACAGGTCTGCAAAAGCTGAGAATGGTTCCTTTTATACTATCTATTTCTGTTGCTTTGTCTCCACTCCCTAGCAGGTCATTGCAATACACACACTTCGCTTTACAATTCAAAAGTGCCAGACAAACATGAATTAGTGCTCAGAAGGGTGCAGTGACTTGCCCAAGGTCACACAGGGAGTCAGTGGCACCAGAGAACTCAGAAGGAACTGCTATAACACAAATAATAACGGGAGACAATTAATTCTCCCCAATTTACACTGATCATCGACCAAAGGACAAACTGGGAACTTTCTACAAAGCGTGAGGGTCAGAACTGGTGAATGCTGCTATAAGCCACAGTCATTCTGAACTTCCATTCCCCTTCCTAATGTGATCCATCCCTTCTAAGCTAATTGCTTTATAGCACATAAACAGCCCTTTTACAAAAATGTTACTCTGATCCTTTCAGCTGTCAGCCAGTCAGTTTTTACTCTTCCCGAGAACTGTGTTTTGTTTTTTTTTTCATAAAGAGATAGATAGTTCAGTCGCTAACCTGAAAGAAACTCATCCTGCCCACCGGAAAATGTAATAACACCAAAACAATTTTTAAAAAAGCAATTAGGTTTCCTGGCCAACAAATCTCCCTTTTCACCACCTGAAAAAACCAACTCTCCACTCTGATCCACTGTTTTCGTTACATGTGTTTCAGTTCCAGCTATCGCAGTCTTCATGTTCCCCTCCATAATCTGGATTGGTCTCTAGTGGCATTTTAAACATTTCATAGGGTGATTTTCTATGGGCTCATTTTGATAACACTAAGTCCAGCTCCCACACTTTTGCAGTACAGAAGTCAGACCTATTTTGGTTTGAATTGGACCCTTAGGAGAAATCCAAAAGTGACTTCTCTGCATGGGTGTATCTAAAGCTGAGAAGTACATTGACTTCCTGCATTAAGAAAGGGTGAAATTCTGCCCATTGGATCACACTTTGGCCCACTGCATTGCGATGCTCAGTAAACACACTAATACATCAGATCACAACAACGCAACATCACCACCACAATTCAATACCAGGACATCAACTGGGATGCCATTTAGCAAGCATCCAGTTCTGCAAGGCTGCATTTCACTGCCCTACCAACCGTCGTCTACTGGACAGATACAAGAACTGCTCAAATGTGTCATATGCCCTGTACTGTGAGCAGAGATTCTCTTGGATCTCATTTGTTCAGAACCCTTGTTTTTAGAGCAGTAAGACCTGCAGCTCCTGTGAAGGACCAAATGGTCATAGCAACAACCATGAAGTCTGATTTGGCTACTACAATATATTAAAGGGCTGATCCCCATCCCATTAAAGCCACTGGGAATTTTGCCACTGACTTCAGCTACCACAGGAACCCTAATGCAGCAAATCTAACTAAGGCAATGAGAGACTGTGCTGTTGTTGCCGAGTAATTGGAATGGTTTTTCCTTACTGGTCGCAGAAATACTACTATACTTAGATCTCAGCAAACATCACCATCCACGCACCAGTTTACATTAAATATTCTACACACTTACTCTGAAACTTGCTTAAAATAGTTGGGCCTTCGCCCAAGTCACTGATTCGATGGACTAATAAAACATCCACACACACATACATGGTCTCTGTGAGGAGTCACTTTTCAAAGCCAAATTGTACTTCCACTCTGCTGTGGATGAAGGGCCTGCAATTTTTTCTCCCTAGCAGCAACAATTCTAGTGGGCAGAAAAACTACTAATTTTACAAACGATCAGGATATGGGAATTAATCACAAACCTCCACAGTCAGAGGTGCCGGCCTGTTGCATTCATCAGATTTCATACTGAACTGTAGGTCGTCATGACAACCCTATTTCAAAGAGGACAAGTACATTGCTACCTTTACTTCATTTTACATTAATAATGCAGGCAGCTAAGATTAAAGGAGACAGTGGGAACAGTTAAGCAAATTTAAGGCTTGATCTAGTAATGCTTACTCCCATTAGTCCTCCAGCTGATTTGAGTGATTCTACTCATGAGAGCAAGGTTTAAGGAATGGGCCTTTATCTTAAATTGTAGTATTTTAAAATCTTATATTATTAAAAACGTTTATGCCTCCATGTAAAATATACACAACCTGAATATTTATTACATACACATATACCGATAAGCATATTACAAATAGTACTGATAGATTAGTTACAGTGAAATTACCCTTATATTGATAAAGGAGTGGACCAGTATTAAGGATCCATAATTCCATATTGGCACTGCTCCAGAACAGAAGATTAGAATGAGTTTACAATAAAACTTGGATTTACTGGGATTTGATTCATAACACCTTGGTAAATTTTAACACTCTTTGTTAAATGCATTCACTTAAACCCTGCAAACTCTCTTATAGAACCAACTTTATTTTTCTATCACTGGTATTTTTTTTATTTTCATATTTCATTTTGATTAATATAATCAACATCCATTTATAGAAATGTTAGTTTGTCTTTTAGCTAAACAACCCAACACTCAATGAATACATGGAAAACATGGGATGAGCAGCTGGTTAATTAATCTGGGTTTTACACTGTATCTGCCAGACCATCTTCATATCTGTCTTGGATACCGAGTGATCAAAAAAATATTACAGCAGTGCATTCTTTCTGTACTCAGCAACATTTTATAGATCTACCCTGGGAAATGAGTATTCAAGAGGACCCATACATGCTGAAACCCTCCGAGGATTAAGGAACATTTATTATCTGTATTATTGCAGTGCATAGAGGCCCACTGAGATCGAGCCCCACTGGGCAGGGTGCTGTATATACTCATACTAAGAGACATTGCCTGCATCAAAAAGCTTACAGTTTAAACAGGCAAGGAAGATTCAGAGTGAGCGGGAGGGAAACAGAGGTACAGAGAGAAGAAAGGACTTGTCCAAGGTCACCCAGCAATTCAGTGGCAGAGCCTCTCACAGTTTACAATCAAAGGACCTGATTCTGAATGATTCCAGCATCCAGGCTGAAGCCGATCACTGCACCTGCATGAAGCCCTACTGAATGGAACAGGGCCTGAAGTACACAAGACAGACAACAGATGGGGGAAAGGGGTACCATTATTCCCATTTACAAGCAGAAATTCAACAGAAGTATCAAAGGCAGCATGGGAACTGAGCCCATTTCTCCAGAGTCAAAATCCACTACCTTACTCATGAGTCAATCCTATGACATTTACATTTATTATGAGACTGATGAAACCGCAGGCAGAGTACATAAGAACACAAGAATGGCCACACTGGGTCAGACCAAAGGTCCATCTAGCCCAGTATCCTGTCTTCCAACAGTGGCCAATGCCAGGTGCCCCAGAGGGAATGAACAGAACAGGTAACCATCAAGTGATCCCTTTCCCTGTTGCTCATTCCCAGCTTCTGGCAAAGAGAGGCTAGGGATACTACCCCTGCCCATCCTGGCTAACAGCCATTCATGGACCTATCCTCCATGAATTTATCTAACTCTTTTTTTGAACCCTGTTATAGTTTTGGCCTTCACAACATCCTCAGGCAGAGCTCCACAGGTTCACTGTGTGAAGAAATACTTTCTTTTGTTTGTTTTAAACCTGGTGCCTATTAATTTCATTTGGTGACCCCTAGTTCTTGTGTTATGAGAAATAGTAAATAACACTTCCTTATTTACTTTCTCCACACCAGTCATGATTTTACAGACCTCAAACACATCCCCCCTTAATATCGTCTCTTTTCCAAGCTGAAAAGTCCGTTTTATTAATCTCTCCTCATATGGAAGCTGTTCCATACCCCTAATCATTTTTGTTGCCCTTTTCTGAACCTTTTCCAATTCCAATGTCTCTCTTTTGAGATGGGGCGACCACATCTGCATGCAGTTTTCAAGATGTGGGCGTACCATGGATTTATATAGAGGCAATATGATATTTTCGGTCTTATTATCTATCCCTTTCTTAATGATGCCCAACATTTTCTTCACTTTTTTGGACTGCGACTCCACATTGAGTGGATGTTTTCAAAGAACTATCCACGACTCCAAGATCTCTTTCTTGATTGGTAACAGCTAATTTAGCCAATCATTTTATATGTATAGTTGGGATGATGTTTTCCAATGTGCATTTCTCTGCATTATTCAACATTGAATTTCATCTGCCATTTTGTTGCCCAGTCACCTAGTTTTGAAAGATCCTTTTGTAGCTCTTCGCAGTCTGCTTGGGACTTAACTATGTTGACTAATTTTGTGTCATTTGCAAATTTAGCCACCTCACTGTTTACCCCTTTTTCCAGATCATTTATGAATATGCTGAACAGGACTGGTCCCCATACAGACCCCTGGGGAACACCACTATTTACCTCTCCATTCTGAAAACTGACCATTTATTCCAAACCTTTGTTTCCTATCTTTTAACCAGTTACCAATCCAAGAGAGGACCTTCACTCTTATCCCATGACTGCTTGCTTTGCTTAAGTAATTCCTAGCAAGTCTAGAAGTACAGTATAATAATACAGTAGTCATTTCCCCCAAAATGACTGAAAGCAGCCTCCCCAACTTTCATAGAATCATAGAATCATAGAATATCAGGGTTGGAAGGGACCCCAGAAGGTCATCTAGTCCAACCCCCTGCTCGAAGCAGGACCAATTCCCAGTTAAATCATCCCAGCCAGGGCTTTGTCAAGCCTGACCTTAAAAACCTCTAAGGAAGGAGATTCTACCACCTCCCTAGGTAACGCATTCCAGTGTTTCACCACCCTCTTAGTGAAAAAGTTTTTCCTAATATCCAATCTAAACCTCCCCCATTGCAACTTGAGACCATTACTCCTCGTTCTGTCATCTGCTACCATTGAGAACAGTCTAGAGCCATCCTCTTTGGAACCCCCTTTCAGGTAGTTGAAAGCAGCTATCAAATCCCCCCTCATTCTTCTCTTCTGCAGACTAAACAATCCCAGCTCCCTCAGCCTCTCCTCATAAGTCATGTGCTCTAGACCCCTAATCATTTTTGTTGCCCTTCGCTGGACTCTCTCCAATTTATCCACATCCTTCTTGTAGTGGGGGGCCCAAAACTGGACACAGTACTCCAGATGAGGCCTCACCAGTGTCGAATAGAGGGGAACGATCACGTCCCTCGATCTGCTCGCTATGCCCCTACTTATACATCCCAAAATGCCATTGGCCTTCTTGGCAACAAGGGCACACTGTTGACTCATATCCAGCTTCTCGTCCACTGTCACCCCTAGGTCCTTTTCCGCAGAACTGCTGCCTAGCCATTCGGTCCCTAGTCTGTAGCGGTGCATTGGATTCTTCCATCCTAAGTGCAGGACCCTGCACTTATCCTTATTGAACCTCATCAGATTTCTTTTGGCCCAATCCTCCAATTTGTCTAGGTCCTTCTGTATCCTATCCCTCCCCTCCAGCGTATCTACCACTCCTCCCAGTTTAGTATCATCTGCAAATTTGCTGAGAGTGCAATCCACACCATCCTCCAGATCATTTATGAAGATATTGAACAAAACCGGCCCCAGGACCGACCCCTGGGGCACTCCACTTGACACCGGCTGCCAACTAGACATGGAGCCATTTATCACTACCCGTTGAGCCTGACAATCTAGCCAGCTTTCTACCCACCTTATAGTGCATTCTGTATCTCCCACAGTCCATTCGCCCCACAATCTTTATCATCATTATAAGCTCTGAAAGCTTCTCCCCCAAACTTTAACCAAAATAATAAACATTTTAACCATTTCCCCCCCCACACACTGCTTAGGAGTGTATATTGATAGCACAGTGCAAATACATACCAAGGGTTTGTCTATACTAGAAACGCTACAATGGGACAGCTGCAGCAGCACTACTGTCGCTTAGACACTCCCTACAGCAATGGAAGGGCTTCTTCCATCACGGTAGTAAATCCACCTCTCCGACTGGCAGTAGCTAGGTCAATGGAAGAATTCTGCTGTCAACCTACTGCTGTCTACACTAGGGCTTAGGTCGGCTTAACCATGTCTCTCAGGGGTTTAAATTTTTCACACCTCTGAGTGATGTAGCTCAGTTGACCTAACTTTCTAACATAGACCAGCCCTAAGATGGCAGGGAACAGATGGACTGACAGGAAGACAGAATACTGGGCTAGATGGACCTTTGGTCTGTCCCAGTGTGGCCGTTCTTGTGTTCTTATGTACTCTGCCTGCGGCTTCATCAGTCTCATAATAAATGAAAGTTGTCAGAAAGATGAACCGTAATCTTGCTGTGTGTGCCTACAGCACCAAGCACAACAGAGCCCTGCTCCTAGTTGGAGTCCCCAGACCTTATTGTAATGCACATCAAGCATAACAGCAATAGCCAGTTCTCTGTAGGCCACACAGTCCACAAAACTCTTATATTCTCAGTTATTTTATATCAGATCACTGCAGTTGCTCCTGTTTTCCATTCCCCTTCTCCCCCCCCCCCCATCCCACAGGGAACTATTAGCTATTGTGCAGCATCAGGAATACCCATCATCAAGAAATCCCTGCTACTGACATTTTGAAACTAGAACAAAACTATTAACTGTTGTCAGAGAACAGCTGCCTGTAGCTCGAGGTCTGTTTTAGGAGAAAGCTCCTGGGAGTCTGATTTCATAACAACTTGCCTGAGCACAACGCTTGTTGCCAAACTTTGCATCTAAACAGAGCTGGGAATAGGCATAATTGCTTAGAGCCCTGAGCAGCTCAGGGGGGCCCCCTATTAACTATTAGTATGGGGGGGCAAAATATTCCTGTTTAAGGCCCCCAAATGGGCTAGCATCAGCTCTGCATTGAAGCCTCTCAATCTCCGGAAGTGGGGGAAAGAGAGAGAAGTCAGCAGAATGCAACTCAATCCCCCTTCATGTCAAGGAAGTGAGAGAACATTTTGCTTTTGCTTCAGTAACTACATTGTAAATGCTTTTCACCCAGGTTCACCTCTGGATTAGAGACACAAGCAGTTCAGCTTTAAAAAAAAAACAACCAAAAAAAAAAAAAACACAAAAAAAACCCACCCCCCGCTCTCCCTGCAAACAGTTCATATGCCATAAAACCAAATGCAGAGAGATCTAGCATTGAACCAACTCCAGAGTATATGTAGTGATTTATCGCCAGGGTTAGAAGCCTTTTAACAGACGGATCCTCATCACCTCTAATCCTGAACTGCTTGTTGATTCCTTTTTGGGAGGAGGGTGGGAAAGGTCGATTCACCCTTTTGCTTATATCCACGTTAACATAGTGCATAAAAAGAAAAGGAGTACTTGTGGCACCTTAGAGACTAACCAATTTATTTGAGCATGAGCTTTCGTGAGTTACAGCTCACTTCATCGGATGCATACTGTGGAAAATACAGATGTTTTTATACACACAGACCATGAAAAAAAAATAAAAATCGCCCCGCAGCCTGTCTCTGGTTTTGCTCCACCGTCCTAAACTAAACCGCTGTCCCACCCCACCCACCCTGCTTGCTGCAGAGAGTGACACTGTCCCAGGAGGCTGGCACACCCTCAGCGATTATTGCCCAGGGTTATTTTGTTTTCTTTTCTGAATTGCGAAGTACAAAAACTTCCTGCAAAAGCGGCTTGAGCCCGAGCCGCTCACAGTCACCCCATAACAACGAGCACTTTGCACTGGTAGATTTAAATACAACCACATTCCCCCTCCTCAGCAAGCTCCTCTTTTGTGGGGGAGAGGGGGTTGTTTGAAAAATGCCCGCACCCCGTGACCACATCTAACAGGAGATGCTGCTAATCCTCACAACCAGGCACGCTCTCTGTTGTGTTTGGCGCTCACTGATTGCTTAATTGGAGGCTGCAAGTAACCACGTCCCCCGACCCTCTTACCGTGCATACACGTTGGTTGCTGCTCCCTTTCCATGCACCCTCGTTGCCCTCTAGCGACAACTGCAAGGAAGCGGGAGTCGGGAAGCAGCGAGATCACGCCAGCCCCGGCTCCTGCCCAGCCAATCAGAGCATCCCAGCAGGAGGCAGCCCAAGGGCTGTGCGGAGCTGGAAGCACGAGCCCAGGCGTTAACTGTCACCGTGCGTGCAGAGTTGGGCCCAGGCGTCACACACTGCTGCAAGAGCATTACGAGGTGCAGATTGCAGCCCTGGGCAAAGCCTCACCTGCTTGCAAGGTGCATGCAGCAGTGTCAGCACTGGAAATTGCATGCGGAGCTGAGCCATGGCTCGCTTGCAGAGAAACGCCAGTGCTGGCTGAGTTGGTCATAGTCTGCCTTACTTGCTTGGTTTTCTCAAGTTGGGACACTTGAAAAGAAGGGACATGGGAGACTTTGCATGATAATTCGAACCTTTTGCAAAGTGCTTCATCTGCTGGAAATCTGCTTTTAAGTCCTTCCCAAGGAGTCAGACTGGGACCAGTGTTGCCTGTTTCCCCCACTCCTCACATGCCAGTGCCGCTGAAGGGATCTCCTTGCAAAGGAGACTCAGCCCAGCTCTGCCAGCCCCATGCAATGGCATTGGTGCTGCTGCTTGCTCAGTAATAAGGAGGGATGCAGAGCCTGCTGGCAGTCCCTGAACCAGACGGAGTTTTGACCATCACTGGCGGATGGCTGGAACGTGGTCTCAGTCCTGTTCCTAAGGCACAAGCATTCACATCACAAAAACATCTCATATTTATTTGCTTAGGTGTGCTACACATTTCTTCCCTCACTCCACAAACCATCACTGAAACCCTTTGCTTTGAGATGGGGGGGAGAAGAGAAATAGGCAGTATTGGGTGAGTCTGACACCCAAAACAATAACATTCAACACAAAATATGATTTTTTTTCAATCATGTTTTTCAGTCTGTCTTTTACCTTGAACTCCCCTGCCAATGGGTGTATGAGAATTTCTTGTTGAAAAGTCAACATTTAATGCGCACAGAAATGCCTGCCTATCCCTGGCTGCTCAGACAGTCTCCACTGACCCTTCTCAGCTCTAAGGCAGGGGAACTGCCAGCCATTCCCTGTGACTCTCTTGCCCGAGCAGCAACACGTCTCTGCGTCCTGCTGCCCGGGGACATCTCTACCTAGGAGTCAAAAGCAGCACTTCCCTGACTCTCCCACCTGGGAATTCACCTATCCCTGGGTCCCAGCAGCACCAAGTCCCCAGCTCCCATTGCCCCAGATCTCCTCTCTGCTCTAGGATCATACATAAAGGGAGTGATCAGTGGCAGGGCTGGTCTACGACCTTAGGCCCCCAGGCTCTCACAAAGAGCTCTGCCCACCCCTACCCAGCCTTGCAATCTGCAGGAAGGGAAAAACTCATCACAACAGCTCCTCCTGCTGGCGACAAAATCCCATGGCCCACAGCCAGCCCAGGAGAGTTGGCAACACAGCAACAATGGCTGCTTCTCCCCCTTGGCTGGCAGAGCTGCCATCTGAACACTCAGCACCCTCCTTAGTCTCCCTCCTGCCCTCCATTCTTCCACACCCCATAAATCTGTCTCCTGCTCCCCCCTCTCTCTCCCTGCCCCTTCTCACAGTGTCCCTGTTGCTCCTCCCAGCTCCTGCATCCAGTCCCCTGAGCCACGGATGATGGAGCGGCACCCATTTCGCCTGTAGGCTGGCTTTAGTCTCACTGAAAACAGGGGGAGGCAGCAGCCAGCTTTACTAAGGGCAGCCTGACTTCCACACGTGGCTCGACTGCAGGAAAACAGCGGCCATGTTGCTGGTGTCAGCCCCCTTGACAGTAACAGGAGAAAGCAAACATTCGTAGGCTGGCACTTTTCAGCAGGTTTTCAGGAGACAGGTAAGACCAAAAAAACCCACGTCGCAAGATTTTTGATAACCTGGTGAAAACTGGCAATACTGCATAGGGGTCATTCCCTAACAGGCCCCACTTCCTTTCTCCAGCTAACTCCTGTGAGGTTGGAGTAGTGGACTGAGCACAGGGCTGTCTGGCCATCAGCACTTCTCTTTCCACCTCTGCCACTGACTCATTGAGTGGCCTCTGTCTCTGGCTACAATACCCTACTAACACACTTCTGTTTAGTACTGACAATACCTCTCTCTTGTAACACTAACAATGCTTCAGCCCTTCCTGCTGAGAGCTCCAAGAGTGACTGGTAAACACTTCTGTCACTTTCCAAATGCTAGGGACCAACACTCAGTGCCTGCCAGCATACACACTAGTTAACTAAGCCCCCCACAAGCCTCTTCATCACTCTCCTTTCCCCCAGAAGGCAAGGCTTTATTCTCTTCTTTTGACAGGTGAAGAAACTGAGGCACAGAGACTAGTTCAAAATAATACTCTACAGTAACACGGTGCACTAAACACATCATTGCAACACATGATTATTGGTCCAATTCTACTCGTATTTGCAAGGGAAGAAAAAACTGAGTAAGACCTAAATTCATGTGGCTTAGCCCGAGATTCTCAGGGAGAAAACCCATGTTAGGTAATGAGTTATAGAGAGGAGGATCATTTACTCTCTTAGGACATCAGGAATCATGCATCATTTACAGACCTTTATGGAGATGAATTTCTGGCTCACATGGCAACTTGTGTCACCTCCCGACTTCTCCACATTGCATAAATCATCCCTCTTGCTGACAGGCTGCTGCAAACAGGCTCTTCTCCTCCCTCCCATCCAACCAATTACTCAGCAGAGGGGAGACAAAACAGCCTTCTCAAAGCGCCTGTTAGCAGCAGAGGAGCAGGCAGGCCACACGTAGGAGAGAGTGAGTGCCTGAAAGCCTGCCAAGCTTGCCCCTGGTCACTATACATCTGCTAGGATTGCCTCCAGCATTCGCGTTTGGACACTGTGACTACATGGACCAGGAGGACCTTGGCCCAAGAGCCCTGGACGGGAGGGGAATTTGTGTAGCAAAAGTCCAAGTAGGTGAAGGGAATGATGGGGCATAGAGAAGCAGAGCTACAGGGTCACTACAGGGCAAGGGGGTGTGGCAGTGGTTAAGAGAGGCTGAGGTTTAACTAACTCGGGTATATGAAAATAGAATCATGATTTTGTAACAGGCATAAAAGGTTGAAAACACCAGGCGATTGGGCAAAGGCTGCAGGAGATCTTTGCAAATGGGACAGGTAGCTGCAGGGTGACAGGCAGCAAACTATAATAACAGAGTTAGTTAGTCCCTGATCCTACAAAGACTTAGGCACAGGCTTCAATTTACACCCGGTATGAGCATGTGGTGACCTTTCCACACTCACAGAGCATAAAATTAAGCCCACGTGCAAATCTCTGCAGGATCAGGGCCACCAACAGAGACTCTATTCAGGTTCTTCTACCACACCCATCACCAAAGTCTATGAACTCCAGTTAACACGAGGAATTACAGTGTTTGAGCGTCATCCCTATGGAGTACTGACCATAAACTCCCTGAACATTAAATCCCACCAAATGGGGGTAAATCCATCCTCATCATCGTATCCACTCATTATACTCCACACCTGAACATAGCCATTATATGAACAACATACCCCCATATCTCAGTGTCCGTACTTTGACCCGTTAACCTTTTACCCCCAATCGGGGATATTGCAGATTATGTATTCCGTAGGCCACCCGTTCCTAAACCGAATTTCGCACCCCTTGATAATCTGTACCTTATTCCCTGATAACCAGAAACTTCTATGCTTAAACTCTGTCCCGTTTTCTTTCCACTTCAACGTCATCTCAATACAATTATTAAATCTGTTAAAAGGAAAGAAAAACCAGGATTCTGCCTTGGAGCCAGGGGAGACTAATTGTAGCAATGTCACGACTGCTCCCATTTACCGTTTGTACAGGAGACACGGACACTAGCCAGCAGAGCGCAGGCCCCGTCTGCTCTGCCGAGGGCTAACCAGGGACCCGAGCAAAAGCAGGGCATTACTGGAGAGCCCCTTACGTGCCTTCGGAGCAGGCGCCGCGCCCACAGAGAAGGATGGCAAGTGGCCTGTGACACGAAGCGGTCACCAGCCAGCTCGGACAAGCTCGGTAACAAAGGCCAGGCTCGCCCTGGGCCGTGCAATGGGCTCTGGCGCTGAGGTAGGGCGCGGGACACACCCGTCAGGGCTGGCGGGGTGGCGGGCCCCGACCCGGGCCCCTGGGGGCTGTGGTGGGCAGGGCGGCAGGTCCGTCGCCTTGGAGACGGAACAGCCCCTTGACCAGCCGCTGCCGCCCGCCCCCGCCTGCTGCGCGGGGTCAGCGCCCGGCTCGGGGCGGGGCCCGGCGCTCGAGGCGGGGGTCGGGGACACACGGACTATTTGTTCTCGCGGAGGGCGCGGGCGCTGGCGCTGAGTCGCTGCCATGGAGACGCGTCCGGAGGGGAGGGGGGGGAGCCGGCGGCGCGGACCGGGCCCTGGGGAGAGGCGGTGGTTCTGGGGGGGAAGGTGATCTCCGGCACCCCGGGGGGGGGGGAGCGCTGTGAGGGCCGGACTAGGGGTCTGGGGAGCAGGGGCCAGCAGGGACGGGGGGGCTATGGGGGAGTAGGGTCGAGGGCAGGGTCTCTGGGGCTCTCTGGAGAATAGGGGTCGGGGGGAGGGACTCTGGGGAGTGGGGGGCTGGGGGCTCTCTGGGGAGTTGAATCCAGGGGGTAGGGCCTGGGGAGAACAGGGGTCTCTGGGGGCAGATGCCTGGGGGGTAGAGATATAGGAGAGATCACTAGAGAGTAGGATCAAGGGGGCAGGGATTGGGGGGACTGAGGGCTCTGGGGCGTAGGGTCCACAGGGCAGGGACTGAGGACTCTGCAGGGGGGCCTCTGGCATCAGGTCCTGGGGGCTCTGGGGAGTAAGATGCAGGAGGACAGACTTGGGGGAAGGGTGATGCGGGAGGAGATGAACTGAGTGGACTAGGTGCGGGGGGGGGAGCCTCTGAGGGGGGCTGTGTGGGCCCTCTGCTAGGAAGATGGTGGACTGTGCAGCAGATGAAGGGGGCACCGAAAGGCCCTTCAACAAGTCTTTCCCCCTATTTGCAGGCTCAGCAGTAGCTCGGTGTGACAGCCAGGGTGTGCCCCATGCAGAAGAGCCCAGGATGCAAAGGGGTGCAGAAATTGCTGCCTGACAAGAAGAGAGGCAAGGCCAGCAGCAAGAAGCTGGCTAAGGGGTTCCTAACCCCTATGCTATCCTCATCCCCACCACAGGCCACATGCAAGAAGAAGCCAAAGAAGAAGAAAAAGAAAGCAGACCAGGATGACAGTAACTCCAGGAGCAGCGGGCATGGCAGCAGCCCCTCCACCTCTGAGGAGACAGGTTAGCAAAGCTGTGTTATAGCAATGGGTGCCAGTGGGCACAGCACCTGAGGGATGGGGGCACAGCCTGCAAGAAGTGGATGGGATGCAGGTGTGCATGGTGGAAAGCAGCTGTCACTGCTCAAAGGCCACACTGCTTCTGGCTATGGCCAGGTTGGCTTTTGCATAACATATTGCTAGCTCCAGTGGGCCCAGTGCTCCAGTGGGCCTAGTGCTCCAGTGCCTTGGACCATCACTTACACCAGCACAGTGAACGGAACATGCTACCAAATGAGAATGGCAGATTTATGCCCTCTTTGCCCGGTGCACGTGACCACACAAAGGGTAAGGTAGTGGAGAATCGAGTCTGTCTCCACTTCGCTGTCCCTGCTGTTTGTGAGGGAAGTGCACTATCACCTTTAGAAGTTATGGGTATAGTTACTGACTGTGCTTACCTATCAGCCAGCATACGTACAGATTGCCTGCTATACCCATGTGCGTATGTTGGAGGGTGTGAGGCTCTGAATCTCGGGGAAACACCCTACACCCCCATGTTCATCCTTATAATATGATTGTGTGGTATCCAACGCAAAGTTTGTCATGTCGGGTGTCTTCGGAAGGCTTATGATGCACTGAGCATTGTTGTTATAGTAATGTTATAGGTTGTAATTTCATGTATATAGCTATGAGGTTGAAAATGTGTCCTCATGGCTTAAAACAAGCCCAGGCAAAACTCTCCAGGAACAGAGAGGCAGTTCACACCTCATCATGGCATGTAAGGGAGAAACCCAGCCTAGCCTCACAGGAACAAAGGACACTGGCCTAAGAAACAACAAAGGACCTGTTGGACTCTTGAGTGCGTAACCCCGCTTCCCTTGGTCAGTTTGGGACTACAATGAGGTAATGCTCACCTGACCCTGAAGGGAGGGGGCAAAGCCAAGAGGGAAGAAAGAACATGATAAAAGGGAGATGTTTGCCATGCTCTTCCTCCTCCATCTACAGACATCACCACCAAGCGCTGAAGCACTGATCAAAGTGGAAAGCCTGGCTGAAGAGCAACCAGGCAGCCTGTGCTGAGAAGCATCTAAGTTTGTAAGGGCACTGAAAGTGTTAAGATCTGCTTAGAATGCATTCTGCTTTTATTTCATTTGATCAAATCTGACTTCTTGTACTTTAACTTATAATCACTGAAAATCTCTCTTTGTAGTTAATAAATGTGTTTGTTTATTCTACCTGAAAGTGTGTGTTTGGTTTGAAGCATGTCAGAAACTCCCCTTGGGATAACAAGCCTGGTACATATCAATTTCTTTGTTAAATTGATGAACTCATATAAGTTTGCAGCGTCCAGCAGGCATAACTGGACACTGCAAGACGGAGATTCCTAGGGTTGTGTCTGGGACCGGAGATATTGGCTAGTGTCATTCAGTTGCACAATCCAAGCAGTTTATGTGCCAGAGGCTGTGCGTGAACAGCCCAGGAGTGGGGGTTCTCACAGCAGAGTAGGGTAACGCTGGCTCCCAGAGTCGAGGATTGGAGTGACCCAGCAGATCATCAGTCCAGATAACACCACTTTTGGTGCGTACTTTTTGGAATGGGTAGCTATAAATATAGAAGCACACACAGTCTTGAGCTGAGATTGGCTCTATTTACGTACCTGTTCATAGTGTAGAAAACTACTATTATACTGGGATAATTAGACATCCTTTTTCACTACAGTGCAATCATAGGAAAAAAAGAAGAGATTGGCTGCTGTAGATCCCAGGAAATAAATCTGGGCTTTTGGTGAGAAGGAATCTTGTGCATTTTAGAACCTCCACCTAGAATTATAGTCTGTTAGTACTTCTTGCTGTAACCTTTGCTTTTATTTTTTTAAACAAATGGTTTATTGGAAGGTTTCAGAGTAGCAGCCGTGTTAGTCTGTATTTGCAAAAAGAAAAGGAGGACTTGTGGCACCTTAGAGACTAACAAATTTATTTGAGCTCAAATCAATTTGTTAGTCTCTAAGGTGCCACAAGTACTCCTTTTCTTTTTGGTTTATTGGAAGTACACGTAGCTCCCTCATGTGGACTGTAGGAGGTGTAGGACATCTGTCTGAGAGTAGGTAGTTTCACAAAACTGTAGCAAGATTTGAGGTAGCTGGATATATTTTAGATTTTCTTTCACAGAGCTGAACTGCAGTTGGTTGAATGTTCAACATTTAATTGATGCAAGTCAAAATTTATCTGACCTCTAACGAACAGTATTTGGCTTGCTGGTACATCAACAGAGTGGAGGTTAATTTCAAAACTTCTTAACTGGGGAGGTTTTCTTCAATCATGTAAAGAAACAGAACTATTCAGTTCAGTACAATTGTAGAACGCCTGTTAAAATTATGTCAGGCATCTTATTAAAATAACATTACTCACACTATTAAAACATCAGGGATTTAAAAAAAATCTGACTGTTTTGTGAAGTTAAACTTTAGAAGGGAGCAGGATTAATTTATTACAATGACAAAAGTTAGTTAGTATAACCATTGGTGGAAGCTGAGGCCTAAATGGAGCAAGACTTTAAAAAATAGCTCCAGCACAGATTGCAAGAGAAAATTTTTCTCAGTGGTATCATTTCACTAGCTCTTTAACTGGAGAGACAAATTAAAACTGAAATTAATCCTAGTTGTAGCAGGTAACAAACTCTCAATCTGATTTTTTGAGGGAGGATTTATGAAAACTTTCTCTCGTTTAGGACTGTAAACTTTTTGGTACAGGGACCATCTCATTTCCCTGGTTGGCAGAGCATTAAAAGCCTGAGGTGGTGTTCAAATAATGGCCAGAATTTCTCATTTCAATTTCTGCCATTCTTTTAACTCAAATGTTTAACATTCACATTGGAAAAAACACAACACTAAAGTGCACACAACTACTTTACAAAAACGCAATAGTCATACTGGTCTAATGGACATGATGCTTGTATCAAAGTGTTATGAGTACGTATTCCTAAGTACATTTTATATGAGTACAGTTGTTCTATAAATGGCATCAGTCATTGAGCTAAATACATATTTCCCCTCAACAATGAGCTTTTATGTGATAGATATTTTGTTAACAAATCTGGTTTCTTGACAGTGAGTCTGTGCTATGTTTAAGGATTTTTTTATCTGTAACTTTCTCATTACCATGTGAACAGTAAAGCCAGAGGTGACAGTGATGCCATATAAGCTCTCTGCTAATATAATATTTATCATTGCAACAGATAAACATCACAGCAAAAGCAAGAAGCATCAGACCCTCTCTGCTCAGTTACTTGAAATACTAAGCCTCAGGAACGATCGTGACCCAGCACAAGGTGCTGTAAAGGGGATTCACATTGATGCAGAAATTAATAAGCTTTTATTATCAGCTTCCACTACTTCAGGCTCTACCCAAACAGAGCAGGACATTTCTGATCAGATCAATGAGAGCCTTCGATGGGATGGGATTCTTGAAGATCCTGCCGCTGAGGAAGAAAGACTGCGTATCTATAAACTGAACAGAAGGAAACGCTATGGGTTATATGTCCAGCAACAGCTACCCACAGAGCCACGTCTGACTGTCAAGCATTTCCCATTACTTCAAAACAAAGATCCATACACAAATAGTGGTCAGACAGCATGTCAAAAGGATCGCTCCAGTCCTTATTTTCAGGAAAATAAAGATGAAGAGGTCATGAATGCTGAGCTAGCTACAAAAGTGTCAGAACTGCAACCAGCAGCATTACCAAATATTTCTCAGGAAGTTGTGTAAACCAGTATTGTTCTCTATTTTATATCTGTATTTAAAACAGTAACGGCAACAAAACCATTACTTTTAAACTTTGTATATACCTTTGTTCACGGCCACGTTGTTAGTGGGATTAATTCCCCATACTAACAGGGTATTCTGTTTACTTCTGCCAGACCTTTTATAAAACACTACATAGAAAGTGGACAATAAAACAATTATTTTGATGGTTTTATTAAAGGTTCTCTACATCCTACAACTCTGCCCTCAAGTACCCTCTTACTGCTTATATGTTATTCATAAATAGTAGTGTCCTACTGGATTATCTCATTGCTTTTCAAACATGAATGCATTAAACCTCACAGTACCTCAGTGAAGTGGGCAGGTGTTAGCCCATGTTGCAGATGGGGAAACTGAGGCAGTAAGTAGCTAAGTGATTTGATACTGTGCATAGAGGGTAAGCGACATGCAGATAGGCTTACCTAAGGTCACATACAGTGCAGAATCAGGATTAAAATCCAGGTCTCAGTGCCTGGTTTGCTCTCTAACTGCTAGACAATACTACTTTCTTCTGTTACAAAAACGTATTGTATTGTTCCGTGAACTTGGAGATTTAAATCAGAAGCAAAGTGTACTAAATTGAAAAGTGCCCTTTTCTCAAGTGACAGGATTGTCCTTGTCAGTATCATGATTGCTGCAGCAACGTGCATCGGTGACAAAAATGAACTAAAAAAAAAAAAAATTAGTCTTTCACTTAATAGGCTTCCCTGCCCAATCCATCAGCCTCTCAGATGCCCTTGCTTTTCATCACACACAGTAATGTCTTTCATACAAACTCCCTCAGAATACTTTTACAATATTAGAATATTTTAAAATAGCCAAGGGCAGACAAAAGGAGATGTTCTGGGGAAAAAAAGACCAAGCATCTGAAAGGAGAGAGACAAGAAGTTCTCGTAACTTCCCTCCACCTGCTCAGAAATATGTTCCTTTGATTTTAAAACACTTCTTAAACCCTGTTTGAATGCATTGGTCTTTTCTAACAACTATTGTCTTATATGCATAGGACTCCTCTGTTTTCTGTAATATTTTATCACTGAATGATCTTCTAATCCTATTGCCTTTAATTGGCTGCATGCCACTGGCACTTTTGCAATGGCAGGTTGGTTCTTTATAAATATATTCCGTTTCAAGACTAGATTCCAACGTCATTATTTGAAAACCAAGCGCTTTTGCAAAGGGGTGGACAAATGAGCAGCAAAAAAAGTAAACAAAAAACTCTATTAGGAATTAAAGAATTGGTATTTTGTTGCATCAGTTCCTACCCTTCTATTGATATTAAAAATAAAATCTATAAGCCTGGAAATTCAGAAGTATTTAACAAGACAGTAGGCATCCAGACACATAAGTTCTCTGACAAGAACAGCTTGTCACAAATCAAAAAATTTTTTTTAATATATAATAAATTCTAATAACTTTTTATATACCGTGCCCATCACTGTGGCATCTGAGCACCTGAACTCTCCCCCCCACTTTTAAATCCACAATCAAAAGAGAGTTTTGTCTGTTTAAATACTCAGTTCATTTGAAAACAACAACTGCTTTGTTTGCAGTATGTGCCAAAATACATATCAGAAACCAGAACTAGCTCATTAGGAATAAAATGGTACCAGATGTGAAATACATGCCGTGGAGAGGATTTCCAATGGTCTTAAAAGCACTTCTTCAAGTGTCTTACTAAACTAATGAAGCCATAGCATTTGTATTATATTTTTATAGGGAATTTTATACTTGATATGGCTTATTAGAGAATTTAGCAACAATCAAGTCTGATAAAAGAAACAGAAGATCTAAGATCAGTTGAATATATTAAGTCTTTAGTTCTCAGTAAATCATGTAATAAATGATATCTAACTCTTCCACATAGTACTTACCCACTAATTTCAGTAATAACTCCCAGCCAGCCAGAGTTAATGCAGTAGAGATGAACCAGCCATTTGTGACTCTAGTTTGCATTCAAGACCAAACAACCACCAATAAGGCTTGAATTAAAAAGAGACTTCCCTACAATTATGGTTTTCATATAATTTATTACTAGTTAAATGAGAAAAAGCAAATTGAAACTTTGTTTTTTTGGGGGAGGAATCATGTCACAGAGAGCAGAACATATTGGATCTTGCACAGTGAGAACCAAGGTGTTGCAATATAGTGACCTGAATTTTTTAAAAAGCATCTTCTATCAGTTACCATCTTTTTAAAGAGGAACATCAATAAATCTGTATTTTTAAAGCATGTGTTGTGTCCTAGACCATAGTGTAAGAGTTAACTCGGAACAGGTCATGGTTACAATTTTAAAATAAAACTTCTCTCCAAAATCTTGTCATGAACTCAGGGGAAAAGTGATAGTGGAGTAAACCAGGCATCCATTCTAGTCCAGTATTGTGTCTCCTACAGTGGCAGGAGGAAAGTACAAACTAGCAATAATGGAATAACCTATCCAACAGAGAAGTTATGTTTGAAACCCCTACACACAGAGGGTGGCTTATGCCCTGTCATAAGTGCACTTTTGGCAAACGTTAAGGAATGGTCTTAGTGGGAATGTAATGAGCATTTCTTAAATAGTACAGACTAGATTCAATGCATTGGTACTAGGCTATGCTACTCATGTTGGTAGTTCTGGCCCTGATTCACATCCCAGGCAGTTCCAATAGCTTCAGTGGGGTCAAAGGTCTTGTCAGAATTCCAGGACCCATAGTCTCGTACGGGGTTGGCTATTTAAACTCAGCATTCCAAGTCTCCCTTGGAAATGTTTTAGCACATCTGGGTTTGTGGGCAGGAAACAAAGAAACTACTGATTCAAGGGAATAAACAGGTACAAAAAAACCCAAAAAATCCCCTCTTCCATTACACTTTCAGTCTCTTGAATCATTTCAGCTCACACTAGTACCACATTGCAGAATATACCTCTACACAGGCCATTTGTAACACCTGCCGGATCTATTTTACTGCAGTCCCAATAATAATCTCCAGCTAGAACACATTCTACATTCCTTGCTCTCCACTGATGACATTTTCCCTTGTCCCTATGCCCTGCATAAGTCCCCTTTTGAGAAGTGGTCTTGGGCTGTTGCTCTACAGGGGATGAATTTTGTCCCATGTGAGTTTGGGGAGATATATATAAAAAAAGACAAGAGCCAGCTTCTATGGAACATCCACAATACCAGTACTACACCAACAAAGAGTATAAGCCACATCTTCAAAAGCACCCACTTTCCATGCTGATCTCCTCTCTTTCAACAAAGAAACAACAATTCTGGAGATTTAGAAAGCCACACGTTCTGGTTGGTCAAAGTGCATGATAGACAAAGACAATGTTAAGGTGCAGGTTATTCTGAAGTGATTATTTTCACCACCTCTCTCCTGCCCACTCCCCAACCCCCAGTGATCTTCAGTTGAAATGCACTCTGATTTGTTACTGCAGGGCTACTCAGGAAGCTCCGGGTATGGAAGACCTCCCTTGCCCCAGTGGAATCATCAACACCATCAGATCGAAAACTTAGACAGAATAATGATCTTTGTGAAGTCCAACAGGGAAAAAACAGGCATAGCTGTGGATCTAGCCAGTTGACAGTTTTGCATTCCCTTTGTCGCAATGCCTTCCTTGGCAAGTCACTCCCACATACCCCTAGGTGATGCTGCTGGATTCCCAGGTTTCTGCTTCCACCTTATGACTTCCACCCTGTGGATTTCCTAACATTTTTCCACTGTTGCAGCTCCCCTTGAGTGAGAAACAGTGCCAGCATTAGCACATACCAGATACTAGTGGTTTGAAACTAGCGGATGTCTACACTTGGATTTCCAAAATTAATTACCCCTCAGAGATAATTTTCTGCGTAATAGTCTTCACAAGTTACAGTACAGTGCGGGCAAATTCTAGTATCTGCTGCACTGACAAATAGTTGCACAAGTTTGAGGCTGGGTTAACTAACTGAAAAGTATACAAGATCTTCTGTAAGATTAGGGGAGCCTGAAGAAAGATAACCCAGTTCCTTCTATGCCTAACCAAATGCAATTTAACTCTTGCTCTAATCAAAACTCCTCCCCGCCCCCCGCCTTAAAGGAACATCTTTAAAAACAGGCATGAATTAGATTAAAAAACATCTGTTTAAATATAAAATTCTGGATTTCCCATCAGCTAGCCTATGCCAAAGGATGTCAGCACTTTCTGCTTTACCAAGGTCCTGTGACCAAAGCTGACATTAATTATGGCTCTCTGTTTACAAGTCGCTGAATTATCTGCTAAATTTTCTGCAGCAAGAGAATTGTCATTGGTTTTACACATCAGCATGAAGAATCTTACATTTTTCCACTGTCCCAGACTCTCCCTTATCTGTGAAAGAGCAATTAACTTTTCCTCTTTGGAAACATTTCCCTTATTTTCACCTGAATACTGCAATGTGGGAGCAGGGAAGGAAGTCAGCAGCTCTAAAGGAGGATAAACTGATATCTTGAAAAGCTAAATTCCCATAGAAAATTAAATGCAGGCCATTTTGAATTTATGAGCTAGGACAGAGGTAGCGACAGGTAAGTTTCCCTTAGAGTGACTGGGCAATTAGGGTTTTTTTTTACCCACTTTAGCTAGTGGAGAGTTAGTACAGTACAGTAGAAAGGGACTAGGATGGATCATAGCAAGAGAGACAGATGTCAGTCAGCAGCCATCCAGGAGGTAATCGTTCCCACGGTATTCTGCAGACTCCAGCTCTATGCTGGACAAGAACCGCCGCATGGACTTCCTGCAGTTGTAATCCAGAGTGGTGGTGTACACAGTTTTGGTGTGCTTTGGGTAGACAATGGTGGTGCTGGTGAAACGCAGAGGCTTGTTCCGAGGCTCAAAGTGGACCTCGACTTTGTAACTGCGCCATGTGCAATCAGGGATGCAGACGACCGTTTGGCTGCACGAGGAAACGCCTAACCCCACCGGCATATAGACATCATCGATGAAGTGCTTGTCTGAGTCATACTTCACTGAGGAGGTGTACCTGAAACACAGAAGAGAGACCCTAGTGTGAATCTCACTTTGCTCCAGCAGCCAGTGCTCACTGGGAGATGTAGCTAGCCAAAGACACTACGGGAGGCAGGGTGATCTCCTAGCTAGGGCACTGGACTAGAACTCGATGGGTTCCATTCCCAGCTCTGCAATATGACCTCAGGCTAGCCACTTCCTCTCTCCGGGCCTCAGTTTCCTCATCTGTAAAATGGGGCTGACAATCCTGATCTCCTTTGTCAAGTGCTTTGAGATCCATGGATGAAAAGTGCCGGATAAACACTAGGATTCCTAGTCCAAAGGCTTTTTTATTTAAAATATACACATCTTCCCACTGATATCTCTTTCCATTTAGGGGAAGAGGAAAACCACCTTCTGTTTGTAGCACGCCTGGCGTTTTCATTGTTTGTCCAAGCACAATCTCTAGGCAGGATCTCCTTTTCTATTGGAATTTCCAGAAATGCCATCAGTTTAACCATCTTCTTAGCCTGGTGGGGCCTAGACAACCATTTTCAGACTCTGGCAGCACAGCCAGGCACCTAGATCCATATTTAGACTCCCTGTGGCCTGATTTTCATAATTGTCGACCCCTTGGAGCTTCCATGGAAGCAGATGCTGTTTTCTGTATTCTTATCCATCACGGGTCTTGTGGGAGTTCTTTATCCTTCCCCATCCTTGGGGTCATCAGCCAAGGCAAATGCAATTATACCCACTTGTCTCCATGAGAAAACCCACCATGGACTCGACTGGCAGAAAATAATACAATTAGTGTATTGAGCATTTCTGATATGGAAATTAATATCAGGAATGTCTGGGTTTGTCATATGAGATGGAACTTGAAGCCTGTGTGTACCGAAAAAGATTTTTCCCTCTGCTACACACCAGGCCTGATCCTGCATGGTACCAAGCATCCATTCCAACCTCAGGATTGGGTCCTTTGTCAACACTAGTGAAAATTTTTTAAATCCTCTATCTATCAGCATGCTGTTTGAGCGATACAATTGTTCTACTTATGCCTATAGAAAGGGAAACTTTGTTCCTTTTTACTGCAAAATTATGTCCAAAGGAACAATTCACATGCTATGAACTAAGGCAGTGTATTAAAAAAATTCCACATCTCAAAATATTAGTTTTTCCCTCCAGTTCACAGGATTACCTCTTGCTGATAAGTTAGAACCTTCTGCTATAAAACCATCAGCTTAAGAAAGTGGAATTCCTTTCTGCTAATAAAACAACCCTTTAGAAAGCTACTCCCTTTGAAGATCTTTGCTCCTGATTACCTTTCAAGTGATTAAACAGAACCCACGATTTAGCAGCTGTACAATGAACTAAGAAGCATAATAAAGAGACACGGGAAGCCTTCCCTTGAAAATTCTTCTAGGAGGTGGTTAAAGGAAACAGAACATTCCTTTGCAAAGGGCTGGTTGAAGGCAGAAGTGGAGGAATGTACTGGCAGGGTGGAACTGAGCTTGAATCTCGGGCACAAATTGATAAATCCTATTGCTCCTTTGCACAGTACCTCTGTTAAACCTTTACTGCTTCCTATGCCCCTGGGAAGGGGAAGTTTAAACACTAACTGATTGTAACACTGTATTTACCTTATTTCCTTTGGTGGCAGAGGGTCAAACTCAACTCCTTCGCCAAAGGATAAAGGGCATAACCTCGCAGGGCAGCTGGAGAGCAGAGGGTTGGGGGAGAACACAGCATTCTGCAAAAGTGCAAAGAGAGCGCCTTTAATATAGCAATTCGGTACAATCCCAAGAGGGGATGTTTATTTAGTCACCCCCTAAGTCAAGGACAAGGTTAACATTACCCAAAACAGACATATCTGTAAATGACTGACAGTTCCATGGACTTCCATGGAGACCCACAGATTTACACAATAGGTTTGCCTGGTACTTCTGGGGCATTCATACAGAGAAAGTCCTTCCCCACCATGAGGGGCTGGAGTCAGTACATCCTCCATGGATAGTATGATGTCACTGCTTCGGGGATTTATGTTTGGGTTTTTTTTATCATTAATATTTTGAAAAGTGTGTATGAAACCTCTCAGCACTGGATTCATCCGTCAATTCTGTACATAAATTGCAACGGAAACCTTCATGGGTTATTAAATTGCATGAACTTCCGAAGAGCCTTCCCAGCTTCCTATTTCCCAAGCTCAGCTGCATCCAGTATGTACGTGCACTGCAGGAAAGGGGGAACTCTTTCTAGCTTGGGGTTTCTCAGGAATGAAGAAGTCCCACGTCTGGTCCCTTATGGGACCATATGAACTGTGAGACGCTTTCCCTTCTGCCAAGGCCCCCCAGCTGGGAAGGAGGAGAACGGTCACATGCTGAGGCTAGCACAGCACCTCCAAGCAGGCAAATTCTGCTTTTCTTTAATACAGCTTTGGAAATGCTCCTTTAAGACCCCTGGACGTTACAAGAATCTTATTGTTTGATCTTTGGCATGTCTAAGCTGTTCTCCCTTTTCCCATCTTAACAAACACATCTTTGATCTAGGTAAGCCAGTGAGGTATCCGTTATCTAGAATAAAAGGCCTGATTTTCAGAGGTACTGAGCACCCCGAACTCCAAGTGAAATTAGTGAGATGCGGGTACTCAGCACCTTTGAAAAAAAATCAGCCCCCAGAATTCAGCCCCCAGAGTCCAGGCTGGTATTCTAAGGGCACTATCCTGCTGATGCCACTTTGCGGCTTTCACTCCGGCAAGACCCGAGCGTGTGACAGGCCTTTAAAAAGGCCTGGTGGAAAACAACTCCAGACAGTCTGAGTGCAAGAGTGACAGGCCGTATGGAATTCCTGTCACAGGCAGAAAGCTGGGAGGTGTTGTAAATGAATAACTCAGTTTCATGATTCTACAGTTCCGCCACCAGCCACTGTTATTGATGTCTGTACTTCCATCATGCCAAGAGTGTGCTGGGCACTTTGTGGGTACAGCCCCTGCACAGATAAATTAAACAGTAAAGCAGCAGCAGTTCTGGGTGAAGGGGAGGGGAAGTCAGGTCAGTTGTTTTCGACCTCTCTCTTGTCCAGGTGCATTCTTCCAGGTGAAAATCTGTACCAGTTCTAACTGTAACGCTGATGCGACTGGGTTTTTAAATGTACGCTCAGGGTTTGGATGGATGCCGTCTTGTGTGATTTGAGACGAAAATCTAAATAAAAACAATCTACAGCCAGCTAAACAACCCAGCCTTCCCTTTACAATTTATTCATGGCAGACACCTGCCCCCTGCCCTCTGGCTTCGGGAGACGTTACCAAAAGATGCGCAAACCGATCCGCGGAGAGGCGCTGACTGTCAGCAAAGGGATCACGCTTTCCAGCAGCTGCTGCGCCGCCAGCCAGAGGGGAGAGAACTGGCCGAGGGCATCTCTGCACACCACAAGCAGACGAGACACAAGAGGATTTGTGAGCTCGCCTGTGTTTCTGTCTACTCTGCCGAGCAGGAGAGCCAAAGAATTGCATCGCTCCGCAGGTAGGACCCGCATCTTTGCGGAGAGGGGACAGGCGGAGGGGGAAGGTGTGCGCACAGGGATCCCCAGAGCCAGCCACTTTTTGTGCTGCCCTCACCCACATTCGGTCACACCGGGAGGTGCAGCCACTGCGAAGGGTGAAGCAGGGACGAGCCCTGCTGGGGATGCACGATCATCCGGAAGGGAAACTTCACAGCCCGAAACTAGCACCCCCAGCACAACCCCGGGCATGCACCGATACGCCTCGGCGACCCCCAGCAAAGATGCCTGCCCGGGCAGCCCCGAGTCCCGCTGCCCTGTGCATGCAGCCATGCACCCCCAACTCAGTGCACGCCCAGCGCCCCGAGCGGCACTGCCCCGGACCGTGCAATACTCACCGGCGGCGCCTGGCCCGCGGCGTCCGGCTCGGGCAGCCCGGGGGGCGCAGCGCGCTCGGGGCCGGCGGCCAGCAGCCAGTGGCTGGGGCTGGGCGGCAGGCCGGAGTCGGGGCTGTCCAGCACCCGCTCGCCGCGCCGCTTCCTGTCCAGCGGCTCGGGCCCCTCGGGCAGCGCCAGCGTCCCCACCATGGCCCGGCCCGGCAGCACTGGCCGCGCTCCCGGCCCGCCGGCTCCTGGGCAGCAGGGCCCGCCCCCGGGCGCGGGGATTGGAGCGGGCGGGGCCCGGGAGTCCCACCCCTCCGCCCCGTCCCGCTGTAAGGAGAGGGCTGGGGCACCAGCCTGGGAAGGGGGCGGGGGACGCTGCCCCTCTGAAATCCCCAGGCGCCGCACGCAGCCTCCAGAACACGCCAGCACTGGGGCGGGGGGGTTCTCACCCAGCCCTGAGGTTCTGGTTGTTTCGGTCCTACAGCGAGCCTGCTTCGCCTCTGCTTTACGTGTCTCCGGGGCAGCACATGGAGACAAAAATGCCAGTTATTGAGGGGGCCCTATTATGGGCTAAACAGCGCTCTCCCTTCTCTAGCGCCTTGCAGGTAAGGTTCTCAGAGCAGGTCACAAACCTACTTTAAGCCTCACAACAGCAGGGACGTAGCATTACCACCTTTCACAGGTAGGGAAACGGAGGCACGGACCGGCAGAGTCACTTGCCCTAGGTTACCCAGCAGACCAGTGGTCGAGACTCATGCGTACTACTCTGTAGCACCCAGCTCTCCTCTGTCCCACTCCAGCTGAGCTAAGACACCACTCTGCTCTGTGACTCTCAGATTGTTATATGTTATTAAATTTGCAAGGAATTCTGCTTGACTGGACTTTAGGAATAAGGGGTGAAACCCTGGCCCCACCGAAGTCAATGGCAAAGCTCCCAGTGACTTCAACGGAGCCGGAATTTCACCCAGAGCATCTCCACCCACCAGTCACTGGGTCAGTACTTCTAGAGAGCTGAGCTGAGAGAGACAGCAAATCCGTACAGTAGTGGAAGTGGAGATCCTGTGCTGATGCAGCTGCCTGTCAGTACCACTCCATGAGTCTGTCCTGGCTTTTGTTATGAAGAGGAGTAAGATCTAGTGCTGTTCCTGTCTACACAAGCCAGGCAGCCATCAGGGTCACAGCCCTGCCCGCCCTTCCAGAGCTGGACACTAACCCTTCTGCCTGCCTGAATGAAGGTACTGTTAATCCAGGGCGTTATTTATCTGCCTGCGGTCTCCCTCAGAGGAGGAAACAAATGGATTTTCCTACACTGGCCTACTGGGGATCCAAAGGGCTAGTGGCCCCTACTTCACTGTAGTCACATTCCAGCAGCCAGCACTCCCTGCCTCCAACGGTTTCAAATTGGGCCAAATGCAACCTGCATAATTTATGGTGTAAACATCTTCACATCCCCTCATTTAACTCAAATTCACTCCTGTCCAGTCCCACGGTGCATGACTACAGCCTGCACACCCCAAGAGAGGGCTGAGTCACAGTTTTGAACCCAGGAGTGACACCCTTCTGCATTGTCCCTGTACAAAGTCACTCCCCTGATTTTATCAGCTTGGAAGTAGGTTTAGTTATTAACGCAAACAGCCGAGCACTCATTTAGCTATATATTTCAGATCTTGTGACTCCAGGGGAGCAGCTTATTTACTGAAACCATGTGCAAGTGTGAAATATAACTGCTGAGGGATTATTTATCTTTGGTGTCACTGCATTTTTTAAACTCATAAAGGCAGATCGTAAAACAGAGGCTTGGTACCTAGCTAGGGCATGTGTGTACTGTACTCCAGAGGTGGTCTGAAGACAGGCTGCTGCCCTAGACCCTCCTTCCAGCTTTAAACTGTTTATATTCACCCTGGAGAAAAATCTCAACGACCACAGAAGAACCATGAAAAACGCAGCCACATGGAACATGAAACCACCCTGCCAAGGTAGTTCAGAGCAGCAAACCCTGAGCTAGATTTACATTTCCCCTGCCCTAGCACACACGGGAGGAGTTCTAAGAAGCCATGGTCGAAGTCAGAGCTTTCTGAGCACCTGATTGTCACTGCTTGGGAGGGAGGGGGAAAATATGGCTGTGCTGTTACTCCATCTAGAATTGCCGGGGAAAAGGTCTGGCTACATAATTCAATCAGAGCCCAGGGGGTGGGTGGGTGGGTGTTTATTTATAAGGAGTCAAGTGGATATGATTTCCTTTAATTTCAGCAACCTCCGAGATCCTCTGGCAATGTCCCTGTGTTTATTCAGAGCAGCCAGCAGTGCGCATTCCCAGAGCCTAAAACCTGAGCTCCTTATTCAGGTTTCTGTCCTGCAAACTCTTCTGAACATGCTTAACTTTACTCCTGGGAGTAGTCCCACTGGAGTCACACACATGATGTTAGGCACTTGTGTTAAGGGTTTGTGGGACCAAGGCCCAGTAGGGCTTTGCCTGCACACAGAAGTTGCACCAGCGCAATGGTGTAGACGCTTCCTACACTGACAGAAGGTTTTTTCTCTCAGTTTAGTTAATTTACCTCTCTGGGAGAAGGTAGCTAGGTCGATGGAATCCTTCCATGTACAGCAGGGTGTTAGGTCGACCTAACTATGGAGCTCAGGGTGTGAAAATTTTACAAGCCGAGTGATGCAACTAGGTCGACCTAAAGTTTTAGGTGTAGGCCAGGCCTTAAAGATGCTATTTAAAAATGATTTAGTTAATCTGGTGCAAACCCCTTTGTGGGCACACTTATATTGTCTTAAATACATTTTGTCTAGCAGCTTAGCCTGCCCTTGTAAATTTACAAGGGCAAGCTACACCACTATAAACCAGGTTTAAACTGATATGAATGAGTCCACACCAAAGTTGCACTAATTCAGTTTAAAGGCACACTTTTTATTAAAGCGATGCAACTTTGTGTATAGGCCACAGTCCTTTCCAAGGCAAACTTCCACTTATGATTTTGCCCCATATAAATAGCACTTTTCTGGTTAATTGAATTTCTGAACGGCCACTGCTACTGAGGCAGAGTTGATGGGGGTGCAGAGGATCGGAGGGAAAGGTCTCCAGATTCCTGTAGTACTAGGAAGGCTAATGGAATGGCTTTTGGAAAATCCTAATTAAATAATCATGCAGCATCATCAGATTTGATGGGGAAGACTCCTCTAGGGGAAAGAAAAGCTTTGCTGGCAGCCAAAGCAAACATATTGCTGTACAGTAACACACAATCTAGCCTGATGGGCCCAGCACAAGTGAACCCAAACCCTTCAAAAGAATTCCTCTGCTACCCCCAAATTAAAACCAGAACAGAGCCTTCAGCCAGAGGCGTCTGTGGTTTGCAGCTATGTACTGCTGGGAACTCCGGATACTTATTCCTAAAGGAATTTACATTCCTTTGAAGAAATGCTATTAGGTTGTTTGTCTTCACTGAAAAATGTGGATTTAAAAAAAAGTACATTAAAAACCTGAATCAAATCAGCAGAGTCAGAGCAAAAGTGCTGGACAGGTGGTTTGTTGCTTTTGTTTTAAATACACCCAAGGCCGGACATTTTGGTCTCTCTAACACTGGGAAAGCAGATCACCTTTAACTTCCAAATCTCCCATCAAAAACCCTTTATGAAATGAGAGGCCCCGAAAGGCTCAAGGAGCCATGTCCAAGCTAACACGATTATTATTTCAGAGTTGCCACCAAGCTCCTCAGATCAGAGGCCACTCAGCCGATAATGCAGTTAGAGAAATGTAATAGGGGTGGAGTGGGGGGAAGCTAGATTTCCACTATCAAGAAGTCTGAATTTACAACATGCTAAAACTGCCGAGAGATGATGGATTTATTTCATTTAGAACTTTGGTCCATTCAGTAGAGGCCAACACTTCCATAAAGAGCTAAACTGGAGATGAGGCAGGAACACACTAGATTGCTCCTTTCTGTACAGCTGTAGTAAAAGCACCAGTGTCATGGTCCCAAGAGCCTTCACTCCTTGCAGAAAGCCAAAGAGTTCAGTGTCCTGTGTTTATTGCCTTCTCTTTACTGAAGTCCACTAAATCAAATGCTAAACCTGATTTGACAGCCTGGAGCAAGAGTCTCTCATGTTCATATTGCACCTTTTACCCTGAAGAATCCCAAAGCACTTCTACAAGCTGCATTCGGGGACCATTCACCTACCACTGCAATGTGGCAACTGTTAGACAGTGCACAGCAATGTTACGTTCTAACTTAGAACGGACGGTAAAGAACATCAAACCCAACTGATAATGCAAGTTAAAGAACCCTCTCTTATGAAAAGTGTCATGGGAACTTTAATAACTACAAGTCACCAGGTTCTAGGTTTTACCCCTCATCTGAAAGACACCAAAGTGCTATATGGGGGGTCTGGCTTCAGGACTGACTCAGAGCACATCTCCTGAATCACTATCCCCTCCTTCATCAAGTGCCTTGGTTGTCTTTGAACGTTTCCCATCCAAGGGCTGACCCAGCCCAGCACTGAGAGCTGATGGGACACAGCACCAAGTTACTGCTCAACTTCAACCAAAGAGGAAGAGGTTTGTGAGACCGTGGGTGCAGTGTGCAATTCCAGTGTGGGTCACAAATGCTCCTGTCGCTCCATGTAAGATGGGAGGGAAATTATTTTCAAAAGTGACTAGTGATTTTAGATGCCCATTGTGAGATCCCTTAAAGGAGCCCACACTCTCAGCCCCTCCTGAAAGCCTGGCCCCTTTAAGGCATCTCAAGGTGGGCACCCAAAATCACTAGTCTTTTGAAAATCTTTGCCAGTGTGTGTAAGTAACAGCTTGTTTGCCCATCTCATTTGTCTCCACTGATGCCTGCATGCATCCAGGATACAAGTAATTTATCAGGACCCTTGTTCCACAGGGGACTTTCCACACAGGCCCAGCTTTCTGAGCTTAATCAGTCATCACACAATAGCTACACTGATGTTGGTCCAGAGGAGAAATCAATGAGAGAGAAAACACAACAGGAGCAATCTGAGTTATTTGATAATGATGGAAAAATCATTTCCAAACAATGGGAAATTCCAGGCTTCTCACCCCAGCATGGTCTGTGAAAACATAAGGTGCTTGAATCACACTCAGTTAAACTTCAAGGCAGGTGATTTAACATGTGCTCTATAAATGTTTGTTTCACTGGGATGCAGACTAAATTCATGAACATCGACTGCATGTAATTCTGGTTATTAGAAGTCCTGATCAGTTTCCAGCAGTTCCCTCTGCTGCACAGCACAGAATCATTGCTGTGTCATGCTGGGGTGGAGCACCTTTCCAAACACGTTAAACCCAGTGTTGGAGGATGCACTCCTCTTCCACTCTCAGTTGCTGGTAGCAGCTGGGATTCTGGCAGGTGGCTCACTCTTCCCCTTAGCAATTGGATCTAGTTCCTCACGGCACCCAACAGGTTCACTTCTGTTTGCTGCCTAATATGGCCCCTTTTTAACCAACATGAAGAAAGCACTGTGGTCTAGTGACATCTCAGCACGGAGCCAGGAGCCACAAACTCCTCTGTGTTATACTGACTCACTGGGTGGTCTTGAACAGGTCACAAGATTTTGGTACCTACCTCTCCTTCCCCCTCTGTAAAATTGACACAACATTCACCTACCTCAAAGAGGTGCTTGGGAAGCTCAGTTAACATTTGTAAAGCGCTCTGTACGTGCTAAGCGTTACCAGCAGGCAGGAAACTGTGAGCTCTGTTGGCAATAAAGCTGAAAATAAGCAAAGGGTTTGGTGAGATTAACAGAAATGTTTGCTATATTTTCCATTTCACTATTTCCCGCCCTGAATGATAATTACTGCTCCTTTTATTAACTGTATCCTCCTGGGCACTCCAGAAGAAAAGATCCCCAAGAAAGTGGCCCTTTTAACAAGGTCACGAGATGCACAACCTGCTGAGAGCCTACGAGGTGACCCAGTGCAAGAACATCTCAAAACAAGACAAGACAGAGTCAGAACATTGAACCAGTCCACGTCCTCTCGTGCTGTAACTGAACTCAGTGACATATTCATCAGTGTCAGCGTAGATCACTTTGCAGCGTTAGAAAATGGGTTTCATGGTGGTTTGGACAGAACAAAATCAACACAAACAGGAAAGGGATTTTTTATTTGCAGCCTGATGAGCTAACAAATCAACCAACAGAACACTAAAACATGTTCATCTTGTACTACCTGAATTCGGGCAAGCCTGTCTTGGAAAATATATAATATCCATAACGGAAGGATTGCGGCTGACGTTCTGCAGTGCATGCTTTCATTAATAAAAGCCAATGGCTACCACAACATTGCACATACAACTACGTACAAAGAACATTATTAAGGTTGCGAAGTCAAGAACTCAAAAGTTAGGAAACGCCAGAATTAAGGTTGTCTCTGGAAAAAATAGTAAGGGATCACGGAATTAAAGATTGTATCATATTGCACACACACACGAGGGTGCTGAATTAAGGTTGCACAGAAAAAGAATTAGTCCTGGCATTTCCTAACTTTTGAGAGCTTGACTTTGCAACCTTCATGTTATTTTAACATTGCTTTTTTAAAAACCTAGGAAGTTACACACCAAAAAACTAACTGAAGAAACAGAAAATCCATTATGAAGCATTATATCAACATCACATGGGTCGTCAGTAAGGTTGGAACCTTTAGATCCACCTGACAGAGCTAATGGAGTAACTACTAGCAGTGGTAGGCTGTCATCCTTTATTGGGAACAGCTCTAGAGAGATACAGGACACTTTGCTGGGTTTCATGGACATTTGCTTACAGCAGAGCGATGATGAGACAGACACCTGGCATGGAAAATTTGAGCCCAAACAGTTAGGATTTGGCAAAGGTATAAGGAATAGAAAACAGGGTCTTATAATGGGAAATGTCAGGCAACCTTAATGATAGCCAATAGGTGGTGCTACCAGCCCCACCTATACCAACTCACACACAGAGGAATGTGTTTTGTTCAAACAATTTGTCATATAGCCGGAAATAAAACATTTCAGCTCATGTAAGTACAGCACGTTAAAGAGCCAACCTGTCTTAAATTGCCTGTTGACAGGAACACCTCTGTCACCCCTCCCAACCTGCAATCAGGAGAAACTCATTATAACTCACATGATATAACCCAGAGAGTCGCATTCATCACTGCAAATTTGGTGAAAGAGGTGCACATTTCTGGCTGATCACTTGATGGAGGAAGAGCAAAGGGAAACATACTGGAAAGAGAAATGAACCACTGACTCTCAGAGCAAAGGAAGTGGACTAAAATAAAATAATATTTATTGTATTCTAAAAGTCACTGACTTTTCATTATTAATAATGGAAACAGGAGGTTCCCCGAGAAGTCTTTTCTGGAAGGTAAACAGCAGAGACGTTACAAATCATCATCTAATTATTGACTAACACAAGATTAACTTTCCTGGACTGCCTCCCACCTGGGCTGGGCAGGGAAGAATCCCATTGGCTCTGCTGCTACTAATACAAATACTGTCTGTGAAAGGTCACTTTGCTGGAGCCATAGAAATATGCGAGGTGGAAAGATAAGAGGGAAACTCCGTCTGCTAAGAGAGGGGAAGAAATGAGATACAGAAAGGTTTGTAAAAGTTTACAAGGCCAGCATGTGTCATACTATACCATGAGCACCACGCAAGAGGATTTTAAAACACATCAGGTAACACTCGGTGGTGGATACAAAGATAGGAATATAATTCTTCATGCAAACGCCCTCAGGACAAAGGCTGCATTCTGTGCAGTGCAGGTGTGTGGATGGGCACGTGTACACACAGCTTTCAGATTCCCTCCCCCCAAAGGCAAATTGGATCCAGTTTGTTCTGTATAAATTGCTACAAAACACAGGCTAGAAGAGGATCATTAGTAATGATTTAATTGGCTTTTGTGTCACACTCCAATATACATCAAGAAATTACTTCCTGCACAGAAAACTTTAAAAGGTATTTTATACAGAAACACAATTTCTTTATCCTCAGAAAATGTACAACTCAGCCAGCTGACACTTACACTTTCAGGAGCGCCCACTCTGATAAATACCAAAGAACAAGAGAAGAAAATTTCAAATCAAGGAAGACAAATGCAAACATGTCCTTTACAGGGTACAATTCAATGCACCTGGGTTTCTAACGTTCTTCTGATTTGTTTATTATTTTTGTTAACCTTTCCTTTTATCTCTAGAATTCTGAATGGCAGAGAATGACAATTTAGGAGTCTCCAGGGTAAAGAAACATGGAAATAGTTCAGATTTCATCCCTACAAAGTATATTACAGCACTGACCACGCTATTGCTAATTTTCATTGGGAGGAAAAAAATAATTTAAAGTGAAGTTACTAGTCCAGCACGCAGATAACAAATCTATGCAAACAACCTGCATTCCCATAGGGCTTGTCACTGCATTTGGTAATAATAATAACCCACATTGAGTTTAATTATTTGTTGTGCAGGAAAGGCAGACTACACACCCTCTTTTCTTAGGTTGTCTTTTGTAAACTGATCAGTAAGAAGTGCAAACACCACTCCCTGAGAATGCAGGTTGTAAAACTAGCAGAAGGGTCAGAAACAATAATCAGCACCTAGAGGAAGTGATGTGATCCAACAAGAGGCTTTCTGATAAGGTTTCAGAAGTTCACATAATTGGAGCTTGTTGTCACCCCTTTTAGCCAAGTTTACAGAAATTCCTACCACTGCTAACACTGTTTCAGGTGCATGCTTAGCGATACAGGACTCCCCAGTGTACGTGTCCGGCTGCCTCCAACACCTGTCTACACTAGGACTCCCAGCATTTTAACACCAGCACACCATTAGAACCAGTTTCAATGGTAGGAATTTTTTGTAAAGGTTTCCTCATGTAGACAAGGTTAATGTAGGTGTTACAATATCTCAACTCTCATTTAGGTGTCAGTTCTTATTTTAACAGTTTTGGTCAGATACAAATGATTTTATCTGCTGATTTACCAATTCTACTGTAATCAGTCTCTCAGTTCATAAACTATTAGGACACAGGCTGATTTATCAGTCTTGGAAAAATCACTATTACCAGCCCAGGCACAGAATCTACTGTCCCACTCACATGGGGCCGATAAGGGAAAAACACTGGAGCCTATGTTTTCAAAAATGACTAGTGACTGGGTGCCCGACTCGAGTCGCCTTAAAGAGGCCTGATTTTCCAAAGGCACTAAACATCCAACTTCTGAAAATCAGGCCCACTGAAGGTGTCTCAAGCCAGAAATCCAAAAATCACCAATGACTTTGGAAAATGCAGGCTTAATATATTATTTGCCAATACAAAAAAAATAAAAATAATAGCAAAACTTCTTATTCCAACAGAACTGTTTGCAGCTGTCCTATAATCATATGAGAATGATACTTGGGGAATGTTAAAGGGAAGTGAAGGAAAGTTATGGGACCTTTTCCAAAACATTAATATCTGATTCCACTTTTAAAAACCTATGACAGAAACTGGGTCACCCCAACCACTGAATGCTGGGAATGAGCCAGATATAGAGAAGGTAGGAACTTCAGCAGCTTGCCTTACCACATGCTGGAAATTAGCAAACTATGGCAAAGGAAACAAGGCAGGGATGGAGCATGAATATTAGATTTGTTCAAGACCTAGACATCAATAAAGGTCTTTTGAGGAGGGACAGGAGAGTATTAATGCTCAGTAACATGAATAGTTATCTTCATTTAGGGCCCATCAAGTAAACTATCAGTAAAGGAAATGCAGTAATGCAGAATATTGCACGTATTGCAACCGTTATCAGTTATTTGACCAGCGTTTGGTTCAGGTTTTTGTTTTATGACATCCAGTTTTTAACAGATCTCTATCCTACTTGTAACAGGATCGAAACAAATCCCGCACCATTGCATGGGCTACCACCAGTCTCCTCAGCTATAAGCACGGAAGCCATAATCCAGGATAGGGGTGGGTGGGTGTCCCCCTCTCTCCCTTCGCACATGGGAAGGAGCAGGTGCAGTGAGAGGGGACAGGACAGCGCAAAAAGATGAACATGAAGCTAGTGTCAGGCCAGATTTTCAGTCTCAACAAGGACATTTCTAATTTGGTGCCCCCCACTCCCGAGTGTCACTGGAACTCTGCAGGGTTTTTAATTTTAGACACAGGTTTGTGCGTGTGGAGTTTGGTTAAAATAAATCTGTACTTGATCTGGAATGTTCTCTCCCTCTCCTGCAAGTGAACTACATATCCCTGAACAGTGGCTGCAAACACTAACCAACCTGTATCTACAGCAGCCCCCAAATCAATATTATAATGAGAAGCAAGCTGGAAGTGCCGTGGAGTGCGATTCTCCTGAGACGATTGCTAGTCAGCTGCAGTGACTCCTCACCTGACACAAACACCGCATGCATGTGCCTCCTGCAGAATGGGTAGGAAAGCATGGATTACAATACGGAAGCTGCACATGAACTCTCCCGCCACCAAAATCCCTGTAGTCTTGTATCATCACCTGGTCTGAAACACACCTTTAGAACTAGGTGGAGAGATTGCCAGGGGGTTTGGGGAAGAAATCCAGTGGTGATAATGAGGTGATTTGTGTCACTCAGTTAAGGCTTCTCAGGCAAGCATGTGCCAAGATGAGCACTTTTCACACAAACACTTTACAATTTAGATCCATCAACCCAAATCCTGCTATTACTGAAATCAAGGAGCATTTTGCGGCGGACTCCAATGGGAACTGGATTGCAACTCCGGTTACTTTAAAACAAGCTGTGTTGTGAGATTTGGGGCCCAATTCTCCCCTCAGATATTCCAGTGCAAATCTGGAGCCACTCAATACAAGTTGCAGTAGCGTAAGCGAGAGGAGAACCAGGTCCTTTAAATTTAAAGCCAGTGAGAGAGTTCCATCCTGTGAAGAAATCCTGGCAGCAGCAGGCCTATAATTAAAACTAACATTTCCAGCGGCTCTGCCTTCAGGGCAGCGATGGTGCCAAAGTGGCACACCCACATTCTGGGCTCCAGCTGGCATGAAACAGGCGGCCACAAGCATGGTGGGATAGTACCATTTGGTGCTTGGCTTCCAAGGCCTTATTCCATGAACAGCCCTTTGTGGAGGAGGGAGAGAGGTGTAGTGTGGGTTAGAGAGGGCGGGGTAGCCCAGTGCACGTGAGAAAATAATGAGAAATAAATTTGGAAATAATGAGAAAAATAATGAGAAATAAAATAATTTGGCCTTAAAGCAGCAAAAGCAACAGAGACTACTGGCTTGTTAACAGTAAGGTGTGATTTGACCGGTGAATGCAGTGATTTTGCCCCCTCCTTGCTTCCCACAGAGGGTTCTCCTTGCTGTTTTACTGATAGCTTGACCACACGCTCCTGCACTCGGAGCACAGGGGAGACATTGCAGTGTCCTGTCCTGGGCATTTATAAGGAGCTCAGTAGAGTCCTGGGGGCCAGGAGCCAGCGATTCAAGGGGATCTTATTTTTAAAGAAACAAGCAGCTCTATGATGGGGAAGGAATATCGTCTTATCACTTTCAGGGCAGAGTCCAACACTGGGAGACCCCAAATGGGAACTGCAGCTAGACACTGAGAAAGTAGCATCGTATGAGCAGCTGGCGAACCTTGGATGTAATTCAATCAAAGCATTTTCATAGCCTGCAGTCTCCAACTCACTGCATCTCCTCCAAGCTGTGGGCCCAGAGAAGCCCCAGTGAGACAGGTTTCCCTCGGCTAATCTATCCCTGGGGCACAGAGCCCTGGGAAGCATTCATCCCTTGCCAAAATCATGCTGCTTCTCCATTCAGAAGAATACGGTTAATGCCTCTCAGGGCGTGGCATGGATTCGGCAGCTATTTTTCCCGTGATGAAGTGTAGGATAATGGGGAGCCTGCACAAGACCTGGCCAAAGTTGCTTCGGGGCAGCAGATGTTGCTTCTGTCCATCTACAGTCTCTTCTTGATGAGCTTCTCCAGTTTTCGTATTCGGGAGGACTCCTGCTCAGGTGTGGGAGCTGTCAGGGACATGGAGCTGGTGTTCTCTCCCCCAGAGGGAGGGGTGGGAAGCCTCTGGCGGAACAGTTCCAACATGCTGCTTTGCTCACTTCTCTTTAGGCCCTGTTAAGAAACAAAGGAAAGTGGAATTACAATACACAGTGAGAGCACTACTGAACCTGGACAGTGGGCACCGGAAAAGAGCTACTGCAGACCCAGGTTCAAATCTCAGTCTTCTCTTCCTCCCCTGCAAGGGCAGGATACAGCCACCCCACTGTTCTAGACAAAGGAAAGGAAAGCTAAGCCTGAAGCCAGGGATTGAAGTCCCAAGTCAGTAGGTAAAGGGAAAGCAGGGTAACTGCCATCAATCAGTAGCAGCTCTCCAGGCTTTCAGAGCAGGGAGGATGCATTTGTTCTGTAAATTGCCTTTTCATACTTCAGAAGCCCCACACATTTCTACTGAAACGGTTGCCAAGGCATTCAGATTTCTCCAGAGGGGGACTTTACTAGAGGACCATAAATTCTGCTGGGTTGGTTCTAACCTTCATGTCTAATATCTTCTGGAAAGTGTCTGTGCTGCAGTCAGCAAGGAGTTTGATGTAATTGTCAACAAACACAACAGGTGGCTCATGAGGGGCCATAACCACCTGCAGAGAGAGAGAGGGGGGGGGGGAAGGGCATCAGACACAAGCTATGAACATATAACCCACCAACCAGCTATACGAAGAGCCATAACAATGGTGGATGGAGAAGTTTCTCCTGACATGTAAGTGGAGCTTCTAAAAGCCCAACTGAAATTCATTAGGTTGAATTATCCCCCACACAACCTGGCATCTGCAAAGGATGAAGACCCGTTACAGTTTAAACTAGATTCAGGCAGAGGGATTCTGGAGAGGAGGGGAATGATGCACATTTTACAAGAGCCAAAAGTCCTGCTCCAGCTTTACCTGAGTAAAGGCAAACTCTTCTTTTTAAACAGCAGGATAAATCTTTGTGCTTTAAAAGAGCAAAGCTATGAAGGGCTCAGGACAACAGTCTCCTGCTCACTCCCTGTGCTTTGTCCTGCCAACAATCTCCACACAGACTTCCAAGGCCTTTCACCCAGAGCCCAAAGCAGGGTCGTCTTACAATGGAACTGTCTGGGCAACATGCCAGAGACACTGCTGTGGGTAGCTTGCAGTATCCATGTAGAATAACAGCGTACAGTCTCGTCTCGTCTGTGCAAACCAGTGGAACCTACAATGGCTAAAGAACGGAAAAGAGGCCATACACGCTTACTTTTACTGAAAGGTGCGGGCAAGTTAGTAGGAGCAAAGCAGCGATGAATCCCAGAGCAGGGAGGGGTGACGGGTCCCGTTTATGAATTGTCAATTGTTACTCAGAAGCTGAACAGATCCGAGAAGCTGCAGGGACTGCGTATTGTGTTGAAGCTGTTGTAGGGCTCTCCCTCCCAGCTTGTGGGCTGGCAGGCACTTGGGGTGGGGTTCGAAATTTCATTTTATTAACCTGGGAAGCATGAGTCTCTTCAATACCACTGGGAGAAGAGCCATGAACGTGGTACTGGTGAAAAGCCCCAGCTGACAGGCCTGGAGCCAGAAATCCTCTGCTCAGGACAGGCAGCATGTGCACAGTGGGAGCCCAGAGTTCCCCCTTGCTGCCCCATCAATGAGCCTCAACCCTAACCTGAATTGCTTATTACCCAAGCTCCCTTTCCACTGTACAGAGCAGACACAGTATCCCGTCGGGTAGCAGGAGAGGATTACTTCTCTATCATTCATCTCCCCAGGAAAGCACAGTTTAGGGTCACTGCTTCACACCAAGGGCCTGCTTTTCACTCCATTTCACAGCTAGGCTGCTTGAGGAAGCTACTTGAGACAACAATTAGGGTCAACATGGGGACAGTGGCACCCCCATGGATTGGGATCAGCGAGCAGAACTGTGGGGAAACTCCACACTGGCTTTGGGGGAATTTCGGCTAACGAGTTCACCTCCTGAGCTGCATTGTCCCAAAGCTACCAAATCTCCAATGAAACCATCTGAGGGGGGAAAAGAAGGTTTCACTCAAAAGCCGGGTCAGGTTCATGTCCCTGGTCAGAGTTCCTGGTCAGGATTGGTGCCTGAAGCAGGCTAGTTTCTCATGGTTTTGGAAGGTTTGCCCAATTCTATTAGTTGACCAGGCTACTGTTGCTTTACATACCATGAAGTGAGCCATGGATACCAGCATTGGTGGGTTGTTCGAAGGCATCTGACATTTAACCCCGTGGCCTTTGAGTACCCAGAGTCACTCCACACCAGAGCATGTTATTACATTACCGACGTTAATGGCCCCTCTATCTCTGACAAGGCTCTCTGGACATATCTGTATGCAACACTTCTCCATAAGACGTCCCAGTAGGAGAGGAGTGCAAACTCCCTCACAGCACTCCAACACATCAACACCACTTACAAGTTAAGTGCCCGAGCACAGATGCCAGGTTCGTGGATGTGAGGGGACTGATTAATAAAAAAGGAACAGGAACCAATGACGATTGGATTGTTTTGGGTGCACAAGCCAACCAATTAGTCCGGTCACCAGTTTATTACCGGGACCGTGGGCTCACAGCAGGACTCTGGTGAGCGTGGTGGTATGAAATACGGTAAAAAAAAATATTGACTAGAGGGAGAATAGCTAAAGGTTCCATTGGCACTAAATGACACCCTCAGTGTAAGCAAAAGTAGTTTACACACTAGCACCGACAGTCTGTGCTGTCTGAAAAGCAGACACGCGACTAATGCAAGGTCTCTGCATTACATGAATAGTTGCACTGCTATCATGCATTGCCTAAAGGATCTGTGGATCTGCTGCAACATCAATACAAGTGTCTCACCACTTGCACTGGCTTCACAGCATGACTGACCACGCCAGCATGATAAGGGGGGATAAAAGCCTTTTGTTTTGTCTATCTAGAGCATAAGCTCTTTGGGGAAGGGACTTGCTTTTACTATGGTCCTGTGGTCGCACAATGGAGCCTTGATCTCAGCTGGGGCCTCTACGTGCGGTGTCGCTGTCATACAGTCACGAGTAGTCTTTTCTTTTCTTTTGGTTCAATTGTTTTTTGAATTCAATACTATTGTTTTAAACTTTCTAGTCTTTACTGTCGCATGTGACTCTGACAAGAAAGGAAATTCAGAGTTAAAACTCCTACCATGCCCTTAGCCTGGCAAGCACGTGTCGAACAAACCAACTCTCTGAGCCAGCAGGCAGCACCGAAGTGCACAGGGCTGAGGACAAAGCGACTGCCTTAAAACTGAATCCACTCACTTTCCTCTTCCCTAGTTTAAATTAGACCCTCATTGTTGTGTTAGCTTAGCCTGGACATTATAACTGATCCCAGCTCCCACAGATTCTCGCACACAAAACCATCTGCACTATTTTGTTAACAAGCAGAAGACAGCACCATCCACAGGAGATATGGGAGGTCATGACCGTCAGCACTGCTGTGCCAGCCCTTGGTATTAGCTCAGCCTCAAATCTGATATATTACTCCAAGGATCCAACAAGCTCTGGTATTTTCACATCAATTGTTCGTTTATAGTATGACAAAAATTGTTCTTGGGTCATTTTACAGTCACGGGCTTCAAAAAGCGAAAGAGGACCCCACTCAACAAGGTAATGGAGCTGTGTCTGGACTGGCTCTCCTGCTAGACAGCAAACAGGTGCCACCACCCCACTTGGCTCTCGTCAACCAGCTATGCGTGAAAGTCTCCAAGTAATTTTAGCGGTAGCATTTGCTCTGAAGCATATGGGGAGGGATTTTTGAAGGTGACATAGGGAATTAGGAGCCCAAACCCTATTGTAAGTCAATGGGATTTGAGTGCCCAATTCCCTGATGTCCTAGAAATGCCAACCACACCATACCAATGTGCACATACGTGCATGTGTTCTCGGTAACGTCGGGTTCCAAAGAAAGGGCCCCATGGCAGTCACACTCCAAGTTTCCAGGTCAAGCAGACTCAGAATAAAGAATCTTGAGAGTTACCTTCAGGATCATTTCAGCCCGCGTCATGCCCTTCACCACTATCTTTGTGTAGCTGGCAGGAGCCTTCCTCACCACCTGGGACCCAATGGAAGGCAGATCCAAGAGAACCATCTTCAGAGAGTGAGTGTCCAACAGCAGCTGTAATAGTTAATCGCACTCTGCTGTTATACTGTCCCCAGCTAGTAAGTGTCATTAGCAGCTAGAATGCCACAAAGTCTAAAAGTTAAACTCTTTACAATCCCAGAACATCTTGGCATTTACATCACTGTTGGCACAGAAGGAATGAATCACCGTGATGGAGCCTCAAAGGACTAGACCCCTCAGTTGGGGTATATCAGCAGATCTCCCCTGACCTTAATGGAGCCATGGTGATTTACGCCAGCTCAGGATCTGGCTCATAGCAGGTCACCCATTCGTAAGCTGGAATGTTAACTCGTTCCTAAGAGCAACTCAGTAAGACCTTGATCCCTTTGCCTCCCCGCCTCCAATGCCATCCATTGTTCTGCATTCACTCAAACACTAGTAAAACTATAGAGCAGTACCTACACTGACAGCCTCCCACCTAACACGCTGCACCCACTGACTCAGCGTCACTCTCCGTACAGCGCACGTGAACTTTCACTAAACTGGCCTCTTCCAACACCTCAGGCAGCACAATGGGAAAGGGGCTGCTGCTCAGCAATAGCTAAACTGGAAAAGGTGCCCTCAGCCAGAGCTTAATTACCATAAATCCTTCAGGTCTGAATTAGAAAGCAGGATGGAGACCAGCCGCGGAGCAGAGACCTGAGTCATTTGGGCTGTATTTTTGCTTAACCAGAAGTGGAGCACAATTTGATTGGTTAACATGGGACAGGAAACACTCTGGGTATTCAGATCCACAGCTCATTCCTGCAAAGGGGCTAGAATCAGGCGGAAGTGGGCTCCCACAACCTTACCAGTGCTGCAAAAATCCCCGCAATAGTTAAGGACATTTGTGTTACAGTCCTAAGCACACAGAATTTAGTTAACATATGAAGGCTATCGAACGTTAGTTAATATACTTGGGATATTGATCCCAACGGGAGTGGCCATGGCAAGTTCACCAGCTCAAATGTGGACCAGATTAGAAAAGGGATACTCTACGATGGCTGTCTCAAGGCGTGTGAGAGATGAATTGATGGTCTCAGTTCAGTGGGGACAGGATTCCATATAATAAAAAAAAACGTTCACAAACATTGTACTGGTGCCTGGATTTGAATGCAACTGCTGTTAAATAGCTGAGAAACTCCCTTCAGAGATCAGCAGTGGCAGTAAAAAGCAGCACTATTATGGTAACGTTTGCACCAGGGGCTGGATTTACAAAGGTCTTTAGACAACTAATGATGCAGATAGGGGCTTAGCAGGATTTTCAAAAGTGCCTAGAGCAGTTAGGCACCTGACTGCCATTGAAAATCAATAGGAGTTAGTCACCTACCACACGCACGTGCTTTGGGAAAATCTCACTAAGTGCCTATCCATCTTTGTCAATCCAGCCCCAAGAGAACAAGCATCACTCAGAATGAAATGGATTCAGGGTAGATCAAAGCCTAACAGACCTGCACTGTTCAGTTTGCATTAGACAACACAGCGATCAGAGAGCTGAAATGGACAAGTTATTCCATTACCCTAATAATTAAACACACAAATGCACTGCTGGTAATGGGCTAATCACTTTAACCACATGGTCATTCAGAAAAGCTCCAGTGACAACCTGGAGTCTCTAATGATGTTTATTATACAAGACAACTAGGAATTGTACTTCAGCCACTTGCTTTCTATTCGGGAAAGCAGCAGGAGTTCAGTCTTTACACAAACACAGCAACATCTTTTTATTTTTTAAAGAAAGATCCCGTATCATTTCGCAAAAGCCTGTTGCTCAGAGATTCTGACTCCTTGGCAGCCGGCAGCTTTGAACACATCCATCAGAAGTTCACTGTTCCCCCATCTGAAAGCCTGTCCCATTCAAGCCACGTCTTCAACCAAAGAGCAGTGGTGTCCCAGCCACCAGACAGGTGTATGAAGGTAGAAAAGCTGGGGCGACAGACCCAGCAGCTGCACCCCGAATGCAAAGATAATGCAAACTCTCCTGATGTGTCCAGTCATTTGCACTCCCTGATACATGGGTACGTATCAAAGTTCACTGTTTCAGTATATGTCAAAGATATTGACAAAACCACTTGCTTTCTTAAGGCTGCTATTTGCTGTCTGTTAATTTTGGGGCTATCTAGGGAAGATACAGAGAAGAAAGGAGACAAAGAACTGGGAGTCAGGAGCTCAGAGTTCTAGTCCTGAGCCTGCCATTGGCCCCACTGTGTGACCTTAGACAAACCACTTCAGTGCCTCGGTTTCCCCATCTCTAAAATTGAGAATACTTATATACTTCAGGATGCTGTGGTGCGTCTGAAATGGTTTGTAAAGCACATGGAGATCCTGAGATGAAAGGCATTTTATAAGTGCCACAGCATCTTTCATCCAGCAACACCCCAAAGGGTTTGCCAAGCTCCATTCAGCAGCCATTCTGTATCAGCACCACCACACCAGAGTGTTTTTTAAAGAGAGAAATATCATATCCATCTGGAAATACAAGAGGAACTGCAGGAGGCAGAATATAATTGCCCACACTGGAAGTTAGCCAGGACACATGGCTTAACATCAACTCCTGACAAAACTGCCATGAGATCTCTGATTGTCACCAGATTTCCTATCAGAATCCTCAGCAGGACCGCCACTTTACTTAAGCTTGAGATGAGACACATTCACAGCCCATGGGATGTACAACACTGAGCATTTTCATTATAAAACCTGTACAAAAGTGGGTTACGAATTCATGCAAACAAATTTGCTTTGGGCTGTACCTTGGCACAAATTCTCAGCCTTAAAAAAAAACAACAGTTTGGCTGCTTTTAATTACAGAAGAGTAAAAAAAAAAGAAAACCAGACAGACATTTACTGGTTTTAGAAGCATGTGGATTAAGAGTAAGGTCAGGATTTTTAAAACCCACTAGTGAGTTTGAGTGCCTTAGATTTTGGATGTCCAAACAGACATTTTAACTGGGCCTAATTTTCAGCAAGTGGGAGTTCAGTATTTTCTGAAAATTAGGACCTTTTAAAGGCAGTGCACTCAAAATCGAGGCATCCAAAGTCACATCCTGACAAATATTATTTCTCTCTTCCAATTCCTTTCTCCACCCAGAACTCTTGATCTTCCTCCCTTACCCACAGACTCTTCCTCTCAGTCTCACTCCCCCATCACAGTCCCCATAACATCTAAAAGGACTCCTCAATCTTCTTTTCCCCGAACCCTTCCCAACCAGACCTTCTCGCTGACTCACGGCTGCATTGGTCCATCTTGAGCCACCAGACCAGTGTCAGGCCTCCACCTGCCTGTTTAAAAGCTTCATAAAAAGCCAAGACCCATCAGATGAACACTAACAGCTTATGCGTGCAGCTGGAATTTCCATGGCAAGCTCAGGTATGCAGGATGGAGAAATGCTGCAAAAAACTGGAAAGAATGCTTCAAGCACCTGTAAAAAACCACAAATGGCACCGCTGGGAGCTACACCTCTTAGCCCCAGGCCCTATAAAGGATGCTGTTTTTTCTTTAAACTACATTCATAATAAGTCGTTCACAGCTCCAAAGTCAGTCATGGTCTACTGCAGCAATCCACGCTTTTGTGCAGCATTTTGTTCCCCAAACTGCTATAAAAGGAAATACAAACAAGGATCTACACAATCCACATTCTAACATCCTGTTTGAACAAAACATTAGCTGGGAAACAAACTAACAAAGCCAAGGAAAGACAGAAACTTCTTTCTCTCACACTTCCATTATTTTTCTTAATCTTACTATTATTACAGCACGTTCATCAGCAACTGATCTCAGCACCTTGGTAGAACAGGGTTCATTCTAGCTGTAACTTCGGAGTCCAAGGCTTCTGCTGGATTGGGTTACAACTTTTACATTATTTAAAAGCCACTTGGAGGGTGTTGCCCGGACGTTTCACTGTGAAACACTCCCCCATGCCTCAGCTCCCACTACTAAATACAGACACCTACACAGGTCAGGGGCTGTGCACCTGAGAAGCTTCAAAAGCCAGGGCGGCTACTATAAAAACGGCCTCCTTTTCCTTTAACATTAGCTAGTCTCTCAGGAACTGTTCTGAACACCATCAACACACCCCTCTCTCTCTAGTTAAGATTAAATGAAACTTCTTGTTCTCAAGAAATCAGGTTCTACCGACTGACTAAAATAACTTTACAAAGTCACACAATATTTTCCCTGTTATGAATCCAGCCATGTTGTTATCATGATTCGATTTCTCTCTCAAAAGAAGACGAACTTAAAAACCTGACAGACACTGCATTTCAGTAATAAAAGAAACCAAGAGAGCCGCTCTCCAGCAGATGTTTGCATCATTACAAATCTTCTAGCACTTAGAAAAGCAACAACCAAATGAAAATCCAACATTCCTAACAATCATCTTCATGGTTTGTTTGCCATGGCCATGTCTGGGGACGAGGAACAAAAACTAATACGAATGCTATGGATATACGAATGCTATGGATATTGACTAATTACTGGGCACTACGAGGCAGGGGCAATCATTCAGAACTGAGCTGTTGGCATTGAGTTGGAGGCAATGTCAGGACCCGCTCAGAATTCTCACCATCAAGGAGGCAATCTTTGCAGCTGAGCTTCCTTTTCCAGGTTGACAAACCAATGTGCATTGGCTCCTCTCTAGACTATTTGCTATGCAAACGGCTTTGCCCTCCCACTGTGGCTGCTCTTACGCTGCTTTTCAGGCTTTAAATGACTGGATTTGGAAAAGCCACAGCAGCCAACTCATTTACAGTGGAACTGCCACCTGCCACATGGCGCCTTCTGCATCAATTCCTTTTTCAAGATCAGACATTTATATGAATAATGGATGAAATTCACCATTGCACAGGGCCCTCTGCACCATTTAAGCACTGTGTTGGACCAAGTTTGGAGGCATGGGGGCACATCTGGTACAGCTATCCAGGGATGGCTCTGCACCAAGCCTTCTGATGATGTGGGCTAATCACAGAGCATCCTCTGGTTGTGTTCACAGGACTGCAGGTGGACAGCACAATAGGTGGTGGTGGGAGGGTGGGTGGGTTACCCAGGGAAGATCCTGGACACACAAACTACCTTTATTTCCCATGAGGAGATCTGTACTGCCTACAGTACTTTAGCCATAAATAACATTTCACTCATCGCGCGTGCTTTTCACCAGGCTCTTTAGGAGCATTAAATCTCATTGCAGCACCGTGAGACAGGTACTGTAAGCTTCACTATCCTCATTTTATGCAAGGATAATCTTAGGTCCAGAGAAATGAAGGGACTTTGTCCCAGGTCATTCAATGAGGCAGCAGCAGAGTTGGAAACAAAATCCAGGAACCTGAACTCTTCCCTGATCTAACCCTAGACCACACTGCCTACTAGCACATGGCAATCTTTCGTATCCCACTCCCCAAAATGTATCATGACATCACTGATCAGAAAGTCCTAAAATCACCATTGGACACTTACTTATATTGAAATTCAGACAATGCATCACCCGCAACACCCCACTTCTTTAGCAACAAATGCCCTAGTTCGGTGCAATTTGACACAGACACCAGGAAGCTGAGAGCTCTACAGCAGGATATAATTAATTTTTCTCACCTGTTCTGCCCCCACCATGCTAATCGGTTTGCACTTGAATAGATGGTTGATGAACTTGGGAATGAAGGAGCTGCGGAGAAGAAGAGTACCAAAATTACATATTTGAATTTCAATATTCAGAGTCACATAAAATCTTAAGTGAACCCTGTGCAAAATAAATCAGGGTTTCCATTATGGTACTGCAAGTGCATACAGCTCTCAAATGGATTCTGAGCATAGAATATTTTTTTAAATATACAAATAGGTTAAGTAGAGTTCTTTTTCTTTAACCATGCTGATCTAAAAGTTAATCTGGAGGCCAAGTACATGTTATATGTAAGTATTTCTGTAAAAATGGAGCAATATTATAGTGTCAGTTGAAGTATCAGTTAAGTTAGTTATCATACTACATAATAAACATCAGAACACCGGGACAATAACTGTTCATGGAGTGGAAACATCTTTATAACAACAAGAACCTATTCTGTACAGGATATAGAAATACTATTTACATAAAAATGAGTATTACAGAAGTACCGTGAGATTCCCACCAAGATCAGAGGTCCACTGTGTGAGGTGCTGTGTGTATATATATATATCTACACACACACACACACCCCCACACACAGAGAGTAAGAGAAAATCCCTGTCCTAAAGACCTTACAGTCCACGCAGGTAAGACAAAAGGTGGGAAGAAAGGCAGTTTTACTATCCACATTTTACAGCTAGGGAAAGGAAGCTGCCAGAGTTTGTGTCACATGGTCAGTCTTTAGCAGAGCTGGGAACTGCATCCAGATCTTCTGAATCTCAGTTCAGTGCTTAAACACAAGCCCACCCGGAACAATACATGGTAGAACGTAGATTTTCTGGGCTAGGTTTCTGTTTTTTCTTGATTTTAGGTTGTTTTTTTTTTTTTGGGGGGGGGGGGTGATTTTTATAATGGAAAAAGAGCTTCTCTCCTCTCCCTTCCTTGAGAAGGGAAGTCTTATCAATGTTAAATGTATTTTCCTTGTCAATCTGGCACCCTTTGAAGCCCCATGCTCCCAGGGATGGTCTCCCAGCAGGTGGATGGTTATTCTAGGGCCCCTCCATAACGCTGCCAAAGGGCTACATCTGGGTATATGTTTCGCGGGTGAAAAAAGCTGTTCTCAAATGTTTGCTTAGGTGGGATCTCACTGGTTGACCCTTCAGTCCAAAGACATGGTTAAGGTATTATAGTGTCTATGCCACAGTGTATCAAAAATAAAACATACACAAAAGACATATTACGTCTATATTTCAGTATTTTATGCATGTCTGAATTTTACACATGTTGACGATCAAAAGGCCAAGCTACACAGGACACCACCCAGTTACACTACCTTTACTCTACCCCGGCAGTAACACCCTCATTAAGGCCCCTTTACACTGCCAGAGTGATGTAAAGGGGCCTTAAAGCAAATCAGACTCAGGCCCACAATATTCACCAATAAAACCAAAGAGCCGCACTAGATGCATTCAGTAGCCAAACTCAAGGAGAGTGGCTAGCACAAGCAAAAGGAAGTTATCTAGACCCCGATGAACAGTTTGGTAGGACCACATCATTAATGTCCCCTTTTCCTCTTATTCGCTCATTTGTAATTTACTTGGCTTCCTTCACCTGGCCTCCATTTGGCTGAACACTTGCATGTCTCATGTTTCCAGTCCCATGTCTGGGACCCAGCGACAGGTTTAGACTTTAATGGCTCAGTCCTGTATTTTGTTTGAGTTGGTCTGTTTTCTTTCCCCTTGCAGAAAGCTCCACTTACTGCAGTGACTGGAATTCAGTTTGGTTTTCCCTTTGCATCTGTCAAGCTATTTATTTCCATCCTGCGAAGGAAGCAGCCTGGCCAAGACCCTCTTTGTCCTGCCACCAGTTATTCTCACCAGGTAATTTCTTCTTGCCCTCACTCAGGTCAGAATGACACAAGGTACAGGTCTGCAGCCCATGCAAAGCACTCATTAAATGAGCAAAAAAACTGTTGAAGGAAAGAAGTTTTTTCAACGGAAGAATTTTCTCCTCTCTCTTTTCAACTCATGGCCATGGCCTCTCACAATGAATAATCTTTGCCTGGATGGGAGGGGAGCCTCACTGGAGAACAATTTTAAAATCATTACTGAGAACAAGCTCCAGGGCTGCCCCCAAATGGCTTTCAGTCTGGCCACATGAGAAACTAGCCTTGGCAACACAGCATAAACAACGGTAGGAAAACAAACATGAGCTTCTACTGCAGGAAAGCATTAAGGCAAAGATGAAAGTTATCTGTCTCATAAGTCTATTTTTCAGGTGTATAAATAAATCCCAAAGGCCAATTAGAGAGAGCCAAGAACAGCTGGAGTTTATGCGAGCCTATAAAACGGACAATCAGTAGAAGTTCTGGCTGCAGCAGTTCACTGCAAATGGAGGAGCGTGCAAGATTATGTGTATCTTTGATCTCACATGTAGGTCTAACCCAAGGGCAGGTCTGGTGCTAATACTTCCACATTGCATACGGGAGACAGTAACATTGCTTAATTCTGCAGCATTTCAGGTAGGGAATCTGCATTCACGTGAGCCAAGGATTCCCCCTTTGAGTTGTCCAGCCAAAATCTTCAACAGGGAAAGCTTTGCTTAGTGTGAAAATTTCAAGGTGTCAGAGAATGGCCACCTGCTGTCCCCGCCACAAGCACAGAACGGAGGAGGGAGTGACCTTTCCACCCCGGATGCTGCCTGTTACGTTATATTATGCCCTGTCTAACTAGAAACAGCTTGTCATGTCCAGCAGGGTGGGCAAGATGAGTGACACTACCCCTCTTCCATGTGTTGGCTGGCAGAGGCCATCAAGAGTGCTACAGCATGACTGAGAATCTCAGCTCATCTGAGCTTCTTGTCTCCGAAGACCTAGACAGCACAATTCCTAAAGTCAGCTCCAAAGCCCGACTCCCCCACAGCACGTGTAGACAGTCCCGATAAGATGAATATATATTTATTCTACTGTATATTCTCTCTTCATGGTTTAAGCACTTTGAAAAATATGCTCCACTGTACTCAGAGATCTACATTTTAATGCCACAACTTATTTACAGTTTGAGCTGTAAAATCATATCCAAAACACTTTGTACAAGCAGACTAGTCCCCAAGGTAATAATACAGCAGAGCAAGAAAGATTAGGAGCCTGAAAACAGAAACCACAGCACTTGAAAGGCTCCCATCCAATAGGAGAAGCTTTGCCAAGCTTGTGTTTTCCTAATCCCTTGCACTGATGATGCATTAAACACAATACCTCACTAAGCAAGACAGACAGAGAGATGCAACCACAGTACGTTTGTTTTAGAGATGACGACCTGCTACAGAATGTTGTTCAAAGCATCCAGCTGTTCTTGAGTCACTAGCAATAGAGAATCACTTAGGTTTAAATAACCTTCTGAAGTTCAGATCAGCCGCTCTCTCCGAATCAACAAGATTTACTCCAGGCTGCTTCAACACTAGCATATGCTGCCTGAATGTCACAATCTTCTTTCACATAATTCTGCTCACTGAATGCCTGATCAAAGTCCCTCCAAGTCATTAGTTAAATTTGCACTCTAATTATCCACAACATTCTACTGTACGTAGCTAACACAGAGCCAATCTGGGGCAGAGGAAAAGAGGATTACCTTTAAAAGCCTTACCACACGCCAGGGTTTCTATCCCCCCTGTTCCTCAGTTCCAATCTCCTTGCAACTTCCAAAGGTAGGTTGAGCAAATGTCCATACAGATGTGCTATATTTTTTATTTAATAGGGAAGTGATTTAGGTACCGTTAAGAATGTAAGAGAGGGGTTCATTTGTGTTGCTCTTAAATGTCATCTTGAATTTCTACTACACCAGTCTATTTAGGGAGCGTGAGTGTCTTGGTCCAAAAGGGAAAAAATGGCATACACTGAAAGACACTTTAGTTCCCTGGTGAGGAATTTTCTTTCTCCAAATTTGGTTCAAATTTCTTGAGCTGGTTTTAAGTTTAACAGCTTTAGAAACTCTCTCCCCCTTGTGGTCCTGTAACTCAAAACCAGCCCTAGTGCAATACAATTAGATTTAAGAAGTTGCTGCCAGTGCAAAAAGATACAGATGTTCACACACAAAATGCAAACAGGATTTTCAGTGTTGTGTAGCGCATAAAAAGGTACAATGTCTACTAGACAGATGAGCCTATAACATTAATACTCTATGGATTGAGAGTCTTAAAGACACCCAGATATGGGTAGGTATTAAAATGTCACATGGGTGCTGAGAAAGATCAAGGTATCATTAACTAGTGTACTGGTTCTGTTTAGAAGCAAGTCTTACAAAAGACTTCAAATGTAAATACTGGCAAAATCAACATCATCAGGAGTATGGAAGAAGCTGAATTCTCACATACAGGGCTTGATCCAGAGCCCAGTGAAGACAACAGGACTTTCTCTCAACTTAAAGAGACGTTGGAGCAGGTCCACAGTTGTATTCAGAGGTCTTTTGAGTGGTAGTTTTGCTGTTTTCTAAGGTCTACCAAGGAACAAACTTTGAACCACTCACTCATTCCAGCTTAGATTTGAACTCATCCCAGATGGGAGAGCTGGGTGCTTTATCCACAATTCACTTGGTATGTGCTTAGCAATAAAGTTTAAAGGGAGGCAACTAAGCCAAGGTATTAAGACTGTGCCGTGAACAGCTGAGTAAATGGATTTTTCATTTATCACCATGATAGCTATATAAAATTCAAGTGTAACCACATAGGAGGCTTATGCGCAATAAATTTTCAGAGACAGTGTTTCGAACAGTGATTATGGGCAGTGTCATAATATGATTTATCAGTAACTGCTCCTTAATGCAAACTACTGAGCACCCAGAGACAGAAAAGGGAGTGCAACTCTCTGGCCATCCACCCTGCTACAGAAGCTAATGGCTCTCAAGACATCCCACTACATCCTTTTCTGCTGAAGTAGAAACCGAAGCTCTGATTCTCACAGCCACACAGTAACTGCAAGTCTATACAATTTACTTTGGAGAGATTAGCTTATTAGAACTGAATTAAATGTTTAGGTATTTTTAAGTATGAAATATGGCACGTGCAGTGTTCCCTGCTCATGCCTTCTGCTGGGCTGGCCATGCAGAACTCGACAGCCAGTAGCTGTAGCTACCAGGGCCTTTAACAGCTTTTTCCTGGGTCATAGGCCTGCAGTGTTTGATTGGTCTCAGTCGAACAAAAGGGAGTTTAAAAGAAATTGCCCATAATCCCTTCAAAGGTAATTTGGCTCTAAGAAACAGGGCTCTAAATAAGACTCAGAAGCTGGGATTTTAAGGTGGGGGGGGCCTAAGAGAGGTGGGCACTCAACTGCAATGAAAATCAGTGGGAGCTGGGCCCCTAACTCCAAAAAAGCCAGCCTTATTCTCTGCATCCCCCAACCACTATTAACCTGTCTAGCACTGACAGGCCAGGAAGCAGATCATCACAATGGCTCCACATACCTGGAGTACATTTCCAGTCCGTATTGATCACTGTCTTTAAGCAAATAAGCAGCTCTAGGAGGATTGTGCACTGTGTGTTTACTTCTAGTTAAATGCAACTTCACAGCCTGCTGATTGTTTAAAAAATGTGTTATTAGAAGGAGAAGAAGAATTGTCATGAGAGTTGGGAGCTGGTACAGGTTTATACCAAGGAAAAAAGAGATTCCCATAACGAAGCTGAAGTGTTCTTTTAAATATCCACCAAATGCTGATTGTCAACCTCTTCTGCACTGGGACTCCACATTCAGACACTCAGAACGGGTCTTTTGCAGAGGCCCACCCCAGAAACCTCTGCACTTAGAAAGCGGTTCTCCAGCGATCATTAAAATAGTTTACGGGCTGGTCCGGGCACGTGAGAAGGAACCAGTGCAGACGACTGAGCAAATTTGCTTCAGTGGGACACTCAAGACAAGGAATGGAAGCACCTCACAATCTCACTGACAGCTGCAGGTGACCCCATTCCTCTAGACTTGGGAAGCTCTTGACCTACATGTCAAAAGTCACTGATATAATGTACTAAAAGGCAGGTACATAACCAGGCTAGCAACGACCAGAATTACCAGAGAACCCTGGGACAGGCAGTGACTTACTTGGCAAATTTAATACAGAACTGAGTGAAGTATTTTCTCGTGGAGGCCAGATTGTCACGGATGATGGGAACATTCTGCTTAATATGAAGGATAACAGACGTGACATAAGGACTCTGGTCACCAACATGCTCCACATTCTGCCACTGCATCTGCAGGAGGGGAAAAAAAAAAAAGACCTCTTACTTCATTAGGCTTTAGACAATGTAAAAATACACAGCAGTGTAGAGTACTGAAGTGAGCACTGGCTTTTTCCAATCCAGCCTTTACAAAGATCTGTAGAGTCTCTCCAGGAAAAAGTCACCATAATTCTTTAACCAGGCAGCCCTCTGTGTCAGCTGACTGATGACCAAATCCCTGGCAGAGAAACTGAGACCTGTTTTCTCATCAAATTACAGTTATTAGTGGTCTAAGAACCACGGAGCCCGTTGAACAACAGAGAAGACATGAAGAAAGAAGAGCTAGAATGGCCCTAATGTATCAAAATACAGAGTTGAGGTGGGAATATGTACCAATGCTTATGGGTGGTGGAAGGGTGTGCACATGTACATGGGTAGAGCACAGGGATAAACAGCTTTTGGTGTAAGTTAGGGGGACACTCCAGCCTGTTTGAAAGTTTCTTTTCAACAGCTCCCATAAATCCTGATTCTGGCCCTTTAAGAAATTGACTGCAAGACTGGAAAAAGGCTTGACATCTGTATCGAAACAGGAACATTAACACGGGTTAGGCTGAGGACAGCTAGATGGAAAAGAGATAAAAAAACCAGTGCAACTCAAACATTCCACATGAGCTCAGCTGACAGCAAACCTCATAATGTTACTGGTGTGGAAGGCTAGAATGCAAGAGTCCAGCTCATCCAAAATGCACATATAAAACTATACACCAGCAAAAGAATAATGATTCCATCCCCCTTTTCATTTTCCTATACCTTCAGTAGAAGTACAACTGAATAGCTGCCTTTAGTAAGAAAGACGTGTGACTGCTTTGACAATGTTCAAAACATACAGCAGAAACCTTCTGAAACGAAGTGAACAGCTGAGGTCTTGAGGTCCCTGGAAAGATATCTTTGTTCACAGCAATTTCCCCTGCGGAGTAAGACCGTCCCGAGAGGTGCTGCTTAGTGCTCTTACTGAACATGCACATTTAATGGGTAACGGTAAGCACTCATGATTCCATGTTGCATTATGGTTCCAGGTAACCAGTTAGCACTGCAGCCCTAACGTTCAAGGAAGCCATTAAGATGAATTATGAATGACCAGAACAACAGAAAATCAGGATGGAAAACTGCACGTAGTTTGGGGGGGGAAGAAAGACACAACTATTTTTGTTTCCTTTGAGGGATGCGTTTGCATAGGATCTGCCTTCACACTTGCTTGCCTAAGCCCCAGATCTGTGTGTATGGCGTCCCTGCTATTTTTAATCTTATTACAGATGCTTTGTTCCATATGACTTTCCAGATTCAGCTCCATGCAAACGATGAGGGGCATAGGTGACTTAGTGGGTTAGAGCAGCCAAATCTCCAGTGTCTAGTGGAAGAGTCTACATACGTCCCATACAAAGCCTTTTTAGTTAACAAAACTGAAGAGAAACACACATGCACTCAGTCGGTAAGAGGGACATTTTTCTCACTGCCTGTTCAATAGTTTGTAACTCTTACTCTGCCAACCTCCCATTGGAGGGATTGTTCAGACTAGTCCAGCTGCTCTTCAGCTGCTCACAGCAACCACCACATCTGAAGAAATACACCTCGTAACGGTTTCCTTGCCACACTTTCACACATTCCCAGCACCACAGCTTCCCCACCGATGGTAATTTAAAATGAACGCATGGTCAGGATATACAAAGCACATCTAGAAAAACCATAGGAGTATTGCTTACCGATAGTGCAACACTTTCCCCCCCTGCTGTAGACAATTTGTTTTGCTGGGTTTCATTCCTAAAGCAATTCTGATTACCAATCTTATAAAAATGTAAATTCAAAATTAGCTGTGTGCGCGCAATTTTCAATAGGACAACAGTAGCTGCAACGAAAGGAATAGTGTGCACACATACTGAAAAGTCATCCAAAGAAATATGAACCCAATTTTTCTGGTAAAGGGTAACTTTTCTCTTGTCATTTTAAATTTACTCTTCAGGACTCAAGTGTTTTTTCCATTTGTGTTTGTCTTGGGATATCCCCAGATAGTTTTTGACTGGTATTGTACATAACCAACCAAAAATATAAGGTCTCACCTCATATGTGTGTGAGAGAGGAAATGTGACAATGTGAGAATAAGGAAAGAGCAACTGAGAATTGCACGGATAAAAGCGTACTGTGCTGAGGGGTTCTGAAAGGATCCTTAAAAAAAATCCCGCCAGCAAAACTCGGGTGGTTTTCTATGTAACTAGAGCTGCAGAAGTCCTTGCTTTTTATTATATAAATTTGTAACAAATGTTCCAATGAAGGCAGTTCATGTTACAGCCACGTGGTCACTTCGTTGCAACAGTGTTTATTTTGCAAGTTTTGTTCCTTTTACTGAGAAATGTTCAGCTTTGTGAATTATGTCAGCACTACAAATCACACCTTTTCCGCTGTATGCAACTTTTCCGCTGGCAGATGTGTATTAGGAGTCTTAGTTCAGTGTATATTCTATGCAGACACATGCACATACCCTTGGGCAAAGGGTCTCTCCAACTCCTCACACAGGTCACTCCCTATTTGAAGTCTTTCACTGCGTCTCTTCTCATTTTCTGCATCCAAGTCAAGTTTCTTATCCTCACTTTCAAGACTGTTTCCCATCTACTTTTCGGCTTTCACAATGAGGCCATCAGCCATTGGAGCAGAGACACCTTGTCTAACTGATCCAAGGTACCTACCATCACACACTGTTTCTGGTTGATACAATAAATCTCTCCATTACCACCCAGCCCCATATGTTCCTTATACTCCTAAGCCTGTCCCCAAACTACTTTTATCACTTTCTCACTCTCTTTACATCTTTTCATGCTACCTCTGCACCTGAAGAGCCTTCCAAATCCAACTGCAGCCAACAACTTCCCTCTCCTCCTTCAAACCCACTTCTGGCCTGAACTTTCCCAAAGGACTGCCTTCCATTGGTGTGTCTACACATTCTTGCTCTTTAACTGTTAGTCCAGTGTATCTTTTTTATCCAAGGCAGATTAAGCTCTTGGAAAGTGCTGTCTTTATGCCTTTCTGCAGCACCACATATACTTGGAGCATTCCACTTATAATTATAAATACCACCTCTAAAACTGAAGGGTCAGGAGAAATCATCATAAAATGCAAGTGGTGTCCCACAATAGCTATGGAAGCAGTTATTAAAAGTAACTATCTACTTAGACGCAAAGATGATACACATTTTGGAAGGTGGAGTCCTATCTTCACTTAAGATTTGCCCAAAATACTTAAGATAAAAGAAAAACCAGGACCATTTTTGTCTGAAATGGATATTCACATTATTTATTTTCCGTGTGAAATCTCTCTACGAATAATGAAGCCAAGATATGCTTCAATGCTTGGGTATTTCATAATTCACTTCTATTTCTAACAAATTCTTTCCCAAGAAAACAGCCATTTTTCAGAATTAAAAAGAACCCAGAATAGTCCGCCTCACAGATTTCGGAGGGTTTATCTACAGTAAAAGATCTGAACTAAGGAAGAGCAATGGCTCTGGAACAGACATGTATTCATATTATAGGAAAATAAGAGTGGATTCATAGGCACATCCTTCATCCCTCCGAAACAGAATGAAATTTTACTCTTCCAAATGTTAACATCTTTGTGATTCAGCTGGAAAGGTACTAAATAGGTCTTGAGAAAGTAAAAAAAACAAAAACAAACAAATCTTACATCAAATCCAGCTCTCTCAAAATTCCAGTGAAACTCGCATACAAGCAACTGCCTGCCTGCTGCAAATGGAGGAATGGATGTGCAAACGACAAGTATTTACTTAGCAAGTTTTGCAGTGCTTAGCTTGTTTATATCCGATCATTCCCATCACATGGATTTCATTTTGCTGGTGTTCCAAAGACAAAAATAAATGGCCGACCAGCTGCTGCTTTCCCAGTCCTGTGGTTTTGCTATGGTATAAACAACCCAAGCTCAAGGATTCGGACGTACTGTCGTAGTGGGGGTAGGAGCACCCACGGGTCTGACAGGGCACATAAGCAACACCTGAAGTGCTAATCCCCTCTCCCACATAGTGCTGTTTTCCTGGAAAAATTCTCTTTCCACTTGGGACATGTACAAATTCTGTTAGCAGCTGCATTCCAACTCACACTCTAACTGGGGGTGGAGGGTAGTTGCAGCTGGAATACATCACGAACCAGAGTGCTATTAAAACTTATGGCAGTTGGGAAGTAAGTCAATGCTACAAAATGGAGATCTATGCTTAATATTTCTAACTGAGAGTAAACCCAACCCATAGTTCAATCTACTTTCATCGTCCTCACCTCTGCCTAAAGCAACCTGGGCTTTTCACAACACCGCAGCAAGACAAACACAGCTCTACGTTTCAGCTGATGAGCAAAAGAGAACAATGCAACTGCCACAAAACCCAAAAGAGCTGGTGACTCAGAAAGAACGGTCGGGCTTCTGGCCTCTCTAGTCACAGTGCCACATGTCACTGGGAGCATCAGAGAAGTGACAAGGCACAACCCAGCCCTATACTGCCCTTTGGGTACCTCCAGACAGACAATTCACAGGCCAGCATTAGAAAAGGCTTGGTAAAGCTCCTGGACAGAGGTGTGGAGAGGAAAGTGAGACACAATGCAAATGGCATTTAGAGCTAATCAGATTTCTGCCAATCTCAAAGATTCCCACAAGCATTGAGAGCTAAAAGGAAGGACAGGGATGAATATTCACTGACAGCGTTCTGTTGCTCATGTGGCTTGCTTAGCTGTGAGCAACGGAAGCTCTTACTGGAGTCACACAAAAGTTCGTCTGGAAACGAAGCACAACTTGAGCTAAAAAGCGGTGGCAGCTTTAAAAAACCAAGCCGGCACCACAAAGTTACTCTCAGAATGGGGCAAAGGAAACATCCAGAGTGAAACTGAACAGTGTCACTGAGCAACAGCTCCAAAGCATGACTTAAGGCTACCTCTTTTAAAAACCTACCTTGCTCATAGCGGTAAGGGCCGGGTCACAGGCTGCGTCCAAGTCCTGCACTAACAGCTGTATGCTGTTTGAGATCACACTGCAAAAATCAAGTACAGGCATTATGATAGTACTCAGCAACCCAGTGCCAAAACTGACTTCTCTGAATGTTAAAAGGAGAAAAAACATAGGTGACATTTGTACTGAATTGTGAAGAGATACACAGTTAGAATTTTTACTTCTCAGTACCCAGGAAATATTGCATGCCATTTACAGGGGAGCTAGCAGATGTGATATAATCTAGACAGAGACCGCCTTTCACCGTGCCTTGACATACAGAGGGGGAATGAGATCCCAGTAATGTGTCAAATCACCTACATGGGCAGCGTTGCTGGAACAATTTGTATAGTGGGGGTGCTGAGAGTGATTGAAAACTGAAAACCCTATACATGATGGAAACCATTTCAAGCCAGGGGGTGCGTGAGAAACCCCAGCACTCCTAGTTCCAGCACCTATGTACATGGACCACACCCAACGACCAAACCATCCGGCAGTGGGGGCAGAGCTCACCCCTGAAGCCTGTTTGTGATTCTGTTTCCAAACTTCATCCGGTCTTTTTAAAATTAAAATTTCATTTCCAATACGCAGTTCTACACCATGCAGCACTGGGATGGCTTCCACTTGATATTTTGTTGTTCACATATTAACCAAAGAACCTTACAATAAGGCTTTTAAATAGTGCAGCTAAGACTGTGCATCTGGATGAGTTCTGAATGTCTGTCTTCCTTTTGCCGGGGCGACAGTAGATGGGCCATTTATAGTATGTCTAGCACCAGTCCATTGTTCTCATTTCTCCAGAATGATAGGACATGCTAAACCATGGTCTTTAAAAAAAAATTACTAATATTTCTTAAGAGCCATTTTTGATCCCATTACACTAAAGTTTGGACTTAAAAATCATGGGCCTGTAGGGCTTAACCTAAAACAGTGAAAGAATAATATATGTTCATCTTCTGTATCTTGGATCATCCCCATGGACGTGTGGCCCAGCAGTGCCTTTACTGCAGGCTTTCGCTAGGAGGTATACAAGGCAAATCACCTTCCCACTAAATAAACAGATTTTAACCTCAGTACAAGCCTCAAGCCTTTCATGAATAACCTCTTAATTTTCCATGATCATGTTTTGCTATTTGCCTTGCAAATGATGCTGGCCTAGTCAGAACTTGCTGAGTGTGTAACAAACCCTCATTTCTACTTTCTTTCCCACCCCCACCATAAGTAAAATTCTGTAGATGCTGCTCTGCACCTTACCAGCTCAAGGGTTGGAATTTTCTTTTAGACATTTAAATGCAATTATTGACATAGATGGACACCATCAACCAGCTACCAATTCACTCTGCATTGTTCCCCTTTACACACACAAACACACACAAAAGCACATGCAAGCTGTCAAATCTCTCCAGTAGAGCTCGAAGCACATGAAGACAGGAGCAGTGCCCTAAATAGAAAGAGTGCTCCTGTCCAATACAGGATTTGTTTCTAAAAAGTGACCTTGACAGGCAAGCCTGTCAAAAACAAGCCTGAAAAATATTAGAGATGAAGTGCCTGTTGTCTTTAAAATAAATGATGTGGCATTTGCACTAAAAAACGAAAACACTTGTGCCCATTACTACTTGGCCGGTGTGCCTCTCTGCCATCTGGTTGGTGCCACATGATTTGCTCCCTAAGGAAACTACCCAAGCTCAAGCAATACCAAGATAGCTGGGATGGAGAGAACTGGGCTGCTTGGGTACGTCTGAGTTCTACAGGACGTCTGCTGTCAGCGAGATGTAGGGAAATAGTTGTGGTTTAGCACCAAAATGGAACATGACCATTCCGACAGAAGGCAAGCAGCTCGCGACTGGCTTCCATATGTTCGTAGTCTACCTAGGGCTTCGTCACCAGCCACGGAGTCTGCTGTAAGGAGCGGCAGACAGTAAGTTGGGGGAAAAAATCCAGTTTTAAAGATCAGTCTGAGTGGTTTACTGGACAACGGGATTACAGCAGTGCCTGACTTACAGCACCGCGTGCACCGAGCAGCACCAAACGCAGAGTGCTGCGTGACAGCGTGCTCAGAATCCCTGATCGGAACTGGGGCCTTGCGGAGCTCGGGGCCGTACAAACAATCCATAGACGCAGATGGGCTGTCCCCTGAAGAGCTTACAGCCCTTTACAAACTAACCAATTCATCCACAGCACCCCTGTGAGAAAGGCATCTATACTCCCTGTTTTACAGATGGCAAAACCGAGGCATGGGGACACCAAGGCCGGCCTTTTCCAAGGAGGCAAGGAAGTTCAAACTAGATACCCTCTCACTAGGATCAGGACAAACCCTTTAGAAATCCATCCTGAAGTGACTTGCCCAGAATCACACAGCAAAGGAGCGGCAGAGCTGGGGTGAGAACCTAAGAGTTTCTTGGTTCCATGTTCAGACCACAATTCAATTTAGCCTCCAAGTTTGCCTCAAGAAGACTGTTCGTTATGCTCCTGTCATTTCCTAAACGACCTGCACAGCCATCCCAATGACAAACGCTTCCCCAGCTAATTACTAATACAAATTCTTTACATGCATTCCAGTGATTTTTGCCTTCTCTTGTGCAATTACAAAGAGAAGGGAAAAAAACCAGCTGCTGGGCCTAATGACTTGTTCAGTAAAACAGTGGGCGGGGTGTGTTACCAGCAACATTTTATGGCTTTATTTACTCCTGGGTACAACTAAGCACCAGATCCCAGTAGAATGGACTTGTTTATTGTTTAAAGAAAAATGTCTATATCAAAATGAGGTTCAGAGGCATGTCCTCCACTGACAGGACACTGGCCAAAGTGCTACTCTGATTTAAAGGCCTTTAAAAGCCTCTGCTATGAGACACGTCAGCCCTGAAGGTCTAACTTTAAAGCATGCAAAATGGCAGATGTGTGAACAGTATGTCAAAACAACTTCCAAAACCTCATCTCATTAGCCACTAAGTGAGACAACCACAACTGAAAGGCGACACAAAATAGCTGGCTCATAAGAGCAGGTCAAGGCAGAATGCAGCACGCACTGTCCCATTGCCCTTATTAGGAGAATTTTACCACACAGCAGAATGGCAAATTACATTCCCACTTCCAGACTAATTTGGTTTGGTGTTTCAACCAAGCCGTGGAAAGTCTTTCCAACCTCAGCTATAGGCGAGGGATACGCTCTTCTTAGTTAGGATTTGAGAGAACACAGAGAAAGGGAATTTGCTTAGGTCAGAAGGAAACCAGGCTGGAGAAGCAAGAGGAGCCCTAGAGAGTGCGAAAATCCTGCGTGGGCATTTTGTTTGTCATCCTGCCCATTACAGCAAGAGAGGAGGAATAGTCTTAGCTGGAGCCAGACAGGAAAAAGCTTCTAAAACAGCCTTGCTGGTAGCAGCAGAGCAACATGGGCTTGTTATCTTGACTAAATCTTAGCTCCAGCACTGGCAAGAAGCACCAGTAAGAGTGTACAATTTGATTAAACACTTGTTCAATTAGGATTTCAAGGAACAGTGGTTCTGTGACAGATCAGAGAGTCAGGATATCTGGGTTCTGTTCCTAGCTTTGCCAAGGACTGTGTGTGAGACTCTGAGCAAGCCAATTAATCACTCTGTCTCGGGTTCCTCACCTGAAAGATAAGATGGGGATAGCCCTCATAGGCTAGATGGTTGGAGAGAACTTTGAGGTCCTCTGATGGAAGGTGCCAGCAATGGTCTTCTTATTAACACGGGATAAAAATCATTTTAATGTATGATCACAATTTCCCCCCCCAATTACATTTTTTAAATGCAAGGATTTTGCATCTTGGACCGATCATTTTATGCCACATGAAATGGTGTTTGATAATAATGAAAATACTGCTGATTTACACTGGGAAATTACTGTAGGAAGAAGGTATCAGGATGGCTTCCTTCTTCAAATGTAACAGGAATCTCAGACAGCTACCAAAATGCAAATGTTATTCCAGATGGGAACTCACTATTTCCTTTCCTTTCTCAGTCTTTTTGTTCCTTTGGCCATAATGATGGGGAACAACTACATCGATGGTCGATACCACTCGTGTTCTTGGGCTGTCCAGGAGAGAGACTGTTTTTTCACCTGTGAAAAGAAGCCTACTTCTAGACTTAAGCATCATGGCATTACTAGTTTATATCCTACATCTACCAGCCGTTCTGCTAGAACTGGCCTGGCCTACATTACTGAACAGATCAGCTATGACATTTGCCAGCATTATGGAAAGATGCCCTGCTGGACATACATGCTGAATGTATCCATCTCTCCTGTCAGGTTGATTCGTTCCATGAGACTTGCATCCACTTTTTCTTTGAGCTTTTCTTCAAGCTGTCAGGGGACAAAATGAGTAACAGACAGACATCAGATTTCTACCTAAATTGATAACTTAGCTGCCTAAACTCCTGGAAAAGCCAGCTTGTTAAATCAGGAAATGGTCCTAGACTATTGCAACCTGTCTGAGATTTCCTTAGTGGGTAATAGTATCCGGAATAGAAATTTCCTGTCTGTCAGAACCTCTAGACACAATGGTGGTGTGTCCTTGAAGCAGTTAACTTTCAAGGCTGTAAAAGCAGAGTTTCTGGCCCAGTACCACACACAAATCTAACATGACAATGTACTAGGGTACTAACTCACCTAAACCAGGTGTGTAACCCACTGATGAATATGCATTACAGGTCCCCATTTGTGCCAGATGTGCAGGGGCTATGAGTCTATTACAGCTCCAGCTAGACCGGCTTGGTTCTTTAGCTAAAGCAGTAGCAGCTCATGGTTTTAGCTGTGGAGGTCCCCGGTTGAACCCGCACTAGATTGGCCAAGATGGCGGCTAACACAGGGCATCCACTAAGCTAAGACATTCTGAGAGCACGTTAAATGTAGAGTTAACCACAATGGTGGAGGAGCCTGAGGGAAATATTGTGTCTCCCCTCTTTTCACTGTGCCCTGGCACTCGGTGAGATGATTAACCAAATTCCTGGTCCTACATTAAGTTAAGACTTGAAGGATAATGGGACAAGGGATTTTGATGATTCACCCTCTATTGGATTAAAGCAGTTGATGTATCAAGTATGAAAGAACACTACCCAAAAGTGAGATACCAGTTAGGGTTTAAGACACAAAACTGTTCTGATAGAGTGAAGGCAGCAAAATCAACGCTCTCTTGTCTTTGAAATATGGTTTCAATTAACGTTCTAGTTCCATACTTAACCCAGCATTATGCACAGCAGAAATTACTACGCCAATTTCAGCACAGAACCTGTCTGACTTTTTTAATTAGATGAGTAGCAACCTTTAATTTTAAAATTAAATATTACAAGCTATTACTTAGTGCAGCTGAGGACCAAGGTGCAGTACTTCATTGTCTGATTTGCCATGGCATAATCGTGTGGTGGACGGGATACAATATTACAGTGTTGCAGAGGGAAGTTCACCTGCTGGGTTGTTGCCAAGCAGTACTCTGCCGTGCTCAGGATGCTACAGATGAGACAGAGTTCTTCTACAGTAAACTTAGCCACTTCTGAGCCCTCCTTTTCTTTCAGCAGGCTGGTGATGGTCAGTCCACCACTGCTGCTTGTTGTTCTGGGGGAAAGACAAAAATTATGAGGCTCAACCATCAACTGTGCTTTCTGGTACACGTACACACATCACCATATGCACTATTTATAGATTTTAAGGCCAGGAGGAACTAGTCTGACCTCCTGCATAAAACAGGCCAAAGAATTTCACCCAATAATATCGACACCAAGCCCATCCCTTCTGTTTCAGCTACAGCAAATCTTATAGAAAGAGATCAGTTTTTATTTCATGACTTCTGGTGATGGAAAATCCAGCCCATTCCAGTGTATTAGACCTTAACCAAATTTAATACACATTTCATGGCTAACCCTCTCTTGGTTGTCAACTGCTCCAATACTCTGCTTAATGGCTATAGGAAGATCTCAGTAGCTATTATGCAACATGGTAATAAGCTATTTATTATCTGATCACTAAATACATTTCAACATATATCTCAGAGTTTAGCAGTCCTTTCAAATACTGTGGTAACTAAAAGGACAGTAAATAGCATATGGAGATTATCTCCTGTATTTTCTACTGATTTGTTGATACACAGCAGTTAATCAAAGGATCAGAACAGTTGGGAGTCAGGAAATTCCCTGCCTATTTCAACTCTATAATCCAAATCCTTTTAAAAAAAAAAAATAGGACAGCGATATTTATCTTGGACAGCAGAAACAGAACACAAAAAGTCATACGTTCAAAGAATGCAACTGAGGTCTGCTGGAGAACACACGTTAAATTCATCTCTCCACTTTCTTAAATGCAACCCCACTACCATATGTAAAACATTTTAGCTGGTTTCAGAAATTCACTCTGCAGCTCACAGATTTAGAAAGGGTGACAGCCTGGATATACCAAATAGCTGTATGCATACATTATCTGTAACTAGCATTGACGATTTCCCAGTGAATTCACTCGGACAATTTTCACTCTTATTTACTCTAGTGTAAATCCATGACTTCAATGACTTCACTGGATTGACACCTGTTTAACAGAGCTTAGGTCAATTAATTATGTCTGTGTGTACACACACACACACACACACACACCCCTCCCTAAAATATTTCCAATCAAGACACTTCAGAACCCTACAACGAAATTACCTTTATTACTCGTTATTATATGAATCCCATCAGTATCAACTTGATTGCCCTGATTTTCAAAACTGTGCTTGTACAACTTTGCTTCTAATTTGCATGTGTGATTAGCACAGATGTGTACGTCAGGGCTTTTGCATATACAACCACCGAATGTGAAGGGGCCTGACTCTTCACTACCTTACATCTTGGCCTCTTGTGTTGATATTCACACTGTGTAAAGTTGGTGTTAAATGCTTCTCTTCCTATCTGGTAGTTTCACACTCACTTTGCATGTGACACAAGGTGTAGGGCAGTGGAGAATTGGGACCTGAATCGGCCATTGGGGTAGCTGTGCACAAGCAGTTCTGAAAGTCAGATCTCAAGTGTTTATTGTTCTTGGCACGGTATCCGACTCCCACTGAATTACAATGGGAGAGGGTCCTAACTCCCAGAGACTCTCCTGAAAATCCCAGTGCTAGCTCTTCTGTTTGCCCTCCTGCTGTCTCTCAATCCAATGTAACAGTACTTTGTATTTACGTATGGGAGTCATATCACAGCTACGCGCTTCCTTTGAAAGTGCAATGCTGGCATTCACAAGTGTTGATTTATTAACCAGTTATCATCACAACACATCTCTTCCCACACGGTATCCCCAGACTGTGGCCTAGCATTTGGGAAACTAAACTTACTTGGGCAGGTTTCCAGAGAGAATTTTCCAGGCATATTCCCGGAGGTACTTCTGAAATATGGTGGTCAATGCTATCATGGGTTCACCAGTGCTGAGCTGCGAACACTGCACCATGCACTTCTTGTAATAGACAAAGAGGTCAGCACAGCTGGGCAGGACAGCTCCCCCTTCATCCACATTTGGCTTGGGAGGCCCTTGAGCTTTGAAATCAGCGACAAATCTGTCAATCAGCTCGCCAAGATTTCTAATGCAAGGAAAATAAAGAGAGATTTTAATATGGTGGTAAAAAAATAAAAAGATACGCTTAAAACCAGATGTCTTGTTGTATGATACCAATCAAGTGAATTCAAATCTTAGCAGCCGGATGCTTTAGACCTCTCCTATCCCCACCCATTCAGCACAAAGCTTGTTCAACAACAAAGAATAGGGCAGAAGAATAATGACCTTGTGTACCCAGAATTTTAATGGCAGCTTCAATTGGTTCTCCAGACATATAAAATATTACAAACCCTGCCAGGACCAGGTTCAGCATATTAAATGCAAGTGCATAAAGCCTATGCTCAAGTTTCATTCCTGGCACCAGCTGAAGTAACAGTTGTATTGCCCTGATTTGGAGGAGGCTGAGCTGTGCACGTGGAACATGCTGGTTTAAAGGGACGAGCTCAGAATGGTACAGCATTGGTGTCATTTGTTGTTTCATGGTTTCCGTTGGTTGTGCAGAAAACACAAATCCTTTAAAGAAGCTTTATTAATAGACAACAATTATTAACAACACATGAAAGTGTGTTTTTTATTCAAGCTCTTTTTAATCACTGACTGTTTATTGTATGCAAGCATGGCACTCTTTGCTGCCCCCTTTGAGCTGCGGAGCACCAGAGTTAATCCACTCTTCGCTAACTGTAATCGCTACAGGGGATAGGATGTATATACCCCAACGAAGTTCACTCATTACCTAGCCCACCATGGAGAAAAGGCTTTTCAGCTTGGCAGATGGCTGATACAAGCACTACAGAATCAACACAAGTCTTCTGATCAAAGGGGGTTCCTTTGGTCCCACTTCTCCAGGACCAGCACCTCCGTGTTAGCATACCAGGTTCCGTTCTTAGAGTACGGTTTGGTTTGCTGGTCTGTGCGTGATAGGTTTCATTAGAGCTGGTTGAAAAATAGCGCCCTCCCCCTCCACAAACAGAAAATATTGGGTTTTCAGCAAAATATCAAAAATCAAAATATTTCTGCTGAAAACTGAAATTTCCATTCAAAATGGCACCATGGTGCTTCATGGGAGTTGTGGTTTGGATCCTTACTCTCCCATTCTTCTTTATGGTCGAGGCTCTCTGGCCAGACTACGTCCCCCATGATGCACTCCTCTTGAGAAGAAGAGGGGGATACATCATAAAAGTGCCTGGCTGTGGTGCATCATGGTAGATGTAGTACAGCCAGAAAGCCCAGCCCAACCCATAGGGGAAAATGGTACCATAAAGCAACTCAACTACAATGAGACACAGCAGCGCCATTTTGAACTGAAATGTTTGTTTTCAAACAAAATATTTGGGCTTTCAGGTGTTCATTTTTTTCAACAAATATCAAAATTTTCCACAAAAAGTAGACACTTTCTGCAAAAAATGTTGTTTACTCAAAACAATTTTCCGTTAAAAAACCAACCCCTTGCCTAATTTCAACTGAAATTTTCAACCAGCTCTACATTCAGTGCCTGAGACCTGGCAAATCAGATAACTAACCCAAAAGGGCTGGGAGTGTCACGTGCACTGGGATCCCCTGAAAAGGGCACAATAACCCTTCTGCCATTATACTTCTGATGCTGGGCTTCAGGAATAGTCCTGTAACACCTTTCCAAACATAATTTCTGTACAGTCTCAGGACAGAAATACACTTATTTTCTCTTGCAGATGAAGACTGGACCGTCAGCATCAGGGTTCAACTGCCATTGACAAGTCTGATACCTGACACTTCCAGTTTGATGCTGCAGAAGTTGAAGAACTGCATGGATTTGCGCAGTCAGAGCAACCGAAAGTAACCAAGCAATATGCCTGCCATGGAGACATGGAAGGAATGACTGCTTGGTCTTGATCCTATGGCTTATGATCCTATTCTGTGCTGTGGAGCCCCTTTAGCAATTAAATACATTATGGAGAGCCAACTACCAATTTTGCAACAATGTGTCTGTAGATTGGGTAGGCCTAGCAAAGTGCCAGAGACAGAAGCTCAACTACGTCGGAGCAGTGATCTGTGAGCTCTGCGGGGCAGGCACTGTACCTTCCTCTCTGTTTATGCAACATCTAGAGCATTATGCAAACCTGTGATGACGATGACGATTTTCTTCCTTCAGGAGACGTGACTGGGAACAGAGGGGAGAAATAGATACAGAATCAGGGAGGTTCCTGCCATGGCTGCAGCATCAGCTGAGCCGATGCCTACTAAGGATGGCTCACATATGGTAGCCTGCAGCATTTCTTCAGTGTCTCAAAGGATAACTGACATGGCCTGTTCCTAGTAAACATCCTACTAAAAATTCAACAGCTGCTTTTCTATCCCAGCAACTGTGCTTTGCGCCGTGTGTGCACACAAATCTGACTCTTTGAGTAGGCAGCAGCCATATTGTTCTGATTTCTCCTATCCCAAGACACGGTGAGCAACGGCAGTGGCTTTTGTTTCTTGACACCTCTTATGCTTGATCTCCACAACAGAGTCTCTTTTGCTATGCAAAGCAAGTTAGATGTATTCCCTGGCTCCCTCAAAGCCTTCTCAATACAAGCACATGTAGCTGCAACAACAGCTGTCTGAAATGGCTGGGAAAGCAATGCTATTGTACCATGCCTATTCTAAGGCTAAGCTGTGCAGGCAAATGTCGGGATCCTGGGGTAGCCAAATACCATGGATCACCACTTCAGCAAACGATCCTCAACTCTGGAATTCACTTCCCCTCCCTTCATACATCAGAGACTGGCTGAATGAGCTGGCCTTCTGGTCAGACTGCAAAGCCCTTCAGGCTTTTCCCGGTGAGCAAGCTGGAGAGGATAGATGGATTGGGGTGGAGAGGAGAGTCCTGTGCTGAAGGAATTTTAATTGTGGACATTGGTCCAATTTGCATTTGGAAGTTATTGTAAACAAGCAGCTCAGTTTTGCTTCTATTGATGTCAATGAAGTTTTCCCATTGATTTCAGTAGCTGCAGGCACAAATGCTGTACAAGTGCCTAAAGCATTTAAGTTAGTCCAAATAACTGTTTTGTCACTTTTCTGATGGACTGCACGACCTTCGCTGTGAGCCGGCGGGGTCAGCAGAGCACCCTCACTCATGCTCAGGCCACTCTGGAGTTCTTGTCCAGATAGATGTGGGACTGACATGCTTTTGGGCCTTGATGAGCCAGGACATGGTGACAATTCTTTGCAGGAGCTGTTGCTTGGGAGTTGGCAAACTCATGGCAGCTGGACTGTGAACAAATAGGCACATTTCTGCCAATGCACCACGGGAACAACATATTGGCCTCAGAGCAGTGTGAAGCACCAGATGGGGAAAAGTTGTTCCCTACCATTAGGAGCTGAAGTGTGAAGAAGGTAAGAGAGAAACAGAAAAGGACTCTCTCCTATCCAGGTTTTGGAAATGAGACCGCTGCAGACAGGACATTTTTTTTTCCATATGCAAACGAGAAGCTTCTCCAAACAATGGCATACTAGCTGGGAGCAGATTTTCCAAAACAAGATAAGAGAGAGAAACTGCAATGAAATCACTCGAGTGCAGAATTTTACTCTGTTTCTAATGGACTCAAATCCTTCTATTTGCATGCTCACCCTTTCTTGATTCTCTCTCTCTCTTTCTCCTGGTCTCCAGAATGTCAGTACTTTTTTCTAGATCTACGACAGTATGCAATTAACACAAGTTCCTAGTTAGTGCTATCACGACACAGCTGTCAGCTGAGCAGTGACAGAATTAATAGCTAGTGCTTCGTTCTTCATTAGATGAATGGGAGGATGCACAATCTTCATGAAGAAGAGCTGGATATCAAGCCATGAAGCAACATGAATAAAGAATGCACGGCGTTTAACAAGCCAGTTTGTTCAATCTAGATAACATGCATCATCTCAGTAGTAGGAGCAAATAACGTGAAGTAGTACAGGTCAATTCTAGGGTATAACACTATTGGATACCTCTGGAACTCCTTGCTCAAGTGACCCCAGATTCAGACCACTAACCCTATGCTGGACTACAATAAGGCACAGCGATTTTCAAGACAGTTTGAGTATGTGGGGATTTTAGAGGACTTAGAAATATTGGCTGATAACAGTTAGCAAGTCTCAACTTTAACAGAGCTACTGCTCTGCTATAATATAGATTTGTTTATTTCCAACATTATATTTATTTCCAACATTATATCTATTCATGTTGCTCACATAAATTGTGCGTCAGAGTCAGACGCTTATATCCCAGAGAGACTGAAGTGCAATCCGATGCCTGATATTTGAATTGTAACCAAGCCTGAAAAAATCCCACAAATCTTTAAAGGCTTTCTTCCAGGTATCTCCTGCGAAACTGCTACAGATTTTGGCACCATGTTTCTTCACTGGTATGGAAACAATTTTCCAGCAGAAAAGGAACCAGCTGCTTTCTGCCACGAACTAAGAGACACTAAACAAAACTTCTGTCCCACCATCCTTTCTATTTGCTGCCCAAATACCCAATTAATTATCTGAGCAACATCCCCTATGCAGATATCAATCAAACAGATCCCTCAAAGGTTCAATCCCAGCAGAAAAGATTGTACAGAAAAGCAAACTTTTTTTTGGGGGGGGGGGGGGGGGAACCTAATGTGGCAGTTTTTCTTTGAACTCCCTGCTGTCTGTAGCTATAAAGCTAATGTAAAACATCTTGGGGACTGCGGAAGAAAACAGGAGGAAAAAAACGTTGAGAGCAGGAGCAGGGTGGGGTAGGATTACTGAAAACAGGGACTGAATTGGCCAAAGGGGGCGGGGGGGGGGGTGGAATGTTCAGACACTTTGGTGTTTAGCTTGTGGAGAGAGAGAGGGAAAAAAGACATTTCCCTTTGTTCTGCAGTGAGAATGAAATCTAGCCCCAGAAGGACAGACTATTGCACATATTTTCTAAAGCATAAAAGGTTTATGGGACATGGAAAAACTGACCCAGGATTGCTACCTGGCATTTCAATGCAACTGGGACACAGTGGGGCTCTGATCCATGACTGGGGCTCCTAGGGGTACAATAATATGAATAAATAATAATTATATCACCATCATAAGCCTCTATCCAATTTAAGCCCGTTCATTTCTCTCCCCTCGCGAGCCCTCAGGGAGCTGGCTGGTCACATGATGGTGACTCCTCCTCCGCTCCCCCAACCCTTAAGTTATATTAAAAGAAGCTAAACTATTTTAAATACTTTCCCATTATCACTTTTTCCTGTAATCAGTCACTGCAGTTGTCATGGGGGCATTATTTGATCACGAATGGGAGGGAAGGTGCCCAGGAAACAGTCTATGAAGATGTGATCAAGCCTACAGAAAAGTTTGAGAGCCCTAGGCTAGAACATCTTCCATTCAGAGGATCTCTAAATATTCTGCCGTGAGACAGAAACGATGATGATGCTTTAATAGTTTACGGTGACTCAGATACTAAGCAAAATGGTGTGCCGGGAGTGACAGAAAACCTATTTGATAATAGCTAGCACATTCATAGCACGCTTCATGTGAAGGTGTTTATACAAATAATCAAATCTCAGAACACCCCTTTAAGGTAGGTGTTACATCCATTTTACAGAGAGGTAAACCCACGCACAGCAAGGATAAGACAGCTGCAAAACATTAATAAGCAAAACTATAGATGTAGGACTTGAGATGAAAGATAAGCGTTTATCATGGAGGGGCAGTTGACTATGCTCTGAGTCTTCATTGCTCATATTGCAGGAGAAAAGCCTGCTTCCCAAGAAACCAACATGGATCACTGCTCCAAGCCTATGGGACTAGAGATAACACCATGATCCAATCACATCAGGGGCATTCAAACTTTGCCCAACCCAAGGCCACATTAGTAACTTACCAGAAGCCTAAATTCTTTTCCTGATTTGAACACAAACATCCAATGGTAGCCACTCTCCTTTTTAACTAAGGAAGCAAGGGCTGCGGAAATTAATGGAACCTGCAATGTGGTTTGGCAACCCAGACTGTCAAAATGGTGCATGCTGGGACTTGTAGTGCCTGAGAGTCACATCTCTCAGCAAGGAAGCAACAGAGTGCATTATAGGACTTGGTGGGCCCCATTTTGGCCACCTTTCATTGTGAATTTTCCAGCGTGGTGTGTGTGTCAAACACAAACATCCCTCTGCAGTTTCTTTTTTTGGGAGGTCCATCTCTGTATATCACATCCTTTTTAAGAGATGAAGGAGCGGCACTACTGTTGCTGACTAAAGCGAGCAAAGCAGAATTTGAGAAAACCCTCATCATAATACACATTCAATCAAGACAAAAAAAAGGGTGCATGCTTTTTACTCACTTGTCCTGGGACTCAATATATACATAGAGATGAGGTTCAAAGCACTTGGAAATGATGCCATGAAATGGGTTGTCCGGCGCCTTTGGCTTCTTGGGCTGCAACGAAACCATTTAGAGCAATGATTGGAAACCTGCCATCAAACTTCTACAGAAAACAGCAATGAAAATAGCACAGCAGGACCTACATTCCTTAGAACTTTATTATAACCCAGAACTCTATGGCTAGATAGCCAACAATGTACAGAGGGTCACGGTTTGCCTCAATCTAGCAATATTCTCTTGTGTTTATTTGCCTGGTTTATTTGCTTTGAAAGATAACGTGTTGCTAATAACATATATAACTGGTTTGGACCCTTCACATCATAAGATGTCCATAGAAGCACAGAAGCGTAGGGCTGGAAGAGACCTCAAGAAGTCATCAAATCCAGCCCCCTGCACTGAGGCAGGACCTAGTAAATCTAGACCATCCCTCATAGGTGTTTGTCCAACCTGTTCTTAAAAACCTCCAGTGACAGGGATTAGTTAGTAAGCCTCTCCGAATATCTAACCTAAATCTCCCTTGCTGCAGATTAAGCCCATTACTTCTTATTCTACCTTCAGTGGACGTAGAGAACAATTGATCACTGTCATCTTTATAGCAACCCTTAACATATTGGAAGACTTCTCACGTCCCCCCTCAGTCTTCTTTTCTCAAGACTAAACTGCCCAGTTTTTTTTAAACCTTTCCTCATCAGTCAGGTTCTCTTAACCTTTTATCATTTTTGTTGCTCTCCTTTGGACTCTCACCAATTTGTCCATATCTTTCCCAAAGTGTGGTGGCGCCCAGAACTGGACACAGTACTCCAGCTGAGGCCTTACCAGCACTGAGTAGAGCAGGACAATTATCTCTCGCATCTGACATACACCACTCTTGTTAATACACTCTCGAATATTAGCTTTTTTCACAACTGCATCAAACTGTTGACTTGTATTCAATTTATGATCCACTATAACCTCCAGATCCTTTTCAGCAGTACTGCCACCTAGCCACTTATTCCCCATTTTGTAGTTGTGCATTTGATTTTTCCTTCCTAAGTGAAGTAATTTGTGCTTGTCTTCACTGAATTTCATCACGTTGATTTCAGACCAATCCTCCAATGTGTCAAAGACATTTTGCATCTGGCATCTTGTCCTCCCAAGTGCTTTCAACCCCTCCCAGCTTGCAGTAAAATAAATGTATGGTCTTTCAGAGAGTTGTCTTTTCACTTGTAGAGTTCTCTTACAATAAAGAATAGTTTGTGCTTTTATAACACCTTTAAACAGAGGATCTCTAAGCACTTTGCAAATAAATAGGGATGTTGTGAAGATTGGTTAATAGTAAGGAAACACCATCAAAAGGCAACCCCATTAGAGATGGGCACAGCAGCTGTTTAAAAGCACAATGAGCACATACCTACATTTTAAGACATGAAATATACTATACTCAGGTGAAATTTAGGTAAGGAGATCCCAGGGTTGCAATTATCAATGCACAGAGCGCGGTAGGATCTCTTTCACTATGACAACATATTTTATGGGGGGAGGGAGGTTATGTTTTAAAATTATCACTAATAATACTATTTTTCATATCAGATTTGCAACATTAAGTATATGCACAATTTTGGGACATCTGTCTTATTCTCATTTTATTTCATATAATATTTTTTAAGTGCCGAGCCTAACTCATAACCATGGCACATCCTCCTTTCTGGGAGTCTATATTTCCAAAGCCCAGCTCATTCACTGATTCAGCAAAGTCAATGGGGCTGTTCGTGTGTTTAACGTTCTGCACATGCTTAAGGACAATGCTGAATTGGGGCTTCAAAGCCTCCAAATATTTGTACCGTATCTAGAATTTTTAAATGTTGATATCGACACTTTCTTCTGTTGTCTCCATTTCTTAGCAACCAGACAATTTCACAGCCTGCAAAGAAAGCACTGGTGATTCGGTGGTAGAATTCTCACCTCCCTTGCCAGAGACTTAGGTTCAATGCCCAGCCAATGAAGAGCTGAGTTTTCCTCTTTGAAAAAGCCTTTTCATCCTAAGAAAAGGAACTAGAGAGCTCTTTCCCACGTGCTTTCCTAAACAACAGACAAGGAGGCACTGGGTCACCTGTGGAATGTGCACAGAGACTGGAAACGCCAGCATTTCAGAGAAATAATTAAGACTAGCGCACACAAAAATGAGTAATAATGTGTGGCTGCAAAGCCTACGTGAACCAACGATTTATGGAGGCCAGAACACTCCACGAACCTGGTTTCATTAACCTTTTCACGAACAACAACATCGGGGAATGTGAGCTTTTATGACTCTGGGAGAGAGCAACTGCCCAGCATCCCCCAATCCTGTGCTTTGCCAACGCCTGTGCATTCCAGCTGGATGTGTACATTCCTCGGCTTCAGGAAGAAAGCAATGGGTGGCATTTCTAAAACACACCATTCCCAGAGGTCTCTGGAACGGGAGCTCTGACAGGACCACCTTGTGCATCAGGGATTCACTAGGCTAGTGATGTTTACCGTTCCTGTGGCTGGAAGAGCTGGATTAAAGCAGAGATTGTGTGTGCTGTGTCTCTCTCTCTCTCTGTCTTTGCATCATCCTGCACCCCACATTGCTTAGAGAGACAGAATACTAAATCTTCTAACAGTAGCACTGAAGCAGTATTTCAGAGTGCATGAATGCTGTCCAAGAGCTGCAGATGTTTAAGCTATTTCCTCCTGGAGTTTGATGGAATAATAAAAGGTTACTGTTGTCACAGTAAGGAGGTCTGCAGCTGGCCCAGTTTCCTTTTATTACTATCCAAAGTAAACAGATTAAATCTAACTGCTAGGATCACCAGAAGGGTTTCTTTCTAACGTGGATTTCTTTGATTTCTTTCCCCTGACTCTTGTGCCCCCCCAGTAGCCCTCTTCCACTTACACATGTCCTCAGTCATCAGCACTAATATCTTAGAGGCTTTCTACCTCCCAGCCCCCTCCACCTTCACCCTCTTCTTTTTCTGCTCCTCTCCTGCCAGCAAAGGCGAGTGAAATATACGAGGCTCTGCCACTAATGTGCAAGTGTTAGCCACCAAGTGGTGCCTAGGAGGCAAACCTCCTTCCCAGGTGTGCCTCAGCTGGGCGGGGCTTTGCTGAGTGCACTCACAGCTCCAGCCAATCGTGGTGCCATTCTCAAGGGTAGTAATCTGGGGAATGCCAAAAGTGGGGCTCCCTCCCTCACAAGAAGCACTACAGGGAATGGCACGACAGGCTGGCACAGACTTGATGCCAGGAAGAAAACCAACTTCCTTGTATGCTGGGAACTAGACAATTCCCTGCTCAGAAATACTTGAATTGCCTTCTGACAAGTTAGTACATTCAGCTGTTCATTAAAAACAGGGGATGTTCTGCAGTTCATTTAGTCCCTCGCATGCCTTCTGGCACCCTTGAGAATCCCCTCAGTTTTTCTTACACTTTACTCCCTCCCCAACACCTTTCCTCGTGGCTGGCTTTCTCCTAGCCAGCGTAGGGTAGACAGGAACGAGTCAATGCCCACACTTCCCATTGGTAAAAAGGGCCATTCTCAAAGGACACACCATGCTCAGACCTCCCTGGACCACAACATCCTACCTCCAGATCATTTCCTGCCCCTAACAAGCTCAGGAAGGTGGGGCTCAAACTCAGGTTCCTGATCGCCAAGGCCATCAAGGTAATATCCCACCGGGAGGAACGAATCCTTGTTTTAAAAAATATCTACTTTAGGACTTACTTTATTATGATTATTAAATTATTTGCATTTCAGTAACCCCCAGTCACGGAGCAGGACCAGAACAAAAAGATGGTCCCTGTCCCAAGCAGCTCACAATTAACGCTCTGCAATCTTCAACTGTATTGAGCAAAATAAAGCAGCTTGTTGGCTTTGAGATCGGTGTCTATTAAAACAAAGAATACCACTTCCAGCACATTCATTTACTGTTTGTATAGTGCTCTAAAGATGCAAAGTGTTACGTAAGTGCTTCGCTTTCCCATCCCTGGAGAGGGAATGGAGAACAAACAAACAGGATATAAAAATCCCTCCACTCATATTTTTGGAGCGAAAGTGAAAAATTACACATAATGAGCTTCCCATATTTATGCTCATTCACTGATTTGAGGTTTAATTTGCTCAGTTGACAAAGCAAAATATGATTCTCAAATGGCCAGCACAGCAAATATCATCTAGGATCTGAAAACCCAACTATATTCTGGTGCCTTTTGTCAGTAAGGGTTCTGCAGTTACATTTCAGCTGCTGACCTGGTTGCTGACATGCAAGGTAGACTAGAACCCAGCTCATTCTCCCTACCTTGGAGGAGTAAAATCGGGTTTGTTTCAATAAAGTGAGCACCTATGACCTGAAGTCACATGGGGAGATGTGTCCAGTGAGGGACCATTGCTGTAAAGTATTTGTTGGACTAAGATCATGCTCAGCATGTGGCAATGACAATGAACTTCTCAAATAGATTTGGAAAAAAAAGCTTAGGGACTTCCAGAGAGTCTCAGGAACTGGGACTCTTTTGTTTGCAGATAAGGAACTTGGAAGACTTACTCTGTCTATATCGCCTTTCTCTATCACAGTTTCGTCCGTCTCTGTCCCAGTTTCATCTTCCAGAAATGGGTTGGTGGAGGGAGGTGGCAGCTCTGCCTTTTTCTGTTAAAAAAAGAAAGTCAGTAAACGGAGAGAAAGTTTCCTTTTGGGACATCAGCCACGTTGCTGCATTCTCGCTTTGCCTTCCTAAGCCCTATTTGCGTCTCCCCTCCCTGCCCGATTGTCTTACGGGAATAAATCTACAGATCACGGATGACCACAGAACATCGAAAGCAAGTATCAGCCAGAGGTCTGCTTTGTAAAAACGCAGAGATGAATTCAAAGCTCAATGAAGTGAAAGACTGATGGTGAGGCGTACTGCCAAGCGTTACGTGCAATGCACCTCCATCCTGACCTCCTGCTAGGCTACAACTAGAGTCTCCCCCATCCTCCTCCACTGCTCTATCAATGCATCTCACTCCTGACAGGCAGCATGCCCTTCTGTTCCAGTGCTGGGCTCCCCAATCTGCCAATACACCCCAGGAAGGGAAATTCTGGCTAACACCACCACAACAAATTCCTACTCTCCCAAAATTAGCCCTGTGATCTTTAATAGCTAGCAAGATGGGTGGTCAGCGGGTCACAGTTCAGGGCTCCAAACTCTGCTCGCTGCTCCATCAAGCATTAGAAGCAGAGCCCAGAATTGGTGCTAAACACTCAAGAGGGAAGAAGCAGAGTTTGAGCTAGCGGCAACGTGGTCTTTACTGGCCGACAAGCGGATGGTGCTGTGGAGGCACTAAGAGGCTGGAGAGGGTGAAGAGCCTGCTAGGGGAAGGGGAGCAGAGTGGCTTCCGTTCGAGGGCTGCCCTGTAAGAGCACTTCTTGGTCGCACGGAGGTGGAAATATAGAGATGGTGGGGTGGGGCAGGGGAGGGAAATACGCATATGAGACTCCAGTCACATGGTTTCCAAACTGGCCTAGCCAGCCAGGACAGACTGTGCTGTGGGGCAAATCACAGGTGGTATGTGAGTGTGATAACGTAGCAAGCCCCAGTGCACGAGGGGGTAACCCAGAGATCTGCCCACCACGTAAGTAATGGGGGTGGACGCAGAAAGGTAGCGAGCAAGTGGCTGTGGCATGGCTAGCTCGAGTGTCCTTTCCCCCGCAGCAGGCTAAGAAGCTAGAAAGGGCTCCAGCAATTGGGATGCATTGTTCTGTTCTTGGGTTTATTTGGAATCTTTTGTGCACAAAAGCTCCAAGAAAAGGGACTAAACTCTGCTGCTCGTGACAGCGTCGTTCATCGCTGCCAGCTGAGGGTTCTGCCCACTGGTCTACAGCGGGCTTGGTAGAAAGTGAGGTGGCGCGTCACCATCTGTCCACCCCTCAGACAGAAAACCTCTGCAAGTTCCTTGTAACGCACAGAAACATGACCAAGCATGCAAAGCCAGAATGAGTCTTTACTGGTTACACTCCTACCATTCAAAAGGGGCCCACATGCTCCATTGGCCAAGTCTTGCCTTGCATTGGCAAGACTTGGTTCTAACCTCTTTAAACAGGGGCTCTATTACAGAATTGCTGACACAACAGTTAACTACAGAACAGTGCTGCTGCAGCAAATCCTGTATTTTGGCTCCCCTCTGCCACTCGTCTCCACTGTGTATTGTCCGTATACCCATATATAAATTACATGCTATGTTTTGTGTTTAAAAAAAGAGTTCAAATGACAGCAATCCCAGCCTTCATGGTCCTTAAATAGAATCAGAAGTGAGAGAAAGGCTGCCAGGAAAAGAAATTAATTTTCTTTATTTCAAACTCCCTTCTCTCCTCTTTTGTTGTTCTTCAATTACAATCGCTTCTGTGCATCCCGTTTCTGAAGGGAGAATGAGAACAACCCAATGCAGTCAGCTAATTAACAGCACATTGGATAATAAATATTCTGGGAAAATGAAAATCAGATTGTGAAGAACTCTCCAATCAATCAACTGAAGGAAGTGTTAAAGAACTCCCCCTTTAATTGGCACCATCCACTGCATTACAGCAAATAGGAATGGTTCAATCCATCACAGTGGGTCCTGATGGAAACCATTACACCTATACAGCTTCCTCAAAGATAAGAGTCCAAACAGGCCTCCGCAGATTAACACTGCGGAGCAGCGCTCCTCAAACCTGCGGTCTTTGAGCCACATCTGGAATTTGTGCTGTCTAGGCAGCATGTGTTTAGCACTCCACTTGCTCATCTTAGATTCCAGGCAGAAAAATCAGAGTGACAGTCCCAGGAACACTCCCTAAGCTAATGGACATGCTGGTAACAGACAGAGCTCGGAACAATGAAATGAGACAAGGCCGCATGCAAGTTGCCAGGGTCCTTTCCCAAAGCCACTTTCCCCAGCAAATAAGAGTAAACCCCACGGCTAAGGCAGGATGGGACCTTTTCCATGCAGTAATTGGAAAGGAGCACTGAGAAGAGGGGAAAATGTTCAGTTATGATGTTGTATCAGTGTGCAAGAAACTTGTGTCATGATGCATATACTGTGGCATAATTATGTGGTGGTTCTTCATAACAAAGGGGCTTCAGCTGTAATTTAATTAAAAAGGCGCAGGAGAGTTGAAGTAGGATAACCATGCACCCTCAAGAGGTAGGGGAGGAAGGGGGTTCTCTGTGCCCCAGGTGGAGTACCTAGGATCAAACAAACTCTCTGCTCTCCAATCCAGGCTAACATCTTTTGGGTAGAAGCTTTCAAAAGATATCCTTTATAGCGCCTCACTGCCCCAGTTACAGCTGAGGATGGGAGTTTCTTCCCGTAACTGCTAGCGCTGTAGGGCTGTTCTTTAGAAGTTTCCTTACCACGGTCCCATCAGCCAGAGTGCACCCCGAGAAGCGTTTAGCCATCAGCCCTTCGAAGTTGGTCGTTCTCTGAATGGCAAACAAAAGCAATTTCACCTCAATCTCTTTAGCTCTTGTGCGCATGATCTTAGCAAGCTCAGTCCTGAAAGGGAGGGAAACGAAGGATGTGATTTCGTGCTTGAAGAGAACTATCAATTACTTATGCACATATTAAGAAAAAGATTTGAAGCTTATGGTTGTAACTCAGTCCAGTTCCTATAGCGAGCCAGCTCTCGTCACTAAATTCAAGTTAATTCCTAAGCCATTCTCATTTAACTGCTAAACTCCCATACAGATTAGGTTTCAGAATTCATACCCACAGTTGTTGTGAGGTTTGTGTGTAACAGGACACCAGCCCCTAACATTCAATGTACTGTTCTTAGCCAGAAAACCCTACAGTAACAAAGCTTTGGTGAGAGCAGTGCTTATGATTGGGATCAGAGAACAGCAGCAGGGACGAGTGCTTTGGGGACCTTGGGTGGCGCATACTTTTCGGTCTCCTGGGGGAATTGGCTTTCAAGGAGCTAGCTCTGTGAGATGGCAGTCCCAGGCTTCCCAGGCTTGTTACTTATCTACAGCTCTGCTGCAGGGAAGGTTGGCTTTTCCTTTTATATCAATATCTGTGTATTCAATGTATTTCTGTAATTCTCTCTCAGGATTATCACCTAAACAGCATTTTTTTCCCTTTGTAAGTCACAGGCAGTAACCACTCTACAAAGACATTTAACAGCAGCATTTTAAAATCTTACAGATCTGCCATCAACTCAGCGAAAAACACGGATTGCTACGGTATGCCCTCTTAGCAAAATTCACCATGCTAGGAAGCACGATGAGCTGCGTTTGTGCTCACCTCGTAACATGGCAGAACTGAACGGCAATGCGCTCCGTCATGCACCACTCCTGCGGAAACATCCGCCCGTACTTTTCCTCATAGTCCATCAGCTGACGTTTAATCCAAGCATAGCGTCGGTCAATTTTATCTAGCCAGGCGACCTGAATGAGATGAAGAACACTGTACAGCCTGCAGCTGCTAATATTTAGACATGTTGCCTAAGTATATTCTAGTGGCTTTAGAGAAGAAGTGGGGCTAAGAAACTTGAAGTCAAATGGAACTGAACAACAAAAATAATACTTAGCACATCTTCAGACTGCTTAAATACAGGAGGGATTTTCAGACATGCTGAAGTGACTTAATAGCACTAGTCTTACTGAATGTCAATGGCAGCTGTGCTCTTAAATCACTCAGGTGCTTTTGAAAATCTCACCCATTCTCTCATTTATTCCCAGCACTCTAGTGCAAGGTACATATTATTCCCGTTTTAGAGAAGGAGAATTGAAGCCCCAGAGGAAGTCAGTGGGATTAGAACTCAGGAATTCCTGAATTCCCATTTTCAGCTGGCTTTCCAACTCTGGCACTTGGGCCACCAGTTGCCTGCAGGATCCTTGCTAGTGCTGTGTAGAAGGAAAAAGTACAGCACAAGACCACATCCTAAATCATCATCCACTCAATAGCACATCATTAAGTCATTACTCATCTCTGACACAGTTCAGAAACAAATATTACAAAATCAAGCTGGGTAAATATGAAATTAGTAGCTGCCAACAAAGCAAAATCCATTTCTTTTGCAAAACATAAAAATCTAACCATAGCATGCTGTGTTCCACTTACATCTTGGTTTTCCTGGAAAAGTACCAGGTATTCCGAGAGGTGTTGTTTAATAAATTTCTTGATGATTTCCTGTTTGATTCTGGGATCTAAGACACTAGCAACTAGACAGGCATCACGGAGGACGTTGCTGGGTCCGCCAGGCCTCTGTCAAAATAAACAAGAACAAAAGATTTACTAGCCAAAAAGCCTAAAGGAGAGATTGCAAAATCTACTGGCTTTTGCAACTTCATCTTGTTTTTGTCCTCTACTTTTAGTTTCCTTTTCCCTCCACTGCTGCTGCCCCAGCTTATTGACGCTCAGGTATCTGGCTTCTGGTGGATGAACAATGAAACATCTCTCAGCAACCTGCAGCAAAGCACAGCCAGCTCAGCACACCATTTTCGTTAAGCCCTTCACTATACACAGAATAATTCTCTAAAGAATGATGACTAACAAAGCAATCCTGGGACAAGCAACCGTGTTCCCAGCTGCACGGAGGGCCAAAATAGAAAATAAAAATAAAAAGCAGACAGGAGTTGATCAAAGCTTCAACATTTAGAAAGTTATTTGATTGCTGGTCGATATTGGCACATACCACAGCTTTACTGCACAAGACCGCAAACATCACAGTCGCTTAGAAGCATCTTCAGTAAAATCCCACCCCCCAGTGGAGTTTCAAGTGAACACACAGTTACTCTGTTCAGGGGCTCTTTCAAAGCCTCTCCACTGACTTCAGTGAGCTTGAAGTAAGGCTGCCATTGTGCAATCCCTGTTCTTAAACATTCGTTGCATTCCACCAGTGCAGTGATGGGCAAAGCGATCCCTACACTTGTACAAGGGCTTAGTAACATTTCTCAAGTGTTTTGGGGCCCATCTGCATGTAAGATGCTTTATAATACAAGGTAGTTATTCACAGAGAACTCTAGGCTTTGCAGGAGGAATAAGCAAGAAGTTGTAAGCCAAAGCTAAGAATTGTTACATCTGTTACCACCATCTTTTGCATCCCCATAGTGCCTAGCAGGCCAGTCCTGGCCCACTGTGGGAGGTGCTGTACAGAATAAAAAGACAGTGCCTGTCCCAATTTTGTTACCTCTTATAAAAACTGTGGCCTAGATCTATAAAACAGTGCAGCTCTGCTGGTCTCAATGGAGCTATAACAGCTGACCCCAGCTGAGGATCTGACCCTAGAAGTGAATTTTTAAATTAAAAATAAGAGCTCTTTAAAGCAATAGTGACAACAGTGGTCAGAAGCCAGAGACTGGGGGGCTGTCACTGTGAAAGCTTCCTTTACACAGCCTTGCCATCACATTTCGATCATGACCTGCAATACACTTTGTGAACTGCTCCTTACCAGGATCTGCTACTGCTATGATCTTTGATGTGGACTAACCGTCTCACTACAAGACTCATTTTGTTTCTGACAAATAAGCCAGATTTGAGCCCAGGCGTCCAGAGAATGAAAAAATCTAGTACATTAACTGCACCTTCAGGTGCCCATTTCAAACATTAAAAGTAAACCATGAGACTATGAGACTCTGTTGTATTCATGGGTCACATCCCCGGGCAATGAAACTGAAGAGACAAGGCAAATGATTTATTAGGTATATGGTCAAGGAGCAGTGGTGGTACTTTGGAAGACAGAGTTAGCTCCTCCTGTGCAAGGAATCCAAATTCTCCACAGAGCAAGCAGTAATTCAAAATTATTGCTGGACTTCTGCTTGTTAGTATGCACGAACATACCAGCTCATTGCAGCATAGTGGGGTTTTCATTTTTATAGCGCTCCAGGGACTGGCAATGGGGAAGAGACTAAGTATTATCTAGACCATCCCTGACAGGTGATTGTTTAACCTGCTCTTAAAAATCTCCAACGATGGAGATTCCACAACCTTCCTAGGCAATTTATTCCAGTGCTTAACCACCCTGACAGTTAAGAAGTTTTTCCTAATGTCCAACCTAGACTGCCCGTACTCCAATTTAAGCCCATTGCTTCTTGTCCTATCCTCAGAGGTTAACGAGAACAATTTTTCTCCCTCCTCCTTGTAACAACCCTTTATGTCCTTGAAAACTATTATGTCCCCTCTCAATCTTCTCTTCTTCAGGCTAAACAAACCCAATTTTTTCTATCTTCCCTCATGGGTCATGTTTTCTAGACCTTTAAATAATTTTTGTTGCTCTTCTCTGGACTTCCTCCATTTGTCCGCATCTTTCCTGAAATGTGGTGCCCAGAACTGGACACAATATTCCAGTTGAGGCCTAATCAGCGCAGAGTAGAGCGGAAGAATTACTTCTTGTGTCTTGTTACAACACTCTTGCTTAAAACATCCCAGAATGATGTTTGGTTTTTTTGCAACAGTGTAACACTGTTGACTCATGATCCACTATAACTCCCAGATCTTTTTCCACAGTACTCCTAGGCAGTCATTTCCCATTTTGTATGTGTGCAACTGATTGTTCCTTCCTAAATGGAGTACTTTGCGTTTATCCTTATTGAATGTCATCCTATTTACATACATTTACTTGATGGAAAACAGTAAGAAAAACTATACGCATTACACTAACACTCAGGAGACTAGGTTTCTTTCTAAAATATCTCCTAAAACAAAAGAAGTCTCACATAGATCAAATAATAAATAAAAGCCCATGATGATTATATTTGACATTTCATTTGAACAACAGACTGTTCATTAGAGGGAGAAAAAAGCCACAATACCTTTGTGCCCTGGGAAGGAAAAGCTTCTTCAAAATCTGCCAAGATTTGTTGTCCTAACTCATTTTGGGCAGCCTTTACCCTGCCAGAGAAAAAGCAAACAATTACTTTGTTCCCGGAATTACAACTAGTTGTTTTGTGTTTGAAATCTACAAATGTTGCTAAAACATGCTCTTCAAACCAAGCAGCTAGATGAAAATACACAAAAACCTGGCATAATTTAAAGTAATATCCACATTATGTAGGCTATTTCATCAAAACTGGATCAGGTGGGATTTTTATTTTTTTTGCTAAGTACATCTGGCTAACAAGTTAGTGCTGTGACAATGTTTATTAAGTTCTAATGGAAGAAATGCTTGATTTTAACCCCCCCCCCCCACTATAAATTAGTGCTGTCATTCTGGATCAGTTTTTCAGCTGGTATAAATCAGAATAGCTCTTTTAACTCCAATGGAACTATACCAGTTTACACAAGCAGACAATCTAGGCCTCTATATTCATGGGCACCATTGATATTTTAATTAAAAGTATATTTTTAAGATATAAAAGGCTTCACAAAACCTCTGTTTCCAGAGCGGAATTATTCACAGCTCCCAGGTGGACTGACCTATTGTTAAATACCTCCATTCAAGTATCCTTTGGCTACAGTCACACATAAGGCCTTTATTTCTTTAGGAGAAAGAAAGAGCTAGGGCTTGAAGAGGGTGGAAATGTTTAAACAACTCAATCTTTTGTTTTCTTTAAAGAGCCATATACAAGATCCATCTTTTGTTTGACTTAGCTGAGAGAACAAAGCTTCTAACTTTCAGAAATAAAAGTTGACAGGGCTTAATTGATTCTTTCAGAGAAATGGAAATGCCTACACATTCTGGAGCGTGCCAAAGTAAATAGCTAAGCACTTAAGTCCCTTTTCAACCCTTGAAACCTTCCATCACTTTTTACTGTACTGGAACTGCTTTAAGGACTAAAACTGATTATACAAAACAGTGGATCTTCCACAGACACAGATATGTTAGTAAGAGCAGTTGGGTTTTTTTTTTTAAATGTTTATTGAGGGTGGATTTGGATTGTTTAAAAAGACCATCCAGCCATATCTAAGAAGGATTTGCTTCTTTAATCTTCCCAGTTCAGTTCCAGCAATAGCTGAAATGCAACAAGAAGTGACAACAACAAAGTGGGATTCTTTAACTGTCGTTTTCCCTTAGGTGCCGAAATGCAGAAAAATCCATATCAGTAAAAATTACAGTGAGATTGTGTGCGTGCGTGTATTTAGGTACTGCTCTCAATATATGATCTGCTTTTCCCTGATTTACTTACATGGATCTTCCTTCAAAAAGCTTTCTACCTGCAATGTTGAATGCAATTCTCAATTATGTTCTTTGCTGTCCAGTGCTATTTGAAAGTTTAAACACTACTCCAGGTTCAGATCTACATTCATGCTTCTATTTTGTGGTCAAGCTTAGAGCTGGCTGAAATTTGGGATTTCTGGCTTGCACCAAATTTTGAAATTTCCTGAGAACTGGAAATTTTGGAAAAAAAAATCCTTTTGGAAACACCAGTTCAAGGTGTTTCTGAAACAAAATATGTTCCCCAGAACACCAGCTGCAGCTGACTGAAATTGACCAGATTCACATCAATGTAAGTCAGCTGTTGCCCAGGCTGGCAGGGTCTATGGTTCCACTGCACTGTAGACCCCAAGGCTTTCGGACTCCTCTAAGCCAGATGCTTCCCAGGGCTGCCTGACTCTGTTTGGTCAGAACATTTCCAACCAGCTCTAGTCCAGATATTAAAGGAATTATATTAATAAATCTATGTGGGGAAATTGTAGCAATAGAGAGGCCCACTCCATCAGCCCTTACTCATGGGTGTAACCCTGCTTAAGTCAGACAAGTAATTCATGTGAGAAAAGACTGTAGGATCAGACCTCTTGAACCTCAAGAAAAAAAACCTGTGGATTGAGAAAGCAGCATCTTTTAATGGACTAACAAATAAGCAAGCTTTTGGCCTCAAAACATGTCTGGAGCCATGTGAATAAGAGACTTTATATGAACATGTGGACCTGTTTGCTGTAATTCCCGTTTCCTTAAATTTGACAGGATACAGTAATATCAGCATTTGACTCCAGCTGAAATACAAAGTACAAAGGAACCTCAGAGTAGGAGAACTACTGGCTTCTAAAAAGCTAAACGAACTAAAGAGGCTGTGAAGTAGTTATAGACCCAACTTTGAGATTTGTTGTTCTAGGCACTAATTCAGAAAAGTACTTAAGGATGTGCTTAACTTTAAGCAAGTGAGTAGTCCCAATGACTGCTCACATGCTGAAAGTCATGCATATGCCTTGCTGAATCAAAGCTTTAAAATGGGTTTTAACGAAATGTAACACAAACAGAAATCTCTTCTTTTTAAAAAAAGAAGTCAAGGATGACAGGTGTGATTTTGTGATACTTTATGTAAACATTCCCCTCCTTGTGACAAACTCAAAATATTAGTACAGGGAAACAGGAAGTGAGTGAGGCCTCAGTCCTGCTACACTTACACATCTGAGTGATTTCACTCGTTTTAGCAGTCCCAGGCCTATTTGCATGTGTAAAACAGAGCACACCTTTGTAAAACTACGGCCTTGTCTAGTTTCAGTGCCCAAGCTGAAATGCAAAGACGAAACCAATAGCATCGATGGTGAAATATAAATAAATTAAAAATTTCAGCTGTTTTAGCCATTCCAGATGTTGCTAGTTTAACTCAGTTTTGGAGGTTTATTAGTGCTAATTTTATGCTGACAACATCCCTTTACCTGATTCCCAGCAACTGCTGGGACCGCCACAAAGCAGCCACCTTGAACCTAAACAACACGGACTGGGCATTTCGCTATGGCAGTTCGCACATGCCTTCAACCTTTGGCTACATGTGTATTAGCAAAGGCTTTATTTCTCTCCTACCCCTCTACTTTTCTTTTCTTTTTTTTTTTTAAAATAACTTTACTAAGTTTCAAATAACAGTAAATTACTAGAAACCACTAGAAATTCCTTTTGCCAAAGCTACCAGAAATATTAGACTGCTCCTGGCAGCCTGCTGAGATAAAAAGAGGCTGAACTAGCCTGTTTTTCTGTGGTAGACTTATAATTATGTCTCTTCTAAATATTTTCCAGGCTTTTTTCCCCTCACTATCTGCAAATCTTTTTAAACCATTTTCATGGGTGGGTTTCTCACCACTAATTATATTCTCCCTCCGCAGATAGAAAACAGAGCAGAAATGAGAGATAACAGTATCTCTGTTTACTGTAATCCTTTAATACACCATATAAGTAGTTGTTTTAAGAAGCATGGCTGGAAAAAATATCAGCTGAATTTGAATGAAAAATCTGATGCTCAATAGATCCATATAAAGCATTGGTACAAGAACCTGAATAGAAGAGGATCCAGTCAAATCTCTTATAAGCACCAGGTGAGTTACTTACAAAGGACTGTAGAAATACAACAGTTAAATGACATATAATTAAGTCTGGCAACATCAAGCAGCAAGAACTTAAATTAAAACCATATTACTTGCAGAAATCCACCCAGTAGTGTTCAGCTGTCCCTTTTCTTTCGCAAGTTTTCACATTTGGCTTCATCTCATTCACTCTGAACAAGAGAGCTAGTCAAACCATGATGTAGCAATTTAACAAATAAAATATTCAAATTATTATTATTGTTGTAGTTCTTCATCCAGCTCTACTTTTAAGAGGGATTGCTTGATTTCACGAACATGCAAGGCCCCTCAACCCGCTTTGGGTTGCATTGATTGTTAATCCAAAGAACAAACGAACAGGTACACCAAAAACAATAACTTGAAAGGATGAAAACAGTGCTAAAGCTTCTTCAATGTTACGTTAATAATTAAAACACTTCCAAGCAAGAAAGAGAAAAGAAATGAAAAATCCAAATCACGCTGGAATATGGACACGTGTAATCAACCTCAGGTCAGATATTACAGAACAATAAATCATTTCACAATAATTTGCTGCCTGTCAAGTACTAACGAGATCCTAGCAACATGTTGGGTGTAGCTCTTCTTTCACCCCACAAACAACCACTTCTAATTTTACCAGATGGTGCATCTGTAACTGTCTAAACAGAGAAAGGAAAATCCCACAAACAGGATCTTAAAAATAGTAAGAACAGACTTTCCCTACGCTTCTAATAGCCTTATCTTAGAGAGGCAGTAAAACAGAGAAAGATTTTCTTCCCGGCCCCTGCCAGATTTTGTGGTAGGACTTGATACCAGTGTGTCTTCTACCGGCATTATGAAAAGTTTTCATTTTACAGTCCAAGCCACTGTAAAATAGATGGCTGCACATTAGGAAAGGAACCATGGGCCAAATTCTGGCTCACTGCATAAGCAGTTACATATATTAGATGCAAAAGCAGCATTAATGCGTGGCTGTGTAATGGCCAGCAAGAGTCTCATCCACAGCTCCCTGCTCCCAGCAGATTGGTACTGTGCAGAGCAGGAGTAATGTAGAAGAAAAAGGGCATGCTTTCTATTTCTGGGGTACAGCACATACATGGACCATGGCCTTAATTCAGTAAAGCATTTAAGAATTTGCTTAAAACTCACTGGGACTATGAAGCAGCTTAAGCAAGTGCTTGAAGTTAAGCCTGTGTTTAAGGGCTTTGTCAAACCAGGGCACATGCCTATTATTCCCAGGTGTCTCCACAGACTTTGAGGGGAGCAGTACTGGGGTGGAACACATGCTTCCCCACTGGGTTTTCTGGCAGAAGGGTCAGTGCAGTACAGAGGAGCTGCCAGATTCTACCTCTATGTTTTCAGCGTTCAGACACACCAAAGCAATGACATCAATATTGCCTGCAATCCTATACTGCCTTGGACAGCTAGTTGCTCTCCCTAGGAAGGACGCCATCGAAAGCCATTCTAAACACTGTATCTGCAGAGCTCTGCCAAACCCCTCTCCTATACCAAGCCCCCTCTTTGATATCTGAGAATGGCAGTCACATGCACGCAAAAAGCAAACATTAGGCTAAAGACTATGAGTTCACATTACTATGAAAACATTGTCACTCCATCCCCTGCATGAACACTAACAGCACACTTTTAAATTTGATTCTTTGGTTCTGCCTTTAGCACCGTCTCAGGCAGTTTTGTACACAGTGTGGTTCATTTTAACCCCCCCAAGGAGTGAGGGAATGGTAAAACACGCTAGCTGTCTCCTAGCCATTTTCTCAGCCCCATCCTCAAATTCCCAACTGAAGCCATCCTACCCCAAGAACGCCTGGGTGGGTCACTCAACACGGATGCTTAATCAGCTAGAAGGCGGTGGTATTGGGTGACAAGATACACTGCTAATTCGTGAAGAGACTAGAACCAGAGATCAAGGCCGAGTATCCCATGCAGCAGTGTAGAGAAAGACCACAAGCTCAGCTCACTAGTTTGGATTCTGTTGTTCAATCAATTCCAGAAAAACAGCACCATGACCAAGCTGGTTGAAAAAGTTTCGTAGCAGAACCAGGCATGTTTTGTCCATTTATTTTTTTCCTGGATGGGGTGGTTGCCGCAAACCTCAATTGCTGAGCTAGAGCCAAGCGGGGCCAATTTCAGGTGGAAACCATACAAAACTCAGTAGATTCAGAATAGCTTTGTTTAATTATTTTGGGGAAAATAAAGTGACGACTCCCGCTGCATGAACCAATGGGAATCAGACACACGAAGTTCTAGACTCAACACTATGGGGAAAAATTTCGCCCTGACTTAAGCTCTGTACAACTCCATTGAAGTCAGGTGGAAATCAGGGCAGAAACTGGCCCTGAGCATTATTTTGTTTTAAATGTACATATCTTCTACTTTGTGTTATGCTTCTGGGCCAAAGAAACAAGGCTAAGAAAGTGGTGAAAAAGATCAGCTCTGGGTTTATTACAAATACAGATTCCTATGAGATCACATAAAACGATGTTCACTGTACATAAATTAATTACTATGCCTATTAAAAGCCAGGCAATGGGAAGCCCAGGTCATTTGTGAATTGTACACATAATAATCATTGTTATGAATAAAATGGACTGTTAAAGAGATGAACCAGTTGCATCCAATTTTAAACTATCCATTTTGGCTGGATATAAATTGCAAAGAATATATCCAGCCTTTAAATTCTTGGAAAAGTTACCCTGTGCAATGCATTTTCTAACTTCCTTTCCCCGCAGGCATGTGAAGGGCACAAAGACCGATCATTTTACCTTTCGGAAAGCTGGCGTATCTGTGGAATCCCCATATATTTGTTGAAGTGCTCTAACACATTCACAACACCTTGCAGGAGATTGGCAACTTCCCCGTACTGTCTCCTCCTGGTCATAGCCCTGAAGAGGAAATCAGAGATTATAAAACCAGGCTCAGTGTAAAGGGCAGATCTTGGGTGGCAATTCCATAGATTACCTCATCCTTCTCTGGGTCACAGCAATGCATACTGAAATTTATTTTTCTAAAATACACAAACGTTCATTAACATTCCGCTGCAGCATTAGAATTTGTTTTAACTGATGCTAAAATAAACGGAGACAGCATACAGCTAATAATACTTCAAAAACACAGACGTCAAAAGTAACTCTTGGCAAAGAACATGTAAACTACTGAATGCATCAACTTAACAGTACAGGTTTGAAGGCAGTAAATGTTATTTTGCCATATTGACCCAAATCAAGCTATTTCTCATCCCAGAAGAGTATGAGTTAGAGCCTCACAGGGAAGAGAATTATAATGAAAAGCGGTTGGCCTTGACTTCATTGTTAATGTCTTTCATGAGCAAATGATGGAAAAGTCAAATTGAATTATTTCTTTTTCTGCATTCTTCAGGCTCTGTACAGCTGGAAAGGCTGGGTTTAAACTATAAGTGCCTAGAAACATGAGGTTCTGTGCAGCAGGCTCTCAGTTGGGTAATTTACTACCATGCAAACCAGGCCTAGCCCTTGTCTTGCAACTTTCCAGTTGCTTGCAAAACTCATCTGATCAACAAGTAAAACCTGTGGATTGTCCCAGCAGCATGCTCCTCAAGCAAACCAACTAGAGACTACTACTGATAAAGCATAGTTTCAAAATGCAGGCAGAAGAGAAGAACTGGGTTCCCTTCTCTTGAAGGGCCATTAAACATACTTCATAATTTATGTAACAGCACCTGCACACAGTAGTGCTGGGCACCTTAGAAATGCAAACAACTAAAGAAATAGATAAATTTCACTAATCTCAAATACCACTTGAGGGATGCTCTAATTTGTAAAGCCCATACTCAGAATTAGGACATCCAACTGAATGGAACAACATTATTCACCAACATAGCAACTATGGTCCTCTAATGCTGATTTCAGTGACACGACTCAAGAGTCCAAGGGTGCAACAATAGTTCCTATTCATATGGGACAGGGATTGCAGGACCTACTGGGTACATGCAGAAAGGACCTGCCAACAGAATTTATAATAGCGATTGCTAATTCTGTGAGCGCACGGTCCCTGGAAGAATAAGAATCGGCTAATGCAGAACTATTCAGAATGCTGCCCAGTACTCCACAATACATATTTATAAAAGCGCCAGTGAAAGTTCCTGTGGCTTACTCAAGTGAATCCACACCCCCTGCCAGCATGTGTAGGTGATTGAGGGTAGTGATGGAGGTGGTCAGATGCCGTTTGGCATGATCTAGTTGCTTGATATCTCGTGTGATTTCTTTAACCTAGGGATTAAAAAGAAGAGACTGATTAAACATCCAAGCCACCACAGCAAGTTGTAAGGAGAGGATGTGACGGGCCCTGTCCTCTGGAATTGGAACCCTGCTAGCTTCTACAGCCACATTAACATAGGGACAAGGGTTCAGAACCTACATACAGCACGTAGCACTAGAGCCAGAATGAACTCTCCATAGCATGTGCTACCAGTATGTGACCATTAGGGTGGACAAACCACAAATGCTGAGAATAAAGGGAGTGGGAGATCTGCTTTTGAAGGCCAGGAAGAAACTGCCACTCACCATTTGCTCTGATTTTTCCGCCTTGTCTTTGATATCTTTAATCTTACCAAAGAGTTGCTGAATGGCTTTCTGGGCCTCCTCAAGAGCCTGAGAGAGAAGGAAAAGATTCATACTCAGTTTCCATCATCAAAGGAACTATGCAGTTGCTCCCTAGTGCAAATTTTGTAGCATTTTTACAACACAACATTTAATCCGTATATCAGAGGCCAATATACAATTGTATTGTCCCAAGGTTTAATAGAAAGACCTGAGACAAGGAATTTTTCCCAACACCTTTTCAAAATAAATTGGATAGGATTTTATTCTTTGTGGTCGATGGCTCAATATGAATTTTATAACAGACTCTAAGTGCCTGAATTAAGGGCTCTAAGAGTTTGTCTCTATGGATTACAAACTGGAAAGTCACGATATTTAAGAAAACCAGAATATTTTCCACCCATCTAGTGAAACTGGAAAGACACTTAAAACCTCCACTCATCCACATATTTACAGTGGATCAAGAGAAGAAAATATCTACTCTACCAAAAAAAGTGATAATGAAAAAGGTGCCATCAATGGAAAAAGTATCAAGTGAGTTACCTAGGGGGACAGAGGAACTGAACTTGCCATGTTTGCTAAATGAATAAGTCTCCTAAATGAAGGGGGAAGGAGGTTTTGTGGTTAACACACTGGCCTAGGCCTCAGGAAATCTATATTTAATTCCTGGCTTTGCCACAGACTTCTACTTCAGTGTCTCTGTGGCTCAGTTCCCCATCTATAAAATGGGGATAATATTTAAATATAAAATTCTTCTATCCCTTATAAGTCTTGTTTAATTAGAATGTTGGCTCTTCAGAGCAACACTGTCTCTTCCCAGGTGTACCAACAGCACCTAGCACAATCGGGGGAGATGTTGGTTCCGGGCTCTAGCTAATACTGTCATACAAATAATAAATAAAATGAACCCACCCACCCCCAGTCCAATGCACCAAAATCATGCTACACGGCACTATAACAGAGAAACAACAAAAGGAGTGCAGCCCTCAAGGAGAGTGAGATTTGTGTAGCCCAGAGCGAGGCATACAGCAACATAGGGAAACTATTAAGAACACATCAAGCACATTGAGGCTCTCTCATTTCCAGGTTCCCGTTCTGTTTTTGTAAGTAACACGGTGCGATACTGACATATATGAGGATGCATGGCTATCTGTAGAGTGGTTCCTGTTTAACAACAACAAAGCTTGACTTCTGACAGCAAAGGAAAGAAGCAGTCAGCATAAAAACCCAAGACTGCCCATAAGTTTTAAATTAAAAAAAGAACAAACCATGTTTTATTTTTACAAAGCCGCTTAGATGCTGAACCTGGGTTACAACCACCTCCTAATCTAAACTCACATAGTGCCTCGTGTCTTAGAGAACTTTCCCAGGATCTGCACTGTAATATTACATAGGGAAAGTCATCATACTTTGTCCATTGTTTCAAGGAAAAAATGTGTGGCAAAATATTTAACACGTTAATAGTGAAAGGAGAGAAATTTCTCCTTTCCTTCCTTCCTTCCTTCCATGCTTCTCAGAGATTTCCACAGTGGGAAATGTGAGCAGAGGAAGACAGAGCAACAGCTTCTTTGCAGGGTAAGAATAAGATCACAGTCAAGCTCATACATTAGCATCTCTCTTGGGGAGAGAGAGAGAGAGAGAGCATTCTCATCCATATCATTGCTACAGTTAAGGGTGCGAGAGCACTTCAACTACAAACCTGTTTGCAGACATTTATAAATCAGCTGTAAAAATTCGCTTCCAGCCACATTATGATTTAATCACATTTGGGAATTTGACTAGACAAACTGAATCCACCATGGTATGGTAACTGTGTAAAGCAACTACTGCATATATGCAGTAAGGGACTAATTCATACACCACTGAAACCAACAGAAAGACTATTTGACTTCAATAGAGCAGGATCAGGCCCTAGTGAGCTCTAAGAACTTTTAGTTAAGGTTTTAAATACATCTGTACATGTGTCTTATACAAAACAAGCCACCTGAGGACAAGATCCTCAGCCAGCATACACATTGATTCACACCAGTGAGGAAACTTGCCCCAGGTTTCTTGGCTGCTACTGTACACTGAGCAGCTGGTTTCAATGGTATCTCTCCCAAATCTTTTCCTGATCACTGTGCTGGATAACCAATTCTTTGCTTTCAAAGCATTGTGCGTTGTTCTGTAATGAAGTGCATTCACCATTTGTTGGCCTAAGTTATCCAGTTCCTTTCGCATCTGATGGTGATTGTAATTATGTGCTATCTGCAATTCCATCATCATCTGCAGACCTGAAGGGCTCATTTACAACAATTTCATTCAAATCATTCCTATTTTCACACCCTCCCTCACTTAAATTCCCTTCCTCCATAAATCAGCTCTTCCTCCAAAGAAGTGCTAGCAAAAAAAATAATAAACCTAAATGGAAAACTTAAAAGTTATGGAATGAAGGAATGTAAAACCCCACATCTTGGTCACTTTGCTTTCAATCTCAGCCCTCCATCTGTGGACTCTAGGGCACGACCTTATCTACATACTTATCTGTAAAAGTCCTTAGCCTTACTGCTGCTGTATTACAGGGGTAATACCATGGCTCAGTCTGTGTTGAGATCTGTACTCTAAGCACGACTAACATTCTTCTGTTTCACATTTTAATAACTGAATTTGGTTTCCAAATCTGGCACAATAGCTCTTCCGAAGAAAACTGCATTTTCTATGTCTTGATCACTCATGAGTTGGTATTAAATTTTTTATGTTCAAGTTATAGAACTGAAATTTATGTGTGCACCTGCTGTTGAATTGTATTTATGGTTAGAGTTTCATCTGTATATGGTTGTTCAGGAGAAGGTTAGTGGTAAGTGGGCTGTAGATTGTGGAGAGGAGGCAGCTGAAGCTGAGAAGGGGAACAAAAAGGTGGCTTGTACACAGGTTGTTGAATGACTTACCTGCTTCTTTTCCTTGGTTTTGATATCTTGTACTGATAGGATATGCAACCTAGCAATCTCAGTTCAAAGATCACACACAAAAAATTAGTTGAATATATAAAATTATGCACAGAGGTGGAAGTGTTTGCTTGAAAACCTCCTTATGATCATGCTGAAAACATTAAGTATCTTTTGTCGATTCACTGTTGCAGGTAGTTCAATACTCACCATAAGGAAAGTGGGAATGACTCTCGATAAACAGAGGGCTGGATTTTGTGTGGTATTTTCAGTTCCTTACATGAATAAGACCAAACCACACAAAGGAAGTAAGTTTAAACCCCAACACAACTGGTGTGAATTGTGTATGTGAGGGAGAGAAAGCCACCTGATTGGATGTCCTAAAACCAACCTGCGAAGTAATTCAACACATAAGCCCTTTCCATCTTGATAACATCTCCATCCCCAGCTCCCTTTGTCTTCTGCTGTTAAGTAAGCTTCTAATCATCCCCCTCTTTATATCGAATGCCATGAGCAAGGATATTATTGTAGCAACATACTCCTTGAAAAAACAAATACATTTATCAAAATCTTGTGTTTCCAAGATCAAAAGGAAGACCAACTTGGCAGAAGGATTTTTTTTCCCCTCCTGCTGGAATGGTTTACTTTTTATAATAAATGTGACTAAGTTGGAGAACATTTTTTAATTCACTTTCCAGAGGGGAAAAAAGGTCTCATCGGAAGTATCAGAATCATGTGCGCATTAACTTTTATCTATTTAACGTCCCTTAGCCAGTCATCCAACACATTCAGTTAATGAAGTGAATGTACATCCCACAGAGACAGTTACATTGTTCATCTGCAATTGACATCTTCCTTTTTTTTTTTTTTGGCTTAACTATTCATGTGTGTGAGAGGGAGAGAAAGAGTTTGGCTCTTAGCCCTAGTTTCTTTTTATAATAAAATCTTGCCTTTTATTCCATATCCATTCCAAAGCATGTGGATTAAAAACAAAACTAAAGAATTCTCTCTCCAACTTATTTAACCATAGTCTCTGTATAGGTACCAGATCCCAATTTCAGCTATTAAACAGACCATTACCAAAGTGATGCTCTTGCATATTCTGAGACTTGGATAGGCCTGTAAAAAGTCAACCCGAAGTCCCTCACAGAGGCCAGTTGTTACAATTCCTTTTGTTTCAGCACAGCACTGACTGCTACCACTAACTGGTATTTCAAGCCAAGAGGGATGTTGAAAACAGAGCTCTAAATAAAGAGATACAGAATTAGCTCCCACGGAAGCACCACAGCTCGATTACGCCATTCTTATCCAAAGCAGAGGCACTGTCATGACACTTATTTAGACCTTGGACCACCCAAAACAAATTTAGCCTTCAGGGACATATAATTCTTTGGTATGAGATGCTAAACTGAGCTCCATTCAGAGCCTCATCAGTGGCTATCATGGGGGATGGGCAAACACCAATGACATTTCACAATGAAGTTAAATGACAACCTCAGTGCATTAACTGACAGACGCCCATGCTTAGTACAACAGGTTCTAGACATTCAAGGTTGCACACAACCTATTGCAAGGTACATGATATTTGCCCTAGATATGCTTTGTAAAGAGCTTTTGTATCTAGTTTTATGGGAAAGTCCTTTATTTTTTGTTACAAATATCGAAAGATTTTTTCTTGCCCTTAATTACTAATCAGTGTTTCTAAAAGTCTTTTACAGCATCATATAAAACCAGGATTTGCCTCATTTACTCAAACTGAGTAGCACCTTACTCTGCAGGTAGTCCAGCTGTGGCTATTCAAATCAGTACGATGCCTTTCAATGTGAGTACGACATCAGAATCCAACCCTTACCTGTTTTCTTATTGCACATGGGTTACACTTTCATTATTTAAAATTCACAGACCAAAAAAAAGCTTCAATAAACTGAGGTATCAATTATTTAAGAGAATTTTGGCATTTTCTCAAAAATCATACAAGGTTAGAAAGCCAAAAATTCCATATTTACATTATAATAAGAGGACAAATATTAGAAGGCAGGAAAATTCACAGCCACCCAAGCCACCTTAATTCTGCCTTCATCCCCTGCCAACATCCCATCTTGCACACAATCGCATCTTGCATCTAACATGGAGGTATTTTGATAAAGGTTGCTTTGATACGAGTTTTTAAGAAGTTGGCAGCTTGCCATAAGGTGACCTCTGCAAAGCACATTAGCAATGAATGTGTGGCTGGTGATTTAAAGCTGTAGAGTACTATGCGAGGTCTAAGCAGTATTACTCGTCATCAGTCTCCCGAGTTAAAGATTGCTTTGTTATTTTTACTCTATGGTACTTAGACAAAATATATGGTGTTGGAATGACAAGTTTCTCTTTGAAGTCCTGTCCACTTCAGTTATCAAAAATAACTGGAGAAAGCAGTGGAAAAAAATAAAAAAATAGCCAGACCTCTCTCTAAAAAGTTAACCATTAGGGTCCTGATTCTGAAAGTGGTTACATGCATGCTTAACTTTGCTACTGTGAATAGCCCCAAATTACTCTAGCTCAAAGTTAAACATGTGCATAAGGGTTAGCAGGAGCGGGGGCTACCAGAGGTTCTTTTCTAAAGGTCTGAACAGGCAACAAGAAAAGGGCCAGCATCTTATACTAAAATCGAAATCTGTTATCAAGCTCCTGATAAGACCTGGTCAAACCTGGTCACTATTAGGAGATGGTGAAAGGAGAGGAGGGCTACCCATCCTTCAAAGTCAGGATCAGCTAGCCTTACTCCTGCCAAATTTGTTATCCACTGCTTGTCTCTTGGGTGGGATTTTCTATAAACCATACATCAAGGCTTCCCTGAAACAGTAGGAAGTTACTGAAAAACTCAACAGGATCAGTCCAGAAAAGCGACGAACACCTACACTGTATTTTGTTGAAACGCTATCCTGTTCAGTGATAACTAGTTTTTAAAGCATAGACTTGGACAGAGAATGCAAGAGCAGTAGTATTCGCCTGGGTTGAACACACAGCCTCCAATCTGCACTCCCAGACCTCCAACCATCTATCAAGGTTATTTCATTTGAAGGACAGTATTTGTAATGTGTTCTGCAAAGAAGTGCATGATGTGCTGATGCTTTAACTGTCACTGCAGAGTCTCAGGCTTGCATTTGTCCTTGGTTTGATCCCAAAGAGTTTGATTCCAGAGAAGAACAAGATGGTGGGGGATATAACGTCATCTCAGTTCAAAGGGGGTTTATAAATAAAAATCTCCATTCATGGAGATAAAAATATCTCCCTTCCATTTCATCTCAGTGGGATGAAAATATTCCCAATCACGGACATGGGAGCACCCGTAATAATTACCAGTCAACTCACAATTACTAAACACCAAACACTAGTTGCATATTTTATTCTCAGAAAAAGCACAGCCCCTAAAAAGAGTTTCTCCCTGCTCATGTACAATAAATTCTCTCTTTCATACTTCTGGGATACCCCAGTGCCTTGTTTCAGAAATGGGACAAGAAGCAATAAAAGAACAGAACGTCAAATATTTAAACAGGGGAAACCTTTAGGATCAAAGTGGTTTATGTTTGAAAAAATACTTCCCTTGATTATTATTTTGCACTTCGTTGGAGATGGAGCATTGAAGCCAATGGCAAGCTCCAAAGCTAACAAATTGTCACTGGAATGCCGACCAAACTAAACCAGGATTTTGCCCGCGGACACTTTAACAGCCAAAAAAAAGGTCAACAGCTACCATCATGTGGTGCCAGCATCTGCTACTTTTACCTACTTAAGGGCTCTGGAGAGCCACAGTTTGGACAACATGAGCTCTGGCCCTGTTTTATGAATTAAAGAACTCAGGTCTCCTGCTGTTTTGCTGAATAATGTGGTTGGGATGTAGGGGGAAGAGAAGAGACAGGAATAGCAGCTGGTATTCGGTTTAAGTTTTATACTGCAATTTTTAGAACAAGGTACAAGTTTCCAAAACTGTAAATCATAGAATATCAGGGTTGGAAGGGACCTCAGGAGGTCATCTAGTCCAAGCCCCTGCTCAAAGCAGGACCAATCCCCAATTTTTGCCCCAAATCCCTAAATGGCCCCCTCAAGGATTGAACTCACAACCCTGGGTTTAGCAGGCCAATGCTCAAACCACTGAGTTATCCCTCCGCCCAACAACAACAAAACTTGACAATGTTGTAAATTTCAGGAGCACCAGTACGAAGTGAAATTGCTAATAAATATTGATTTGATTTCTTAACGCTTACTTCAAACCCCTTTATTTACCCCTTAAAACATAACCTTCAAACAACACAGTAGTAGCTCTGAATGATTCAGTGGTGCCGGAGGGCTGCATATTTCTTTTTGACCTAGAAAAACCTACTTAATGATGAGCTCTGCGCATGTTTGGCATTTTTTTGTACATCTGAAATTTTTTAAGTTAAGAAGAGAGATAACATAACATTTCGCTCAGACACACACAGAAACCTGCCAACAGAAAAGCTGTGTGAAAACCTGTTCCACGCTTTTTAAGTCATGGGGCACCATTTGGTAGTTTAGATGTAAAATTTGGTGTTGGCACAAAATAAAGGTTTGGTTTGCTTGACAAAGCTTAACAACATGTCTCTAAGGTGCCACAAGTACTCCTTAACATTTTCATGAAGCTTTGTTCTGATGATATGACAACAGTTTGTTTGGATTTAAACGTCTGCCTGTAGCAACTGAAACCAAAATGTTGCAGTATTTGGTTAGTGCATAAGGAGGAGAGTGAGAGACTGACCACAAACACACACACAACGAAAGATGACACTGTCTGAAAAAGATTTGTTTACTTAGAGCAAATCCACCCTTAAAACACTGCATGAGTGCAGCTGCACCACTGTAGTGCTTCACTGAAGACGCTCTAAGCTGACAGGAGAGAGCTCTCCCATTGGCGTAGTTAATCCACCTGCCTGAGAGGTGGCAGCTGTATCACCGGGAGAAGTTCTCCCACCAACATAGCGCTGTCTACACAGGGGGTTAAGGTCAGTATAACTATGTTGCTCGGGGCGTGAAACTGGTATATGTCAATAGGGTAGACCAGACCTCAGTACTGTTATAAGTAACCATAAGATCACTTTGAGTATAGTCAGTTACATTGTTTCCCCTTGTTAATGAGTTGGTTTTGGGTGTTTTGCATAGCAAAGAAGGACGGAAAAACATTTTTAAGAGATGAAAATGTGATTGTAAAACCATAACTGGCAGGGGAAGTCAAGCAGTACCCGACACTACTGACCTTTTTTAAATCAATTCAACTTTGAATGGTTGTGTCCCTTTAAAACCAACTTTCTTGCCACTTATGGCAATTAAAGGATGCCCTAGCACTTATGTGCAGGAGTAGGGGTGTTACCCATAGCATCCTACCCGAAATCCAACACAGGGAATTACACTCTACCTGTCTGAATTCCTCTTGCAGTTCCAAGTTGACATGGTAGTCATCTTCACCTACACCCTAAAAAGGAGGGCAGAGTTGCTGTGCTCTATTGAACAGCTGCCACTTTCTACCAGTGACGTGGCGACATTTCAGGGGTGGGTGCAGTGATCTCTGAACACCCCCTACCCACCCTTCCAGGGCTGTTGTGGAGCTCAGCCAAATATTTAGGGATTCGGAAACCCTCAGACAAAAGGAACTATACGAGGTCTGTGCACTATGAGAGAACAACTTTTCATTGGGGATAGAAAAAATCTGCTAGGATAGGTTGCTTGCTTAGGAAACTTTAGGCCTGAGGGCCACTAGGATCCACTTTGTTCTGTCCCCTCTTGAGTAATAATGGTTAAAATACTTAGATGACTTCCACATGCTGATTGGTGTGGAGTAAAAACTTGCTGGTTTTATTTGCTTCTAGCTAATATACATTTCCACTGGATGTTATTACTCATATTGGAAAACTGCCCAGCGCTAAGTATTTTATAGACACTTGACACATCTGCCCAATTTCTTAGAGTCCAAATGTATCCATGTTACAAACTGGGCTGTGGTTGGGATACTGAGAGCTTTGAACTTCTGGAAACCTCCCCGTTCTCAATTGCAGAGAGTTAAGTCTTCTTTCATTCCCTGCCACACTTACAATTGAAATCAATGAAAACCTCAAGCATGGTTAAAAATAAATTCCCATCTAACAACCCAAAAGAGCCTCAGCTGCAGCACTTTCAAAGAGACTTTTGTATACTGTGACCACGCTAACAATTTATTCCATTAAGGTCTCATACCTGCGAGTCCCTCCAGTTTGAGAAATGGCAAAAAAACACTCTGTTAGGATTTCATGTTAGAGGATGCTGTCAGAGTTGCATCAAAGATAAACACAATCTAGGATTAAGTCGCTCTGAAATATAGTCAAGCCTCGGGAAACAGGAGCATGGTTTGGAGAAACTCTGACCACTTATTTCTTATGCCTACAATTTATTCTGCTGAAAGCCTCCACCTCAGCCTCCACACACAAACCCCTCATCACTTAGTCCATGGTCATGTCTAGGAAAATAGGTTGTACTGGAAAACGCGTTGGCTAATATGCATTAACGGACATGATTTTAAACAGGACATTGCACCTCCCGTGGACTCAGTTTACCACCTTTAAAACTGGCTGTAGGTGGCCCAGGCTCGCTCTCCCAGGGCTTGTTAACTGGCTGTAGGTGACCCAGGCTCGCTCTCCCAGGGCTTGTCTTCACAAGTAGATTAACTGGCATTAACTATAGTGGAATCAGCTATTCTGCTATAGCTGTGCTGGTCATTTTCACCAAGTAGACAAGCGCTTAGGGCTTTATCACTGGAGTACCTGATCCTAGTAGCCCTCTCGCCACTAGGAGTGACCACTTACCAATTGACATGGTTTTGAAAGGTTTTAAACAGCCTACACATGCTCAAACACTACCTATTTTCCTAGTCTAGACACGGCCTAAGTGTTCCAAATGCAAATAATTTCAGCCGCTTTAAAAAAATTAAAAAAAAAAAAAATCTAAGCTTCCCCCATCTGGGGCATACCCTGTTGCTGCTGACTACACCAGGACATGTACTACTTTAAAACATTAACTCTCTCCCCTGCCCCTTTGAGAAATGTTTGGCTGTACCCCACAAAAAACCTGCACAGTCAATCTATGGGTGGAGGGATGCTCTTGTGAGTAAGGCACTGGACTGAGAATCAGGATTCCCAGCTTCTAGTCCTTGCTATCTACAGCCCGTGTGAGAGACCTTCTGAAAGTCACTTGTCCTCTCGATGCCGAAGCGTCCCCATCTGGAAATTGGGGCTAGTACCTATTTATCTCACAGGGTGCAAAGCAAACCAGCCTGTTCAGGCGAAGGGTGCTATGGACACACAAAATGCTATATTGCTACTACAATTCTATAGTTTATGTGCAAAGCCAACTAAGTTCCAATCTCACCTGCACAGAACATGGGTTTCTATTGTCAGTCCTTTTGCTGCAAACAGAATCCAGTTTTCAGCCAAAAAGAGGGCTCTGCAAGGGACTTTATTCAACAAACCAGCTTTAAAAGCTATGTTAATAATGAATCAAGCTTCATATTGTACCCCCTTCCTTCCCCCCAAAAAAGAGAAAATCCACAGTTGTGGTTAGAAGTCTAGCCTGGGCGTTAAACAGGCAGGCCAGGACTGACAGGCACATGAGATCTGAAACAGCAGACGATCTTCCATATTGTGTGGGGCGACATAATGAGATATAACACCTCTACTCCCATATTTACCCAAAAGCCTTTCAGAGCTTTTTCTATAGCATCGATGACTCCTTACGTCTGACTTGGGGGCCCAGGGATGAGTCAAAGAGGTGACCGTGAACTCACATGCAACTCTGCAACTCTGCAACTCACATGCAACATGCAACACTGTATTGCTTACGTGCACATAAGCCAAGCCACAGTGACATGCATTGATTTGGGATTGAAACATTGTGGCCCATCGCTATAGCAATTACACAGGTGCCTCACGCTCCTGGCAAAGCCCTTAACGTCACTGTATTTGGGCACAGTGACTATTATGGCTTCATCACGTAAGTATGCGATGAGGGCTAGATAGTCACAGCCCACACTTAGCTGCACAAGGGAGCAAAGCCCCACTCGACCCCAGGTCAGAGACTGGCTGCAACGGCTACTCCCTCATCACTCCCCACTGAGAGCAGGTAGAGTGGAGTCGCGGCTCCATCTCCCTCTACTTGCCAGGCAGGCACACGATGGGGAGCAAACTGCTCCACACGAAGGGGCGAAGTGACCTATTCCTTTCTCAGGGAGCAGGGGAGGAATTGCGACTCAGAACCACAGCTGGTTCCCCGACTGCTCCTTAGGTGTGGCTACTCCCCACGCCTTACTCAGGGCTGTTTGTAAAATTACAGCCTAGCCCTGAATGACTGGAAACTCCTCCAGATTATTAGAGCAAGGATAGGTCTACATAGCAAAACACACCCGCGGCAGAGAGCCTCAGAGCCTGGTTCAACTGACTCGGGTTCACTCTGCAAGGCTATAAACAGCAGCACAGACTGGAGCCCCGGCAAGGAGGGAGGGTCTCAGAGCCCAGGCTCCAGCCCGAGCATCTACACTGCTATTTTTCGCTCTGCAGCTCAAACCCAAATCACTTGACCAAGGCTCAAGCTCGTAAATGCAGAGGGTTTTTTTTTTTTTTCTGCGTAGACGTATCGTGAGCCACTGGGGTAACATGCTGTGGACGAGGGCTTGTCTACACAGGGAAAATGGCCCGCGTAACTATACCAGTCTAAATATTCCACTGTAATTCTACTGCTATAACACCCCCATGTGGACGCTATTCTGGAATAAAAGTCTTCAGACAAGGCGTTTTACCAGTATAACTATACCTGTATAATGGTACAGGTAAATTCCCTGTGTAGACAAGCTGCAATTCTCTCTTCTGGATCTAATTTTTTTTTAGAATACGTGTTGAGTCTTTACCCCCACCATGCTGCTCCTGTTCCTCTCTAAACCTTTTGTCTCCACCTCCCACATGCCATTCCATGCCTCATTTTGTTCCACCCACTATGCTCCAGAGAGCTGCCCTTATCTCTTGAACTCAGTGACCTCCATTACTCCTCCAGATTCAACAAACCTGATCTCCACTCCAACATGGCCTGCACCTCCCTATTTGAACTGCAATCTTGTGCATCAAATTTGCCTAGCCTGTAAACTCCTTAGGGCAGGGCCCTTGTCAATTATATGCCTGTAAAGTCCATTTGAGAACTCAGCATTTTGGTTGTTCCCACCAAATCACATTTGATCAATCAGAGCCATGTTTGGTTTGAACATTGTGTACGTCCAAAAACTGACCAAAATAATCCTTTTCAGATTTTGTAAAATAAATCCACTCTTGGGTTGAGGCCTATGATTGTACAGCTGCATTACAAACCCTGAAAATAGGGATTTATAAATGGAAATGCTGACGGATCTTCAGCTCTAGGCATGTGAACATAATGGCTGGAATAAACGTTTCCCCATTGGGGGGGGGTGGGGGGGGAGTGGCACTGCATAGTGAAACCAAGCTTCAAACTCCTGCCTGTTGTCAAAATTTTTACTGTTGGAGTGGACTGCTCATGCGGCTGGCATGAGGCAAACAGCACCAGCTCTGACCCAGCAAGATCTTGCTTTGTAACTTACTCCGGGCTTGGGTCCATCTGGGAATGAAGTTTGCCTGTTGCCAGCACAAAACACGACCCGAGCCACACCCTGGACAGTTACAGCAGTGCCTCTCAACTTTTCCAGAATACTGTACCCTTTCAGGACACTGATTTCTCTTGCATATCCCGAAGTTTCACCTCACTTAAAACTTACTTGCTTACAAAAATCAGACATAAAAATACAAGTACATCACAGCATGCTATTACAAAAAAATTGCTTTCTTTCATTTTTACCTTATAGTGAAAAATAAATCGATTGGGATATAAATATTGAACTTACATTTCAGTGTGATACTTGAACCTGTTTTTCACTTGTGAGCCTTGTCATTCTGGGAGGCTGTGAATTACAATTTCACTGTCACCACTTCTACTGCTTCCAGCTCCTCGTTTTAAAAAAATCTATCCATTTTTACATCGCAGCCACATACATACCATGACAACATCAACCTCATTAACATGTCTGCATGCATCAGTAAATGACATAAAAGGCATGCATGTTTCATACAGTGCATATATGCACGTTATGGTATAATATAGTATATGGAGCAGCATAAACAAGCCATTGTCTGTATGAAATTTTAGTGACTTCGCTAGTGCTTTTTATGTAGCCTGTTGTAAAACTAGGCAAATATCTAGATGAGTTGATGGACGCAGAGGTCTTTCAGGAGGTACCCCTCGGGGTCAGTGTACCCTTGGTTGAGAACCACTGAGCTACAGGATGGTGACAAACTGCATTTACCCACTTATGATATCGAAGCACAAGAAAAGGTCAAGCTTCGACTTGCTTCTCCTCTGAACTTGGCTACGCAGCACATGGCAAAAGTTATGCTTGATCTCCTTGTGTAGTTGCAGATGCCAGTTTTAATGGCCAATGTCCAAAAGGATAATAAACAACAGTATTTCTTCTTGGCATGCCATTTGCCTAAAACCCTTTTCAATAAGCGTGTTTTAGACTAGAAAGGCTTACTGTGTTCCTGCAGCTTGGAAGAGAGACCGTCCAACTGCCGTAACTTGCTAGAGAAATGAGTCTAAATGAATCTTAAGTGTGATTTATTTTGGCAGCTTGACTTCTGTTTATTATTCATTGGCTACAAAAGCTTAAGAACTCTGTGTGACTTTAATCACAAGGACTGAGTTTTAAGAAATGTGGGTTTGTTTTTTTTTAAACTTACACACAGAGCTTAAGACATTCCCTAAATCTGCATTCCCCCCACCCCAACCCACACACACTCCACACAAAAATCCTGAATATTCGCCTTTGCCTGCTAACAATCAGGATAAAGGTTTCTGCAGAGAAAAACAGGAGACAAGAATGTTGAATGGTTCATGATAGAAGAGTGTTCTACATAAGAGGCATGGGAGATATTAAAGCGATTGTGCCAAAGAAAAGCCTACAAATGATATTATTTAAAATGTCAGGCTTAAACACTTGTTGCTAACAGGCTGATGATTTTACAGGGCTCTTCAAAGCCTGCTTGTTCCAGCTAACCTGCTATACTGGTAGCCTCTAGAGGCCCTGATCAGGAATCACAGCCCCACTGTGCTTGGCACTGCACAAAACATTAAGTAAAGAGATAGGCTCTACCCCAAAATGCCGAAAATCTTTTCTTAAAACACAAGACACAACACGTGGGTGAAACAAATAAATGGGTGGGCACTGGGAGGTAGAGAGGATGAAGTGACAGTAACCTGAGCACGTTGTTGCCTAGCCTAGCTGTACACCCAATTTAGCTGTCTATCTGCCTGGCAATTGTTGTCCAAAGCCCAGCACTTAGGCATATTTGTGACTTTAAGCATATTAGCCATCTCACTGACTTCAAAGCAACTATTCACGCACTTCAGTGTTTTGCTGGACCAAGCTTAAGGGAGGAGGGAACAAGCATTGGACAATGGCTAGGTGGCAGGAAGCAAGACTGAGGGCACAACTAGCCTATGCAAAACTGTCTTCAGTGGGTTACTCACATGCTTTAAATTACAGATGGGCTTAAGTGCTTTGCCAGATTGGGGCCTTATCCTCACCTTCCAGGCTCCCTCCCCGTTCTTAGGCTGCAGGAGGTCTTAGTGGCACCTGCATCATTTTCACCTCTCACTTCCCCTGCTCAATCTCCATATGCAATTCCCTTCCTCCCTGCATCTATTCTGTAAAGTCCTCTCTGATCTCAATTGAAATAGCTGAGTGAGGGTAAGTATCCAATGTACATCAGTCTAAGACCTTGCCAAACCCAAGAGAGCTGTGGGTATTTCTCTACACCGGATGCATCCATCTTCCTCCTTTCACAGGCTTAAACATAGCAAGATCCTACACTGTGCACATGGCTTGGGAAGAGAAGGCATTGCTAACCTTCCCCCAGCGGCAAAGGTGCTACACATTTATCTTTATCTGCAGCATTGTTTATGAAAGTACCAGACAGCTAATTAAAGTGTCCACCGCTGAGCTGGGTGCAAGCTTGACAGCAAGAATTTACTTGCATTCTTATTAACACCAGCAGCTGCCATTTTTTTCCTGCACTCCTATGGTTAAGGAAAACATATTTCCAATATTATGAGTCAAAAAAACAGATCTGGGAGCCAGTCAAAGCCAACTGAGTTACCAAACTAATATCTTCACCCGCCAAAAAATGGGCAAGGTTGTTCCCTGTCCAGAACATGTCCACTTCCTTTTTCTTATTATTTAACGTTTATATTGCACTGGGACCTAGAAGCCAATTAGACTGGGCCCCATTGTGCTAGGAAATCCTCTAGGTTAAATGACGTTTTGTTTTTCTTAAAGCAACTTAACACACTAGCAACTTAAAAACAAATTCACACATCCATCTGAAAATGTTCATCTACTGTTGTAACAGTAAAACCTATCATCACTATAACAAAAGATTGGGAAGGAAAGATTTCTTTTCCCCTATAAAAGACAACCTGTTTCATCAGTTTCAATCATTTCCTTGTATCCCTTGTTGTTTGTGAAGGTCAGGAAGTTGGGGTGGGGGGGGAGGATTTTAAATAGAGAAATTCAATAGTAAAACCACAGACATTGGCAGAGGGGCTTGGATGTGAAACTAATTCTAAGCAATTTTGAAATGGACTAGATTTCAAGTTGCCTGTCCTTTAATAACTCAGGCTTGCAAATGTTCTGGCTGCAGAGATGGAACAAAAAAGAGTTAAATTATAGTCTGAAAACACAGAGGATAAATTACAGAAAGGGAGTTTGAGGGAATGGGTGAAGCAGCTCAGGCCAAAAGAACGTTATAAAAAAGTCAGTGATTGTCAGACAAATTATAGCTCACATATTTAGAAGCTTTGGTAATAAACTGGACTAACTGGCAGCAAATTAGAAATGTACTGACAACATGTTAAATGCTTAGTGGAAAAGCAATGGGAACTACCCATACCATAACCTGGGGCAGATATGAAAGTGTGCAGTCACTGGAAGTTAGCTTTTGAGCAAGGGCAGTGTAAGCTCCTTTCCCATGTCAGATCTGAGAAAACTCTAAAGGGGGATCTACAGAACTGGCTCGATACAAAATTCAGGCACAGCCCAAACTACATATTGTTACAACTGACCCACAGCAGCTTCTGCATACCCAGCCTCTCCCAAGGCAAGTTTCACCCTGCCATGGAACGTTCCACCCACAGCTGTTGTTTTTCCCCCATAAAGAGGTAATTAGCAAGTTAATTTTTGAAGTTCACGGCATTGCCTACAGATGTCACAAAAATATCACACAAGAAAGTGGAAGCCAAATGAGCCAGACTATTTAAAGGCCTTTGCATTTGGAGAAAATTCTAGGGCAAAATTTCAAAAATGCAGATGGCTTTGAACTGGGAAATGTTATACTATATGGAGAAGATGGAGTACTCCAGCCTGTAAAGCTGTTTAAATGGTTCCTTTGATGCTACATTTTATTCATTTTAATTTTAAATTCAAGCACTTATTTTCAACCATCTTACTATTTTTTTTTCCTTTGGGTAATATAAAACATTTGGGGCACTCCGTTTAAAAGGCAGTAAAATTCAGCATTTTTCATCTGCTTGACAAACACTCATTAATGTGTGCAATGGCCCTGGGAAGCACAGTAGTATTATCCCCATACTACAGAAGGGGAGACTGAGACCAAGTGATTAAGTGACCTGCTTATAGCACAGAGGCTCTTAGCGTTGGACATGGGATTAGAACTCCATACTTCCTGGCTCCTGGTCCTGTGTTTCACTCTGTCTCAAGGCCTGATGTTGCACTGCGAGCACACCCTCCTGCTGTAGGCGAAGACCCATGATCGGGAGCATCTGTGCTTTCTGCAGCCCGTGTGAGAAATCTGAGACACTGTACAGACCATACCATCCCCAGACGCTCTCTTTTCCACCAGCTGATGAGCAAAACCAAATGCTAGCCTGTTCTCAAAAGCAACGTTGTGCTCCCCCCTCCTGGACAGAAGGGGAAGATGCAGTTGGCAAATAAAAAAGAGCACCCTCACTTTGCTTGTGCTCAGCTCTTTAGTGGCCCCTCTCACTGGAATAGAAAGGATCTGAACCAGCCACGTACAAATGAAAGGCTCCAGACTCCTGCTCCCTCATTCAGCAGCCAAGTTATGCAGAAGAGAGATGGGAAACACAAAGACAAGGGTTACATTTCTGAATATTCTTCTCCCCTCCAGCAATGTATATGTCACTCCCCTTAATAAAAACAGAGGGGAGAATAAACTTCTGTATCCACAGTTCTGCCCGCTCCCAACCATATGTAAATAACTCGTACCACAGTGAACTGCCTCCTTCAGGGCAGAGTGCCGCTTGGCACCTCCTCCTGGCTTTTGTTGGCTCAAATAAAATCTTTCATGTTGTTTTAGCATCACTGTTGGGGTTTATATTTCTTTGGGAAGAAGGTCAAAGCCTTTCCAGGGTGTTTTTATAAACAGTGATTTACCCTCAATTCTACAAGGTATCCTCCAGGCCCACAGAAATCAGCAGTTGCTCAGCCCCTGGCAGCATCAGAACCCATGTTACTATAACTGGCACTAAAAATATGACACTGGGCTACCTCTATGTGGACATGACAGACCTGAACAGCTTCTTCTAGTCACCTACGTGTTGTTATATGGTTAAGAGATGGGAGTGGCTTCTTTAAAGCCACTCTAGCATGCTGTGTACTAAACTCAAGATGGCCATCTCAGCTGCTATGAAATCATGACAACCGGGACATGGTATCTGAGGTTTAAGTGTTCTTGTTGTGGATATTTTTAATGTTTGGCTTCAAAATACCAAACGTGATTAGTGAATTGCAAACACTCTGCCAGCCAAGTTCCTCTTTAGTAAGGAAAGCACTCTGCAAAAGTGTCCAAATGGAACAACAGTTTTTATTTGGGTCAGACCTGTCATGCTCTCAGACAGGAGGTCAGACTAGATGATCATGATGGTCCCTTCTGACCTTAAAGTCTACGAGACCGAGTCTTTCCATAAAGAGAATGTTATTTTAAAATGTTACTTATTAAATTCTTATGTTTATTTAAATGGTCCGACACTCAAAGGAGTCAAATGCAGAGTGTAAGCACATCACCGGACTCGAGCATGCCACACCACCTCTGGAGAAGAAAAAAGCAAGACAGTCCCATGTGCTAGAGAAAAGTGTAGAGGAAGTGTGGCAGATATTATCCCCATTTCAGAGATGAGGAGACTGATGCAGAGAGACTAGGTAAATTGCTCAAGGCCAAAGAGTGAATTAGTGTCAGAGATGGGATTAGAACTCACGACTTCCTGACTCTCTAGCCTGTGCTCAGACAAACCTCTGTATCCCTAATCATAACATTACAGACTGGGTAAACTCACGAAGTATTAAATGCTTTCTCCAAACACGCATGCAGAAGAACCCACAATCCAGGAACGAAGCAAGTTTTTGACAGATTTATACGTCCCTCCAGCAACACGCACAAACCAAGCCCGGCTCCACAGAGTAGACTGTTGTCACCTGGTTACAGCATCTGCCACACACCGTAAATTAAAAACAACACACCAGTGAAGGGAAACTCTCCTCTAGATAAGCAGCACAGAATGGTTTGCTATGGCTTGGTCTCTGGGAGTAGAGAGGAGAAGGCACAGCAGGAAAGAGATAGATTAGCAAGTAAAAAGGTTACACAGTAGCTGCCAGTTCTACACATGCATCAATTTCCAGCAAAACCCAAAAGACAAAATGAACTAAAAAAGGGTGATAAAGAATGAGAAGACACCCGGAATCACCAGGCAGGGAAATTTCTGCCAGGAAAAATATAATTGTTGGAGAATTCAGATGACATATAGAACATAGGATCCAGACAGAAGGGGATAAATAGGGCTTCCTGGTCAGCATGGCTTTTGCTCCTGAAGCATGCTGCTGTTTTTTTAAAAGTTCCACTCTCTTTACAACAGCATTGATTCTCTCCATAGCTGAGCATCTGTTTTTCTTAGACATGCCTCACTTGTTGGTAACAAATTCTTACAATACTTTGGAAAATTAAACTCTTCCTCTGTTCCATCCAAGAGGGAAAAGCTTGGCCTCTTGCCCTAAAAAACTTAACATTTCTGAGCATCCATATTTCCACTCAACATGCGCTAGTCAAACAAAGGCTCCCTTCAGCAAAAGAACAGACAGCCAGTGCTAAAGATCAAGATTTTCACCCACACGAACTATTAACAAGGTCATTATCTGAAATGGCCTCTCTCTCCATTTGCCTGCATCCTGAGCCACTGAGAAAGAAAGAACTATGGAGGGACCAGGAATAGCAATTATTTCTTCTGTGTTTCCTTTCTGTCTGGGTTCTGGGGAGATGAATGCAAAATTCCATCTCTAACTGAAATGCTATTCACAACTTTCTCTCTCTCTGTAATCTGACCTGCTCAACTGCAGTACCCTTTGACCTACAAATATCTGAGGCCTGGAATTACTGACATTCCTGCAAGCTTTATACTTCTAGGTCTGCCCTTCCCAATATTGACACAGCTTTGTTCCAGCAATCCATGTATAAAACATGTGTGCACACATATATACATGTACGTTGTACAGACAGAGAGGAAAGCATACATCCTTTAAAATACACACAGATCCTTGAGAGAGAATAATGCTTTCAACAATTTCTTAGTGTCAGTATTTCAAACTCTTTGAAAGGATTAAAAGCTTAGTTGCATTTCTAGATGAGTACCTGCCTTTAACAAGACACACTCTGGTTACGTTCAGTAAAATAAAGTGCTATTACCTTGAACAGCAGTAAAGTGATTCAACATGGAAACGCTCATGCCTGAATACTGCACTAAGCTACTTCAAAGGGGCTCTGCATAAACATGCCACACACATGTAAGTATTCCGTGGTTTTATTCTGATGGAATTTTAATTAGTCCCTTAACAGGCAAACTAACTAGGGGCTTCACAAACATATTTACCCCTCAAGTGTGCACAAGGTACTGGCCAACGCCTGCACCGTTTCAATATGGCACAGTGACCTTCTAAGGAACTCAAGGATGTGAGACATATAAGGCAGAGCTTTACATGGAGGGTGCTGGACCTCCATAGTACACATCCGCCAACAGCCTAGGAAACTCACCCAATAAGTCGTCATTTCCCCTGGTAAACCCAAGCAGCCTCCTTAAGTTCTGTCCAGCGGTTCTTGCAAAAGGTTTCTCTACACAGGATTCCACAGCCAGCATTTCCACTGACGCTCAGCACCGACATACGCTGCTGAGCTGTGGCCTTTTGTCACCATGGAGGAACAGCTCCTTTTATTTTGTGTCCCTTGTCAAATTCATCCTCTGGACCTGCCAAAACCCTAGGCCATGCTCTAATCA